>NC_092761.1:28939706-29249471 GCF_047496795.1 Chiloscyllium punctatum | reverse complement strand
GATGACACGTTCGTCTCCAGGAACTTATGCAGCACTTCCTGCAGTCAGGACATTTAGAAAAACACGTTAATACTGTGAGAAAGGTGATGAGCCATCCGGTCACTCGGACTTTTACAACAGGTCTCATCGATTTGGAAACGAAGATGTCTCTCCTCCCGGGTGAGCACATAGATCAGACGGCACGTCTCCAGAATTCTTAAAAGGTCTCTCATTCATGTGAGCATATTTCTCAGAGATGAAGCACACAGAGGTTTGATAAAATTTTCCAAAGTCTGGCGAGATGAAAGGTTTGTAATTAGTGTGAGCGTTGTGCTGGACGTTTTAAAGCATTTTCGGCAGTCCAGACTTTGAAATGGTTTCTCCTCATTTTGAACGAGCAGGTGCTGCAGCAGGTCAGAGACAGAGTGAATCCCTTTCCACACTCTTAGCAGGTGAATCGCTTCTTCCTGGAATCTTTGCCTCCATGGGAATTCAGCTCAGACAAGGAAATGAATACGCACATTTCCATAGACTTTCCTTAGTATGACTGCATTTGTGGTTTGTGAGCTCTGATGATGGGTAGAACCATTGTCCACACACACAATAATAAAACGATTTCTCTCTCACTGTAACCAGGGTTTTTTTTTACTTTCATGTTCTGTCTCTGATCAAGTTCTACTTGTGATAAAATGTGCGACTTTATCAGATCATGGCGGAGAGATTGGTTTGTAAATCTTCCCCTTCTAATATCCTGCAAAATTGATGTTATCCAAAAATGAGAATGGGAAAGCAACTTTCACAAGACTCTGGATACTTTCTAAGATGTGGTCTGAGGGTGAGGGATTTTCGACACTTAGAATGTGACCAGAATTTCGTCAGAAGCTTTCATGCACACAGCATCCACCACAGAGAACAAATAGATCTGCAGGGGGATATAAACACGATCACCTCCATGTTCCTTCCAGGTCAAACGCTGTCATGCCTTGTCTGACTTGCAGTTCTGTTGGAGCAGACATTTCTTAGAATTGCATCATGGCAAATCTGAAGCCTCTGTCTTCAGTTCCGAAATCCAAAATCCACTGACTCGCTCCTGAGTCGAAAGTGTGCTGCTGGAAAAGCACAGCAGGGCAGGCAGCATTCAAGGAGTAGGAGAATCGACGTTTCGGGCAAGAGCCATCATCAGGAAAAAAGCTTGTAAACCGAGGGGGTAGAGAAACAAATTGGAGTGGATGGGGCTGGGTCAAGGTAGCTGAGAGTGTGATAGGTGGATGGAGGTGGGTGTCGTGGTGATTGGTCGCAGAGCAGTGCGGAGCGGATAGGTGGGAAGGAAGAGTGATACTTTGGACAGTTCATGACAGCGAGGGAAGCCCAGGACCTGCATGAACTTGGCTGATTGGGAGGGAGAGTTGAAGTGTTCGGCCACGGGTCAGTGATGTTGTTTGTTAATGGTGTCCGGGGGCGTTTTCTGAAGCGAACTGTTATTAGGTATCCTGTATCCGCAATATAGGTAGACTGCATCAGGAGCAATGGATACATTCAATGACATGTGTGGAAGTGCAGGTAAAACTCTAATGGATGTGGAAGGCTCCTTTGGGGCCTGCGACAGAGTGGAGGTGTGGGTTGAGGTTTTGCAAATCCCATGTTGGAATGAGAATGGGGCGGGAGAGGAGGGTGGTTTGGTGAGGGGCGTGCACTTGACAAGGGATTCGTAGAGGGAATGATCTTTATAGAAAGCGGATAGCGGTGGGGAGGGAAACACATCTTAGCTGGTGGGTTTCATTTTCAGGTGGTGGAAATGTCGGAGAATGACATGATGTCTGCGGAGGTTGCTGGATTTTAAAGTGATGAATAAGGGAGCTCTGTCCTTGTTGGAGGGATGGGTTTGAGAGTGGAATTGCGGCAAATGGATGAGATGAGCTGGAAAGCATCATTGACCATTTGCGAGGAGAAAATGCCTCGCCACTGACTCCACCTTCTCCCTCGCAACTGTTTGAACGAGGGAGAGTCTGAACGAGTCAGGTCATAACCATAGTGTCATCCTTCACCGTGTTTTGTGCTTTCAACCACATATCATCATCGTCACCATGTCAGCCTACTTGCACCTCATTAACGTCATTAACTCTTCCACGTCTCCGCTCTTCTGCAGCTCAAACTCTCATCCATTCATTTGGAAAAACGGTGGTAACACACTTCCATCCATCCTCTCAAATTCCCCATCTGCTCTGGCCTAACGCCCTCTGCCTCTCTTCAAGGGTTCTGTTCAGTGTTTCATAGTTCCTTACCTGAATGATATTTTTACCACTGCACATTTTCCCGAACGTGCACTGCGGCCTTCGCAGCTTTATCTTTCCACACGGGCTCCCACATGCTGGAAGGGCAGTGATTGCGGGTTATTCATCCAAAGATGGAGTCCTGAGATCTTTCAACAACTGCTGCGCGTGGGAGTATTGACAACAAGGGCAGTTCACCCATTACTGGGCAGCTAAATACCAACGTTTCTATCATTTCTGCAAATCTCTTGACTGTCTTCGCTCTGTCTATCACTGTCATGTCCTCCAGCCCACTCAAGAGCAATTAGTGTTGTTCAATAAATGCCAACCCAGACAGTGAACACGACACCCAAGATTTTGTTTTAAAACACATTCTCAGATACCTGCATAGCCTGGAATTCCAATCTCCGGAGTATGTTCGATTTGAACTGTTCCACGTTTGGTACCTCAACTTCATCAACCAAGGTCCTAAATTGTGAAATCGCACAATGTAAATCGCACAATGCTATAGGAAACGAATTAGTCAACAACGGAAGAAGAAAAACTGTAATCTTTGTTGAAATGAAGGGCAATTAATTGCTATCAATACTACTTCGTGCCTTTCACATAATGGAAACTTCAAAGCTGTTCCTCTGGATGGAGTTTAAACAAATTTTGATCCCGGTCACATTATAAGATATTGGGAAGCTGACAAAGTGTTATATTAAACAAGTGATCAAAGAAATGGGTTTCAAGTTGTGTTTTAAAACAGAAAACGAAGCTTGCATCACGAACCTCGGATGACGGAATTTGCTGTGCTAGAGTTCATCATTTTCTGTTAGTCAGAAAAAACGCTTTCCTTGCCGGTGGCTCCACAGTTCAGAGGTCTTATCCACCATTGGTCGTGTATTCGAATCTCGCTTGGGCCTTGCTGAATTTGTTTACAAACGTTGCAACAAACATTCACAGACATTCCGTGCTGCTTGGAATTATTTCTGAGGGAACATCGTGAAGTGATTTTCCCCACGGACCAGGCCTCATCTGCTTGACTTTCGAAATCCCCCTCTGTGTTTCTACTTCGAGGAACACAAGGACGACAAGCGTCTGATGCCAAGAATGTTCTCGTTTAGCTGGAAGAACGACGTGATACAGTCGAAACAGTAAGGTAACGGTGGAATACTGGGGAAGGAAAACATACAGCGAAGCGGCTGAATGCTTCCATTCCTTATGTAGAGGCAGGAATCTACTGGAATCCAAATGAAACAGGTAGGAGGCTGGAAGAGCACGGCTAGCTAGCCTACCTCAACAGGTGGAGAATTCAACGATTAGCATGTTCCAATTATTCACGACTGTGCCAGTCCTCGAAGGACAGTCGCCTGCCTGTTTACCCCTTGGCTTATGCAAACAGAATCGGGTTTTAAAGCCCGAAGTGTAGAAAGAAGAGGCAAATAGTTCAATTCCTCATTTTCTGAATGTTGGCCTCTCCTAAGGCCTTTGTCATTCTCACAAGATGTGTCTGCATATTTCCCTCTTTGGTTGAAAATGCGGTTCAGTTCTCCCGCAGCTCATGATCAAATTTAATGGTATCTGACTTCAGTCTCATTCACTTCTTCATTTGAGATTAAACCTTTGCAGGGAATGTCTCTTTAAGATGAACACTTCAGAAGTCAGGCTACGGGCTACTGGAAGCTGGAAATGAGAATGGATGGATGGTTGATGGACTGGCATTGACATAATGCATTATTCTGTGCTGTAAAAGCTCGGTGTCACGAATAGTATTTTGGAAGAAACGTCTCATCGCAGGAAAAAAACTATGCTGTTAAGAAAAGATCCAATTGCACCTGCCGTCCTAAATGTCAGCTAGTGGTTACAATTCAGCACTATCACCGGTGTCGTTTGGTTTCATTGCCTGGTCAGGGAATCAGGATTATTGTTCCTGATAAGGACAACAACAAAAGCGGAGCATCTTTGACAGGAAACGCAGTTTACACGCTTCCGCATGTGCCTTGAAATATTGCTGCAGGGCCGCAAGGTGTCTCACTGGTTAGCACTGCTGCCTCACAGAGCCTGAGACATGGCATCAATCCAAATGGGTCGACTGTCAGTCAGGTGCCTTATTCAGGAACAAATGAAGAGTAATAGGGTAAGGAATTGTTCTCTGGGGGTTAATCCCTGGAGGATCGGTGTGAATTTGTTGCATCAAATGGCCAGTTTCTTAACTGTCAGCATTCTATGATGCCTTACTGTGTTGTTTTAGCACATGTTCAGAGAGGGGAGAAAAGTGAAGAAAAACAGCCATTTCCCAGTCAGTGGTTGATCCATTGTGGGAGAACCAACCGATTGACTGTGACTGAACTAGCTCCCATCTTCCCTATACTGGTAATGGCAGTATACACCATTCGAGCGGGTTTTCATGTGTTGCATCGGAACAGCATTCTTTCTCAAGATGGACTTCCCTGGGATATAAAAGAGATGATAAAAGACATGGATGCCGATGACTGGAATCAAAAGAAGTTAGGAAGAATGGACAGCGTCTACTGAGAAACAAAAAAGAATGGAAAGGAACCCAACGAAGTACTGGGGCATAACGCCATGAGAAAAGGCAAGGCGGGGTTTCATGGGATGGTGGAACAGATGAATAGATCATGTGGCGTGAAACCAGGTAAAACTGAGTTGCGTCCATATGGAAGTTTCCCTGATGATGTGAATTTGCTGAGAGTAAACAGGAGGGAAAATCCTTCATTCAGATGGATCTATAACTAGACTTTCGAACTTCAAAACCACCGATGAATGATAAGGAAAAGTTTGGAACACTTTTCTTTCATTCTACAGTAATTGAAATGGAAAATGATAATTTTTCAGGAAAAATGTGTCAGAAGCTGACTGTAAAGTGTTTGTAAAAGTGCGTGCAGAAACATAATGAGTGAATTTCACCAAGACATGGAGTGTGGTCGGCCGGGTCGTGTAAGCGTTAGGTGCACAATTTCTAATTGGTTAACGTTAATTGGAAATATACCACATATCACCTCCAACTGAGTACGATTAAGTGTAGAAAGTGCTGGTTTTGAAGAAAGGTTTAGCAGCTTGTTCTACGTGAACTTCCATAAATTGTAAAAGAACTGAGCTGTTTCTGTTAGTTCAGCATTAAAGGGAAGTCGGTAAGCTCAGTCCGCTTCATAATTGGTTTATGATATAAAGTGATGCCAACAGTGTGCGATTAATTATCGCAATGTCTCAGCTTATCATCAGAATTCGGAGCTCCCAACTCACCTTACCCTTTATACAATGGCGACAATCAAAGCGAAATTATACCACAATGAGTGGGAACTGACCTGTCGATGGAATCCACCATTTTTTTTCATCTATTGCCTTGGACATTTGGCTGCAATCACAGAGAAGGGAGTGAGATCATTTGCTGCTCACCCATCTCCCCCAAACCTTCCAGTGACAAGACTCGAAAAATGTTCCTGTTTGAATCCTATAATCTTTAAAGCAGTACTTCAAAAATCTTTTGTCATTTCGGTTCCAGTTTTGCCGACAACATTGTCCAAGGAGATAAATCTAATAATTTTTGGATTGTTTTAATGGCCTGTGCAAGATTGCAACAAAATAAGTAACATGAACCAAACAAAAGTCCTTTCCAGAATTTAACACAGCAAAGGATCAGCGATATTAGAAACGTCAACATCTTCAAACGTCACCTCTGTATCTTTATTGAGAGATGGATATTCACTCATGGTGTATTTCTGCTGGTTGTAAGTAACTGAGGTATTTCCTAAGGACAGAACACTCCACAAAATCATTTTTTTAAAAACAAATGCCACATCTGCGGGAAGTGCACCCAACTCGTTCTCCTCGGCAACTGCGTTTGGGAACTGTAGCTTGATGTCAGATCATTTGGAGTCTGAGTGGAATTGAGCGAAGTTATAGGGAGGCAGTAACACTTCAGGTACAAGAAATAGATAGATGGGATACAGTCGGGAATCGAAACGCTAACCGGCAGACAGTGCAGGCATCTGCTGTGGTCGTGCCCCTCAGTAACATGTATACCATATTTGTTATTTTTGGGTGGGATGACATCCGAGAGGAAAGCCATTGGGTATAAGTGTTTGGGCACAGAGTTTGCCCTTTTTCTCAGAAGGGTGGGGGAGAGAGGAGGAGAGCATTTGTTAATGGGACTCCATATCGATGGGAATAGATTGAGATTCTGTGGATATCTGGCAGACTCATGATTGGTGTGTTGTCTCCCAGCTACCAGGGTTTGTGATATCTCACATCGTGTTTTCAGGATCCTTAAGGGAGAGGGTGGGCAACCCCAAGTCATTTTCCACTTATGCACCAACATCGGAAATAAAAGAGACGTGAATGTATGGCAGAATTTCAGGGATCGAGGGTGACATCTTAAATCTAGAACAAACAGATCTGTTCTCTCTGATTTGTTGCCCATTCTACGTCGTAGTGAGGTGAAGTGTAGGGAGAGAGCATTTGAAAATGTTGTTGGAAGGATGGTGCGGGAGGGAGGGATTCCGATACCTGGATAGTTGGGGCTCATACTGGAGTCGATGAACCTTTACAAACAGGATGGTCTTCACCTGAACTAGAACAGTAACAATACCCTGGGGGGATAATTTGCCAAAGCTCTTCATGAGAGTTTGAACGAATTCAGCCGCAGAGTGGGAAGCTGATTTGTTCCTCCAGTTTGCAGGTGGTTGTGAGTGGTTTTGTCATAAATAGCGTTTCAGGTTTACAAGAGTGTGCTGGCAAGGATGAAGGTGGGTTGAAGTGTGTTTGCTTCAACGCCAGAAGCATCTGGGAGAAGGTAGGTGTCATGGGTTGTTATCTGGGACTTCGATGTTGTGGCCATTTCAGAGACATGAACGGAGGACTGAAGAGAATGGTTGTTCCTGGTAACTCAGTTTCGATTTTTCAGTCAGAACAGGAGGGTCGTTTCAGAGGGGGAGATGTGGCATTATTCGTCAAGGACAGTAATATGGTAACAAAAAGGATATTGGTGAGGACACGACTGAATCTGCTGAGGTAGAACGTACTGAGATTAGAATCAGGAATGGAGAGATCACCACAAAAAATGTTCTAGATTTATGGAAGAAATGATTGCAAAGATGATTCTGGATAGGAACAAAAGTGACAGGGTAGTTGTTATGGGGAGCTTTAACTTTCCAAATATTGATTGGAAATGTTATCGGTTCAGCACCTCGGATCGGTCTGTTTTTGTCCAATGTGTGCAGGAGGGTTTCCTGACGCAGCATGTAGCCAGGCCAACAAGATGCAAAGATACATTGGATTTGCTTATGGGTAATGAACTCAGCCAGCTGTTCTCTTTGGAGGTAAGTGAGCACTTTATTGATAGTGACCACAATTCGGTTCTGTTTATTTAGTGATGGATAGGCATTGGTATTTATTGCAGAGCATGAGGTATCGCGGGGAGAAAGGCCATTATGATGCAATTAGCAAGAGTGAAGATGCACCACATGTGGAAAGTAACTTCAACGGTTATGCACACCTGAAATATGGAGCTTGTCCAGGGAAAAGCTACTGCATGTCCTTGGTAAGTATGTATGCGTCATGCAGGAAATATGAGGTCGATACAGGGAGCGAGGTTTACTGAAGAAATTGAATCTCTTGAGAAGAAGGGGAAGGAGGCGTATGGAAACATGAGATATGAAGGCTGAGGTAGGACGTTTGTGAATTAAAAGCTAGCCAGGAAGGGCCGAAAGAGAGAGCTACTTCGAGCGAACAGGAGGCATGAGAGGTCTTTGTCTGGCAGGAACAATCCTGAAGCTTTCAATTGATAGTTCAAGTATAAAAGAATGTCTAGCATATGATTATGGCCTGTCAAGAACAGAAGAACGAAGTTGTCAGCGGAGTCCAAGGATAGCAGAGACGCTTAATGTTTTTTTTATCATATCAAAAATGAAAAAGACAATGTTGTCGAAGAGAGTATTTCAATGCAGCCTATTAGAATAAACGAAATTGACATTCATAAAGAGGAGTTGTTAGCAATTCATGAAAGTCTAAAAATAGGTTTGTCCCCTGGACTTGATGGGATGTATTCGAGGATTCCCTGCGAATCGTGGGAGGAGATTGCAGAACTTTTGACTATAAGCTTTATTACGTCAGTGTTTATGTCATTAGTGCTAGAAGATCGGAGTTTAGCAAATATTGTCCACTTCTTCACGAAGTGGAGTAGAGACAATGCTGGTAATAATAGAACAGTGATCCTTAGCTTCCTTGCAGCTAACCTTTTGGAACAGATTATGAGAGATAGGATTTATGATCATCGAAAAGGAAGAAGTTGATTCGGGATAGTGAGTACGATTTTATGAATAGCAGGTTGTGCCTCACAAACCTTATTGAGGTCTTTGAGAAGGTGAGCAAACAGGTGGATGAGAGTAAAGTGGTTGATGTGGTGGATATGGTTTTCAGTAAGGCACTGTCGGCTGTTGCATGAAATACAGAGTCATGGTATTAAGGATGGTTTAGCGGTTTGGATCAGAAATTGGCTCGCTGAAAGAAGACAGAGTGTGGTAGTTCATAGGAAATGATAATCCTGGAGTTCAGTAACTGATGGTGTACCACAAGGTTCCTTTTTGTGTCCGCTGTTGTTTGTCATTTTTATAAATGACCTGGATTAGGGCATGGAATGATGGATTCATAAGTTTCCAGATGACATTAAGATCGACGATGTTGTCAATCGTGCCAATATCTGCTGACGGTCACAGAGGGACATGGATAATCTGCCGAGCTAACCACAGAAGTGACAAATGGATTTTAATGTGGAAAAGTGTGAGATAATTTACTTCGGAAGGAGCAACAAGAATAAAGAGTTCCTGGCTAATTGTTATATTCTTGGAAGTATAGATGTGCAGAGCGATCTCGGTGCCCATGTATATACCATTCGGAAAGTTACCACCCACGCTGACAGGTTTGTTTGCAAGGAGTACGGTGTGTTAGCTTACCTTGGGAGTGTGATTCAGTTTCAGAGTGAAATTATCACTTTGCAGCTCCAGAAATTAATGGTGTGGCCGCACTCGTAGAGTTGCGTGCATTTCTAGTTACCACATTATACGATGGATGTGAGAGCATTGGAAAGGGTACAGAGGACATTTTCCAGGATGTTGCCTTCTATGGAGAGATAGTCTTACGAGGAAAGGTTGAGGGACTTGAGGCGGTTTTTGATAGCGACAAGAAGTTTGAGGGGTGAATTTAGAGAGACATAGAAGATGATCAGAGGTTGCCATAAGGTGGACAGTGAAGGCATTTTTCTTCAAATGGTAATTTTGGCACGGGGCACATCGATGTAAATTGAGGGTGATAGATACCGAGGTAGATTCCTTTATCATTGAGTAGTAAGGGTGCTGAACGCCTTGCCTTCAACACTCGTAGACTCAACAACTTTCAGGGCAATGAAATGATCATTGTATAAACTTGCGGATTATGATGGTAAAATACTAGTCAGATTGGTATCACAGGTCGATGCAACGTTAGGGCCAAAATGAACTTTATTGCGGTGTAATATTCGGTGTTTGAACTGTTCTACAGCTTGCAGTTGCAATCATCTCTGGTCACTATCAGTAAAACCAACACCTGGCGAGAACCGAATGTGCAACTTTGGCACCTTACGCACTTCCAGTCTGTCGTGCAATTATATCAAACTGACGAATTGCACAACTGGAGCTGTAGTATCCTGATGACCAATGGCTACTGATCTTACCACTGGGCCCCTTTTTTTTGCTTTTCTCCTTTTTTGCTGAAGATCTGAAATGAAACACAGCGCAGAGGAGGTTATACTGATGATGGATCATCGATTATGGAGCATCAGATTCAGGAAAATGAATAGTGAAATGTGGTGAAAATAGGCATAATTGAATTCTGTGTTCGTTGACCGTGGCTTCCTGCGTTGATCACAGGCAATGTTATGTCGCTACTGTTCTGGGATTTTCCTTCTATCGGTATCAATTCGTCAGAGAATTTGATTCACTGGTACTTCACCAGCATCCTTTGGAATGTTCATACGGCACAATGACCCACACTGTACACAACGTCAACAATCTTCTGCATTACTACATCCAAGGGCACGTGGCATAGTTTTTTATAAATAGTGAAATATTAATCATGTTATGCAAGGGCAAATTGAATTTTAATTTAATTAGTAAAGTCGCAAGAATCCAGAGTATCTTTCAAAATGACAGAAATTCACGTTCATTTCCTTGGCCAGAATTCTAGCCCAGCAAGAGGGAAATCTGCCCTTCAATCCCCAGCATCCATGTAATCGCTTGCTCCATGTGTCCACTTGGAAACCTATATGAAGGGATGTTCAGCCTGTCAGAGAACTTGTGAGAATCCTCCACTGTCTGACCTAAAGCTGAAATAGGAGCTGTCTATTCCATCTTGGAGGGTAGCGAAGTGGAGGTGAGACAGAAAATATCAATTGGTGTAGAATCACATTGTTCTCATTGTGATTGTTCAAAAATCTGGGCCAGAAAAGACTCAAGCAGAAAGGAGCAGACGTAGGCCATTCTTAAAACCGCTCCTGCACCGTCACGCCATTCTGTACCATCATAGCTCACACAGCACTTTAATGTCTTTTTCCAGTGTATCCATAACATCGTGTTGCCAAGTGGCTAACACATATTTATCGATCTCTACCATAAATGGACATCAAAGTTATTCATTGCTGTGAGGAAAATGTTGCATTTCGAGACAGTTGGGTTTCTGCATGAATGTTGTAGGTTTTGCAGATGAGCAGCCGAGTCTGGTCTGAACACCTTTCAAACCATAAACTAAACCTCGACTCTGATGAGATCTGCATCCACAACTTTTGAATGGCAGTCTTAAGAAAGACTTAGAAATTCAACGCGCTTTGCATTGCACCACAGAGTCACGGCCATACCCAGTTTTCACCACAAAAGTTTGCCTTAGAACGATTTCGTTCGGGACACCCACCTCACGTCTGTCTGACCTCGTCACACTTTCCAGTATCTGGTCGCTACCCACGTGTGCTCTGGATCTTTAAGTGTTCGGCTACATACTGCTGAAATGTCCTCATAACACTTAGCATTACCACATGATCAAATAAGAAATTCAAGATGAACAACACTCTATGGGTGAAAGCGTTCTTCCTAAATCTCCTCTAAACCGCTTTTCTACTGCTTTTCATCTCTGTCACTGGTTATTATTCCTTCCCGAAAAGCCTTATTTCTGTCATACATATCTATCCTCTTCATAATATGTGCATGTTAATCAGTTTCTCACTCAGCCTTCTCTGTGCTTAGATACACAGCCCCAGCTTAGCTCATCTACCTTCACAATGGGAATGGTCCAGCCCTTGGCATTATTTTCATCTCCTGTGAACTTCTCCTCCTGCAATCAGACGGTTCCTGCAGTCTTGCGATTACAACGGAAAAAGAAATGCTCTTTGAAGAAATGCCAAAATGTCTGAACAAAATCAGCAGCTCTTGTCCATCTATGATGAGAAAGGACAGTGAACACTTCGAGTCCATTGATTCGTGTTCGGAACTGATGGGATGTATGGGTGGGTGAAAAATGGGGAAGAGGGCGGACAGGATCCAAAATGATTCAACTCGATGTTGGGTCCTGAAATCTGCAAGGTCTTTCAGTAGAAAATGAGTTGCCCGATCTTCCAGCTTGCGCTGTGCCTTGAAGAAGAACGGCAGCAGACCAGAGACTGGTATAATGGCTTGGGTACACAATGCAATGTTAAAGTGAAAGGACACTGGAAGACTGGGGTAATTTTTGTTGATTCTGGACAAAACTTAAGTGATCTCAGCTTTGTCAGCGACTCTGTTTTCCTCTCTCCATTGTAGAGAGATCACATTCTCAGCAGGAACTATAATTTTCTGGATTGAATGAAGTGCAGACAAATCACTGGAAGATGTGTCTGGAAGTTTCGACAGTGAGGAGAGACATCGGAAACCAGCAGGAAATGTATCTTACAACATAGAACGTTACAGTGGAGTACAGGCACTTCGGCCCTCGATGTTGCACCGACCTGTGAAAATAATGTGATGTCCATTGCAATGGAAAATTAACATTTCTTTTGAAACGAATAAAAGCACAGGGAAACAAAAAAAGTAAGGGCCTGACTTTGCAGAGGGCAAGTGTTGCAGACAGAAAGAAAATCTATGTATATTTAAACTGAACTAATAGCAGACTTACACGGCCAGCAAACTACTATATCAACAGCCAAGGAAATAGAAAAAAACAACTCCATATCTGGAAAGGAACTCGAATGATTCAGGCCACTGACCTTGAAGTGTTGATACGAAGAAGCGAATTGAACTTTAAAGGGAATATGTAAAAGCTATCAGGCGCCCATTACATGAGGCGTCTTGCCAATGTATTACCTGGGACACGGGAAACCTGAATTTGATGGAACTCCACGCGCTACATGCTGAAAACTTTCTGGCCCAAGAGAAGGAAAAACGAAAATTAAAGACGGAACAGCAAACACTTAAAACTCAGCTTACTATGATGCAAATTGTCGCCCAGCCGTTGGAAGGAGGTGCTGCGTGAAAAGATGGGCTGGCAGAGGTAAATCTGGCGGGTGCTTTGTTTGCAGAACAATGGACAACTGAGTGAGGCAGTGCACGCCCAGACAGCCTCAATCGGCCCTGGAGGCTGGGCAGCAGGGTGACTAATGGAGGAAGGCTAAGGTGGAGTTGGGCAGCCCCAAAGATAAAGATAAGCCTCATTGCTTTCTGCTTGGCAACGAATACTCGCTTATGCTCATCTCTACTACTAACCTTATGGGCACTGAAACATGTCCCACCTCTATACTGAGCACTGCGTTTGCAAAGCGTGAACTATATTTTCAGTACAACGATGATGCATATAAGTCAATGCTTACATCTATGTTATATGTGCAAAGACCACCTCTTACCTTTTTGGAAGATACAAGGGCAATATATTCAGTTCATAAATCAAGGCAGTTCAGAGAGTCGACACAAATAAAGATGAACAGAAGCTTCCTGAACTTAATGGGCGCATCAGGAGTCGTGACACGAGAGAGATTTACCACACCCCTATTGTGCAAAACCAGTGATGGGGAAACATTCCAATTCTCATTTCTGTTATCGTAATTCTGTACTTTAAATCTGATGTCTCGGGATCTCATAGTGAGGCTGGGGTCCGATTTGCACAGTACCCCGACGGGCTTGCAGGTAATACAAAAAGAAGATTTAACAGTGCAGGCTGGAAATACGAATCGCGACCCCTGATGCATGTCAGAGAGCGGTAGTTTCCGTGAGCGATTCACTCACCCAGGAAGCAAGTAGCCATGTTAATCCCATTAACACAGATTTTCTAACTGGAGATATGCTGCACCGCACAGCAAACATACACCGCGATGGTCCTGACAAATCATAAGAGAAGGATTGGTTCAGGAGATTGGTTAATCCAGATCAGTTGTTATTGTGCGAATTTTATTGGAATGATCACAGATGTGCTGTCACTTTAAACATTTTTAAGTATCTGTGATGGTAAATAGACCCTGTTTTTTTTCATGTGGAAGGCTCTTTTCCTCACGGATCATTGGCGAAGGCATCCAGCGACAGGTGTCAGAATTTGGGACCATGGGTACGACAGGCACAAAAAAACGAAAGATTGTATCTTTAGGATCGGTGTGGGTATCTGATTCAATGCAGTTATAAGGACGGATAGGAAGAAACTAAATTGGCGAACTCAGGCAGACAGTGCAGTCCAGGTAATCCCCGGCAGGAGTGTCGTCTGGCGTTTACCTATGGTAGATGTCTCGGACCCAAGTTTAAGAAGGGTCCCAACTGATTTCAGGACAAAAGGCAAACACGATGTGGGGCTCAAACGAATCCTTAAGAATAACCTCGAAGTCTGAGTATCGCCCTTGCAAAGCAAAAGAGCCGTTAAAACCTGAGGCTGTGCAAGGAATTACTCCAGTCTTTGAATCTCTTTTATAGGCTGGAGTGATAATCCCCCGTGAATAATCACTGGTGAGAACACCCATTTTTTTTCGTTCAAAAAGGCAAACATTCCAGGTGAATCGGGGGAATGGAAGTTTGCTCATGATCTGCAGGTTATCAAGAACGCTGTTGTTCCGCACACCCCAAATGTTCCCAACCCCTGTATTATATTGGCTCAAATTCCACCGGATGTAAATGGCTCTCTATTGTGGATTTAGCAAATGCCCTGTTTTGTGTTCTGTTACACGCCAAGAGTCACTTCTAGTTCACTTTTCCATTCAAAGGCAAATAGTATACTTTCACGTGACATTTTCACGATTACTGTGAGTCCCCACCATAATTAACAAGTCTCTGCACAGGAGTCTGGAGACTCTTGTTTTAACCGGGGGAGTCAGCGCTTCTGCACTATGTAAACGAATGCTTAATCGCAGCATCAACAGAGAAACAATGTGAGAAAGGTAGGCTTGCGATTCTCTGCCATCTTCTCTCGCAATACTACAACTTGTGGAACAACAGTTGAAGTTCTTAGGTCACTTAATATCTGAACAAGGAAAGGCCATTGGTCAAGACAGAGTTCAAGCAAACCAGCAAAATTCAAAGCCTCACATGAAGAAACAATTGTTATCCTTTTTGGTCATGCGATCCTACTGTAGAATGTTTAACCCGCATTACGCAACCCTTTAGGCGCCCAAAAGTGACATAGTTCATGGTTCAGGTTTGCAGAGCTAGAATCCGTTGCAGTGACCCCTGAGGCCTAGAGTGCCTTTGTTGAATTGAAATGGCACTCCAAACTCCACCGACACTGGGATTCCAAATCCAAACAAGCCTTTTGTACAAACACTGGATGAGAAGCGTGCCTGCATGATATTTGTGCTGATGCAGAATTATGTGTGGAAAATTGTGGCCAGTAGCTTATTTTTCACCTCAACTTAGATCCCGTGACGGCAGGATTGCATAAATGCCTCTGTGTCGTGCCTGCATTTGAAAAGGCTGTTGTAGCTTCCAGGGACATAGTCGGCTTTGTTTAATTAAACCGACTGCTCCCATATGCAGTATCCTTACTGCTTTCTGAGCGAAACACAGCACACATGTCGGCTGCACGTTGGCTCGCATACAATGCTTTCCTATTGGAGAAGCCTAACATGACAATAAGGCGATGCAACGTCCTTAATACTGCTTGTCTTCTCCCCACAGAAGGAGAAGGAGACCCACATGACTGTGTCGCTGTAATTAATGACATTTGAAGCCCGAGACCAGACGTGTAGGATTCACCAATTTAGAATCTAGATACGGCGTTTTATTGTGGATAGGTCAGCATTCAGAAGCAAAGAGATAGGCCAGTGTCTGGTATGTTGTAGCAACTACCCACGAGGTAGTGAAAGCCGGTTCACTTCCTTCTCATCTGTCAGCGCAAGCAGCAGAGCTGATTGCCTTGATTGAGGCATGTAAATTGGCCGAAGGAAGAACAGTGAATATTTACATCGACAGCAGATATGCATTAGGGGTTGTACATAATTTTGGATCACTGTGGAAAAACAAGGGCTTCTTGACCTCCACTGGAAAGCCAATCACATAAAATGGCCTGATCTCTGACCTCCTGAAAGCAGTCCAATTGCCTAAATCAATCACTGTATGTACATGTGAAGCCCACAGGAAAAATTATGATTCAATTTCTCAAGGCAATGAAAATGTAGACTGAGCGGCAAGGACGGCAGCCAATCAGCCGCCAAATGATAAGTTTGACATGTGTATGTCAAGTATTTGTAATCCAAACAGACGTATGGGAGTTACAGTCTCAGGACACATCGAAGGAGAAGCGTGAATGGACAAGGGCAGGGAGCAGAATGAGGGAATGGGTGTGGTGTGGCCCCAGTGGGAAACCCTGTCTACCACAGTAACACACGGTATGGACCATGTGTCAAAAGTGGAGATGTACGACAATATTTCAGCACGCTGGTACAGAAAGGAATTTACTCATTACTCATAAAAATAATGTGAATAATGTGTTATCTGTGCCAGTAATAATGTGGGGAGGGGAATACAAATGAATCAGGCAGAACACCCACAATCCCAAAGACACTTTGAACATTTACAGATGGATTTTTTTGAACTAATACCCAGCGAAGGAAAAGGCATTGTCTGGTAATATTTGATGTTTTCCCAAGGGGTGGAAGTGCTCCCACGTCTAAACAGGATGCCAGTGCAGTAGCCAAGGCTTTGCTAACTGAAATAATTCCGAGATGGGACATCCCTGAAAGGCAAAGCAGCGACAATGGAAAGCCATTTATAAATATTGCCCTACTGCAGATCATTGATTACTTGGGAATAAAGGTGAGGCAACATTGTGCCTACTACCCAGCGAGCGGTGGGGCAGTGGAAAGAGAGAAAACTATCCTTAAAAATAAATTGGTAAAATGTTGTGAGGAACTGGAGGTGACATGGACAAAGGCATTTCCAATTGTGCTAATATATATGAAGGAGAGGAAGAGTAAATATTAGTACGTTTGAGATTTTGTTTGGAAGGTGGCCCAATACAGGAATTGGCCAAGACCGATTGTAAAACAGATAACAGATATTATGTTACGGTATAAATCTCACCACACTTCTGTCTCAAATACAGAATCAAAAGAAGGGCAGCACGACTCCAATCAGCAGAAGGGAAGATGCACAATCTAGAACCTGAAGACTGGATAGTGGTGAAAGACTTCAGGAGCAAAAGCATGAAGGCGAAGAGCTGGCTGGGACCGTTCCAAGGGCTCCCTACAACACAGACATCTGTTAAGATCACCGAAAGAGCCACGTTGATACACGCCAGCCGTTGCAAACGTGTAGTTGACCTTGAGGAGACATAGAACATAGAACATAGAACATAGAACAATACAGCACAGAACAGGCCCTTCGGCCCACGATGTTGTGCCAAACTTCTAACCTAGATTAAGCACCCATCCATGTACCTATCCAAATGCCGCTTAAAGGTCGCCAATGATTCTGACTCTACCACTCCCACGGGCAGCTCATTCCATGCCCCCACCACTGTCTGGGTAAAGACCCCACCCCTGACATCTCCCCTATACCTTCCACCCTTCACCTTAAATTTATGTCCCCTTGTAACACTCTGTTGTTCCCGGGGAAAAAGTTTCTGACTGTCTACTCTATCTATTCCTCTGATCATCTTATAAACCTCTATCAAGTCACCCCTCATCCTTCGCCGTTCCAACGAGAAAAGGCCGAGAACTCTCAACCTATCCTCGTACGACCTACTCTCCATTCCAGGCAACATCCTGGTAAATCTTCTCTGCACCCTCTCCAAAGCTTCCACATCTTTCCTTTAGTGAGGCGACCAGAACTGCACACAGTACTCCAACTGTGGCCTAACCAAAGTCCTGTACAGCTGCAACATCACTTCACGACTCTTGAATTCAATCCCTCTGCTAAGGAACGATAATACTCCATAGGCCTTCTTACAAACTCTATCCACCTGAGTGGCAACCTTCAAAGATCTATGTACATAGACCCCAAGATCCCTCTGTTCCTCCACCTGACTAAGAACCCTACCATTAACCCTGTATTCCGCATTCTTATATGTTCTTCCAAAATGGACAACCTCAGACTTTTGGCAGGGTTGAACTCCATCTGCCACTCCTCAGCCCAGCTCTGCATTATATCTAGGTCCCTCTGCAGCCGACAACAGCCCTCCTCACTGTCCACAACTCCACCTATCTTCGTATCATCTGCAAATTTACTGACCCACCCTTCGACTCCCTCATCTAAGTCATTAATAAAAATTACGAACAGCAGAGGACCCAGAACTGATCCCTGCGGAACTCCACTTGTAACTGGGCTCCAGGCTGAATATTTACCATCTACCACCACTCTCTGACTTCGACCGGTTCGCCAGTTTTCTATCCAATTGGCCATAGTTCCCTCTATCCCATGCCTCCTGACTTTCCGCATAAGCCTACCATGGGGAACCTTATCAAATGCCTTACTAAAATCCATGTATACATACATCCACTGCTCTACCCTCATCTACATGCTTGGTCACCTCCTCGAAGAATTCAATAAGACTTGTAAGGCAAGACCTACCCTTCACAAATCCGTGCTGGCTGTCCCTAATCAAGCAGTGTCATTCCATATACTCGTAAATCCTATCCCTCAGTACCCTTTCCATTACTTTGGCTACCACAGAAGTAAGACTAACTGGCCTGTAATTCCCGGGGTTATCCCTATTCACTTTTTTGGACAGGGGCACCACATTCGCTACTCTCCAGTCCCCTGGTACCACCCCCGTTGCCAGTGAAGACGAGAAGATCATTGCCAACGGTACTGCAATTTCCTCTCTTGCTTCCCACGTAATCCTAGGATATATCCTGTCAGGCCCAGGGGACTTGTCTATCCTCAGGTTGTTCAAAATGTCCAACACATCTTCCTTCCTAACAGGTATCTCTTCTAGCTTAACAGTCCGTTTCACACTCTCCTCTTCAACAATACGGTCCCTCTCGTTCGTAAATACTGAGACATGGGACAACACCGGATCCAAATAAGTGTAAGTAATGATTAGAAGACTCATAGAAATATGGGACAACATGGCAGGACGAGTCGTGAAGGCAGGAGTGTCTGGGATACAACAGTAGACGGTAATCTTAACCAAGGATGTTAAGTTGACCTTTACATGCCACCCATGCCCGTTTGGTAACCAGGACGACTATAAATAAGGCAATAAATATTTACACAGAGATCCTTGTGTACCCAGTTACTGGCACTGAGTAGTATCCATCACGGCTACAGGTACACCTGACACGGGATATCAGTTTCCTGTTATCAAAGAAGGAGGTGCCATGGCAAGGGTAATAATAACCAAGATTCAGAAGAGCGATGAGGAAGCCTGGTGGTGTGGAATAGATAGACCCTTCTCCGATATCTATAGACAGGAGAATATAATGGTACAGCCTCGCACCCACCCCACCCGAGATGCAGTGCAGAAGTTCCTCCAAGAAATAGTAGCTCCTGGACTCGAAAAGATGAATGTCCAATGACCCGCACTGCAGATGGGCGGAAAGGCCTTTTCCAAGCTGACAGAAATGGAAGAAAGAAATAAACTGAATGTGCAGCTAAAATGGTCAAAATGAAAAAAAAAATAAAAGTGGTTTCATTGAGAAAACATACAGCGCCTTATTTCACTTTCCGTGGAAGTCTACTGTTAAGGACTCAGTGGTCTCACTGCTGTAGCAATGGGGGATTTCCTCTGACCGTTTATGTTGTTCACAACCTTCCCAAAGCAGGGAATTTGTATGGAACTGGCAATTAATCCAGTATTTTCACAAACAGGATTCAGACTAGCATAAAACAAAGAAGTGTGAATCCTGGAAATCTGAATCAACAACAGGAATTGACAGAGAAACTCTGCAGGCCTGACAGCATCTGTGGAGACAAAGAGATTTAATGTTTCAGGCTCCTTAATCACAGATTCAGGCTACTTATGCTTTTTATTGTTTTATTGCTTGGGTAATTGTCAATTTCACTTCGCAAAACAGCATACTTACCAGAATCTCTCATTAGCTGACAGACGTTATCTGTAAAAATGCAAAATTCCTTTATCGGCTGTAATGCTGTTGCTGTTGCCCTGAGTTGGTGAAAGGCTGGCCTACATTACCTTTTTCTTCTCCTTTATGTCGATGAGCCGCCATGGTGAATGGAGAATTTCTGTTTGTGTCCCTTTGTCTCTCTGTACCATCTCACTCTCTTCTTCATTCTCCCACTCTCTGCCTGTCAATATCCCTCATTTTTCATTACTACTCTTGGAAAAGTGTTAAAATCGGAGGCTGTTCCGTGGCTTTCTCCGCCCCCCCCACCCCCCACCCCCCACCCCACCCCCGGCCAGAGTGTGTAGAACTGGGCTCACAGTCTCCAAGTAATGTCTGTGTTACTTAGGTCTGAGATCAGGTGACATTTGTTCACTCGAAACGTTATGAGCTTTTACAATTCTAAATAGTATTCATAATAGACCAGAAAAAAAGCAGTTTCACTCCAATTATAGGATTTCTATGATGCCATTGCCGTTTGCCGAAAATCAATGAATGGTGACCCCAGACAATGAGAGCCATTATCTCATTGGACGCGTTATTACTACAACATTGTCCTGCAAGTCTGCAGTGTCTCCTGCGTCTCTTCATTATTCCCAAAAAACTTGAAAAGACGGATGGAGAATAATAGTAGAAGAGATAGACAAATCCTTGTCGAACAGAGTAAAAAGAACTCTGCGTTGAATTAGGAGGATAGAACATAGACTAATGGGTCCACATCAGGAGGTAGGGCTTGGTAGCACGAAATAATAACGGTCTGAGCTCAAACACAAGAAGCATGCTGAGCCGTGACTTTCGCGATGTTGGATAAACAATACGGCTTTTACAAGAAGTTTAAACAATGAACTTACAATGTACAGAACATTTGACAGCATTTGACACCATTAACGTCTGGTTATTACCATATGCTTTAACTGACGAAACCCCAGACCCGGTTCTTCAAATCAATAAGGGCATTTAATGAAGTATTTGATCACAGTTAATCGGACTACCTTTCTGTAATAAAGCAGCTCGATGAGAATTTATATCAACGTCCGTTTGTGCAGGAAAGAAGTTCACAGTTGGTGACTGTCCACTGAAAATGTACAGGAAGAGGCAATCTCTTCTTGCTTTGATTTCAAACTGATACCTTCACCTCTTTAACCTGACAGGATAAACAGTATGCGTTCATCCTCTCGGGGCCGATTTACAGCCTGAATGTGCACAGAGGGAAAACTCATACCAAGAGACCAGGGTAATTGTGGTGAATTTACCAGGAGTGGTGTGTGAGTTGGTGTTAACAGTGGGCAGTAAGGGCTAAACCATTAGCACTGACATTGATCCTTGTACCAACAGCTCCTCACTCACTTTCTGCGCCATTCATCTCAGTCATCATTGACTTTCAGTTTATCCTACTTTCCCTTCGAAACTTTACTTTTGTTCTGGACCACTTTCGGATGTCCACTTGGAAACTGCAGTTTTTTCAAACGAAATTCTGGAGAATGCACGTCACTCTTTGGGATAGGCTTCACTGCCCAATCATAATTACTCAAGAGATTGAGATGATAAGTTACTTTACTTCGTCCTCGAAGTGCTCAACACAGTGATACAGCCATGATGTCGATAGGGAGGGAGTTCCAAGAATTAGACATAGCGACATTGAATGAACAGCGAGATAGTTTCAGCTCAGAAAGGCGAGATCCTTAGAGGGGATTTGCAGTGACAATTTATTCGTGTATGTGCTGCCATGGCTGCCAGAGGATGTGGTGGAGGCTCCTACAATTGCAACATTTAAGAGGCATTTGAAATTGTATATGAGTAGGAAGGGTTTGGAGGGATATGGGCCGTGTGCTGGCAAGAGGGACCAAATTGGGTTGGGATTTCCTGTCAGCATGGACAGGTTTGAACGAAGGGTCTGTTTCCCTGCAGTACATCTCTATGACTCTATGATTCCAGTTGGATGCAATCAATCACTGGATTCCTTCTGGCAGAACCGGGTCTGTGCTCTCTGTTGAAGCAGAAAATGGTTTTCATTCAGAGTAGCCACAAGAAGAGAAATAAATCTTCATTTCCTGACTTGGAATTTTATCCAGGCCTGGGTGATTCAAACCCAGACTCTGAAGCAGGGACTCCACTGAAGTTGACAATAACCCTTTCGACCTAACCTGTACAAACTCTTGTGCCTATCGTTCTTTGTCCCCACATTTTGAAGCACCGGTCCTTGCCGTGGGTGGTGAAGGAGCTAACTACTGCCTCGCAGAAAAACCGTGGGGTCAGAGACCCGATCGATCTGTCATGCAGCGGGGATTGCATTGCTCAGAACAGACGTGTTTGCTGTGTGGGACAGAAATTGAGCTCGATCACACACTGATACGGTGTAACAGCTGCCAGCAGATGTGGAGACGGTTGAGACAGTTTCATTCGCACTCTGGGAAAAAGACTGGATCCTAAATTCAGGGGAGATAAGTGTCACAGATAGAAGGCTGAAAATTGGTTTGGGAACGATATGAGTCATGACCGAATGGCGGGCAGACCAGACGGACTGAAAGCTCTAACTGTCCTCCGATGCCTTCGGGTCTCTGACCGTCCAGTATATAAGGAAATAGAAACAGAGTTAATCGTGCATTTTGAAGTCCTCCTGTCATAACTCGGCGAGGTGAGAGATGGAACAGTTCTGCTATTAAATTTTGAGACTGGGAGAATGTTTGGAGACGGAGTAATAAAAGAGAAACTGAGTATAACGTTGAGAGTCAGGAGATATTCAATAAAATAGGTAGACGGAAATGGACATAGAATAATAAGTGTCACGGGTGTTGAAGACTTAACTCGGTTTTCCATTCCAAGATTCTACCAGACCTGCTGAGATTTTCCCGCAATTTCTTTCGTTGGTACTGAAACAGAAGGGAAAAGTCTGATCCTGGACCAATCAGCTATGTCTGCTCTGTGGACGTTTGAATTCTCTATTCGAACAAATCACTTCTGACCCACACGGAAACCTCACTATCCTGCATCACCCCCACCCTGTTACTGACAATACGCTGTTCATTACGTAAACACATATGGGTACACAACAGCATCATTTACCGAGTGAATTGGGAAAATTTCAGGGAGAGTTCCATTCGGTTTCCATCAAAGCATTCTCATTCAGTTAATTGTATTGCAGCACCACTTGACATGCAGCTGTCACTGTCATGTGGCCATTCACATTCGACGTCTCTGGACATTTTGTTTGGGGCACGTTTGGAATGGAACCTCACGTTTTGGAAGGGGCATCGTTTATAGCATATTCGGCTGAACTAATAACCTTGTCTCTTGCACCTGCAGTATAGTGGAGAAAGTTTTCACTCAGAAAACAAGAGATGATCAAAACGGAGGAAAAAATGTGTCAACAAAACCTGCCTCAGCGAGCGAATTCGCTCTTGCAACATTAAAGGAGAGCGGCAAACCTATGAACAAACAACAGCGCCCTGCGTGGGTCTCGACCCCACACCATTGAGATTAAAGGTCTCAAGCTCTACCGACTGAGTGTACCAGGACAAGATTGGTGTTGGTTAATTTATCATTTCATCCTGAGTTTAATTCAGCTGACATGGCAATTTTCAAAAATCTCGTTCATTCCTCCCCATTACAAATAACATTATCCAAGTCTTTCAATTCTCAGATTTATTCCTTCAGACCATTACAATCCATTTAGGCCTTGCCCCGGGATTTTCGATTCTCTGTTAATATTTTCATATTTTGACCCTGATCCTTAAGTCACCGAAGTGATTCCCAAACACTCTGGCAGACTGCAAATCAATCGGGAAAATACCTTGGGAAACCAAATAATTTCTGATTAGAGTGTAGGGAATCCCATCTGCTGAAGAGACAGAGTCGTCACAATCAACACTTTCTTTGTTCTACCTGCCTACAAAGTTTACCACTTCTAATATTCGAGAAAGGAATTCTGATTATAAAATGTTTAACAACGGGAAAAATCTTCTGAAGACATTTCCAATTTGAATTAGAATGTTTTACCCTTTCACACGGTAACAGCCGTTCCTGAGGAAGGAGTTTCCATGAGCTGTGTCCCAGGGCTAGGCAGGAAGCCGCTGATTGAAACTGCAGTGGCCCCTTTCAGTTGGCAGCAGGGCTTGTAGAGAGTGGGGTCACATTTTGCTGCACGTGACCGTCTCACTCATTGCAGACTCAGGGTCAATCATGGATGAGTTCTCGTGGTTCTATTGTCAGCGCATGGTCGGTCTCAATACTTGCTGTGAAATATTTGAGGCTCTGTGCTCTTTTTGGGCTTGGACAACAAACATTTCAGCCAAATGCTCTGACCATTTGAGACACAGCAACTGGCAGCAAAATTGTGCGTGTACACATCCAAACGCACAGTGATCGAGAGGATGTGGAGAGCAGTATTTCTCATTATTTTAAGAATCAGTTGCTCATGTTCCCCTGTTTATCGCAGAGAGGGTGAGAGACCCGAGGAGTAACAAACACACCCATAAAGCAATATCAGGACCTGTGTAGCTCTGTCATAAAAAGCTGCCTGCAGTTGCTCTATTGCAAAGTTGGGTTTCAAACCCACGACGCAATAGAGACTGGATCCTAAACCTCTCTGGATTAGTGGTGCCGGAAGAGCACAGCAGCTCAGGCAGCATCCGAGGAGCAGTAAAATCGACGTTTCAGGCAAAAGCCCTTCATCAGGAATACAGGGTTTCACCCGAAACGTCGATTTTACTGCTCCTCTGATGCTGCTGCGCTCTTCAGCACCACTAATCCTGAATCTGGTCTCCAGGATCTGCATTCATTGCTTTTACCTACATTAAACCACTCGGCGACGCTCCCTGACGATAACTGAGCGCCAAACTTGTCAAGACTAATGTTTCAGCATCGCTTCACTTCAGGCAATTTCCCCTGGCACTTTCTATATATACCTTAGCATAATTTAAAAAAAATTTACAACGATTTGAAAGGTTTTCACGGTGTGGACATTATTGAGAAGCTGAATATTCTTCGACAGTTTTCCCCGGAGCTTCAGGCCTGAGGGATGTTCTTGGAAAAGTTTACAAAATCATGAGGTAGACGAACAGAGAACATAATCAATCTACACATTTTCAGAAGTCACATGAGTTTACAGTGAGATAGCATAGGTTTAATGTGAGAGCCGTACAATTTGAAAGGGACGTGAACAACACTTGTTTTTAATACAGACATTTTTGTGCGTGTGGAATAAATTGCCACATTTAGTGGCAGAGTTTGGTGCACTCACAACACTTCAAAGGCATCTAAATGGGTATGCAGACAGGAATTGTTCGGAGAGATAAGGGACAAATATTGGCAAATATGTTTAGATTTTTACGGTCATCTGTTCAACAGGTGCAAGGTGGATAGGAAGGTTTGCTTCCTTGCTCGGTAATTCTGTGACACTCCCGTACCTGACAACAGTTTGAATAGACCACTTGCAAAAACGCATGCTGTGTGTTACTAAGTCAGCGTGTTTGAATTTTATTTTTTTCTTGAGGGGTAATGTTTTGAAATGACACAGAGAGGAATGTTTTTCAGACATTGACAGACATTGACCATTCTCCTTGATACATTTCCAAGTTCTCCATCAAATAATTTCGTTGACTAAAAAAAACCTCACAAATCGTGTTATCTCCTTACCTGTCCAGTGAATCCAAAAACTGACAGCTCTTAACGTGGACCAGGTGCAAAACTAAAAAGGCAGAATCATTATCAGACACGCAAACTCATTACTTCTGTCTATGGGGCAGTGCGAGACGTGTATGTCAAGAGCTGCTCACACAAATAACACCGAAGCAATTCCAAACGGAGCTTCCCGACATTCTGGAGATTTAGTGCATTGCCAAGTAACAGAAAGTGCTCAAGTAACATGAAACAAAACAGAAAAATGTACCATGCAAAGTGAATATTACCAATTATATTCTCGATTAAATTAGGTCAACAATGCGCTGGTGCCTCCATCTGATCGAGCGAGCCAATCTCCAGCCTCCCTCACCAGGACAGTAATGAAGGAAATGAGAGAAATATAACAAAGTTTCAAATTGCGATTGCCCATCTTTTAGCCACAACAACAAAAAACGAAGGAGCAGATTCAGTGCAGGATCTGGCTTCACAACAGCGGTGAAATAACGACGTCCACTCACTTTCAGGGAAAACTGTGAACAACTCACATTGTCCAGAATATGAATACACAGCGCAGGCTGTTTAGTTCCCATATTCTCCTGCTGCCCCGACATTCATACAAAAATGTACCTTTCAAAGAGAGCGTTTGTAGCTGTGGGATGACAGTGGCAGCTGTTTCCCCTCACTCTTACTGCCGCCCTTGGTCGTGTAGGGGCTGCAATTCTCATCTTACACGCGGTAGTTGAGTGTGCAATTCTCTGTTGTGGAAAAGCGGAGTGTTTTGGAGCAGAAAGATGTGAAGTTCGGATGCTTCTGGAGTTCTTGTTGAAAAGTTCGGTGACGCTAAGAAGATGGTTTGCAGACTTTTCGTCCCTTTCTGGGTGACATTCTCAGCGCTGCAGAGGTTCCTGTGAAGCGCTGCTCTCATGTTTTGGTACTAATTCATTTGGTTTCATTCCCGCTGCTTCCGTTTGTTGGGATTGCAGATTGGGTCCAACGGATGGAATCCGTGGATGAGTGCCCTGCTTCCATGAATTGTCTGGCTGTCTTCTGCTTGCCCTGTCCTATTATTGTTGTGCTATTCTAGTGAATGTGTGGCCCCTGCCGTTTGTACGTATTGCTACGAAGGACTGCTGGACTGACGCCCACACAAATTCTTTGCCAAGAACCAATATCCACCCACCTTCATTCGCAAATGCATGGCACACAAAGTTCGCAAAGTGGATTTGCTATGAGGTAATTTTTAAATCATGCTTCCCTGTGTTAAAAACAAATTCTGCAAAACGATATCCAGATTCCTCCGAACACTTGGACATATGACAGCACAGAAACCGAGGGCCTCACTCAGACAGCAACTCACGAGAAAAGAAGGCCCAATACCCCATCATGTGCAGTTCAAACGTGGTTGACGAGATTCCACGCATGGACTGCACGAAACACGACATAGGAGAAAGAGGCTGACAACTAGAGAGCTGCATTCATAATTTCATCTGGACTGTAAAAACGCCTTGGACAGCAGTTCCTTGCAGTTATGCACAGAATATTTAATGTCTCTGATTCCAGGGCTTGGAATTCGGATGATATGACAGTCTGCAGCACTGGTTACTTCCTTGTGTGAGGTAACTCCTGATGGAACACATGTCACTCTCTATTGCTCATTGAGAAATACATCCAAAATAGGAGCTTAGAGCAGCATGTCTGTTGTCCTTCTGGTGCTGTCCCTGACATGCCATCTGGCACTGCACTTATTCTGTGTTTCCGGAGGGTTCGGCACATGGTTCCACGATCGTTGTATAGGCAGAAATCTGCATTTTCGCTTCAATAACGGGTGTATGAAGCGTTGGTGCACCATTCTCTATTCCATTTTTCTCTTCTTATGCACAACTGCAATAGAGTAAACGATCAATTGATATTGAAAGATGATATACAGAGGCGTGTGAAATACCGAAGTTTTAATGACATTTATGCAATGGTTAGAGAATTACCTTGATTCAGGAAATAAGGATGTAAAGTCTGTTTGGCTGGAGTTGAGGAACAATGAGGAATGGACTCACAAGCATGTGTAGTTTACAAGCCCACTCGCAGTAACCACAAATCAAAATAAATCGTACAAGGGGAAAAATGCGTGTGAGTGACAAAAATGGCAGTAGTCATGCGTGATCTTCAGTTCCCATCTAAAACTCTCGGTTCTATTATAAAAACGTTTGGAGAACCAAAATCAAAAAAAATCCCACATGTCCCATAAAACATCACGAGGGATATCTTGGTAATTGATTACTCTACTGGTGACTTAATTTTCCTATTTTCTTGGAAACCATCTCTTTAATTGTGAGCATCAGAAAAGGCTTTGTTTTGCCAGCAAGAAATAAATATGTGATGAACCTTTGTCCGTTTCATGTATAAGAACACTGAGACTCCTCTGCACCGCACTTCTTTTGCTTTTCTATCGATTTTAACACTAGTGTGTCTTTTGATTCTTCCCAACAAAGTATATGACCTCGCATTCCCTACATGAAACTGCATCTGCCAAGAATACTCCAATTGTTGGAGGGAATCCTGAGGAAGAGAATGTATATGTATTTGGAAAGGCAAGGACTGATTCGGGATTGTTAACATGGCTTTGTGCGTGGGAAATCATGTCTCACAAACTTGATTGAGTTTTTTGAAGAAGTAACAAAGAAGATTGATGAGGGCAGAGCAGTAAATGTGATCCATACGGTCTTCAGTAAGGCGTTCAATAATGTTCCCCATGGGAGACTGATTGGCAAGGTTAGATCTCATTTAACAGCAGTGGACCTAACACCAACCCTTGTGTTACGGCGCCAGGACCTGAACACCAAGAAGAACATGTTCCATCAACTACAACACTGTTTTCTATTGGTAAGCCAATTACTGATCAAAGCTGGAATCTCTCCCATAATTCCATTCCTCCGCATTTTGTATAATAGCCTATTGTGGGGAAACTTATCGAACACCTTGCTGAAACCCATATTCACCACATCAACCGGGATACTGTCATCTACCTGTTTGGTCACTTTGTCAAAAAAGTCAACGAGATTCGTTAGGCAAGGCCTAACATTCACAAAACTGTGCTGACTGTCCCTGATCAGATTATTCTTTTCGAGATGGTCATAAATCCTATCTATAATAAGCTTTTCCAACACCTTACCAACAACTGCAGTGAATTCACTGGTCTGTAATTACCAGGGTTGTCTCTACGAAACTTTTTGCACAAGAGAACAACATATGCTATGCTCCATTCCACGGGCTCTATTCCTGTAGACAACGATGATTGGACGATCAATTCCAAAGGCTCATCAATCTCTTCCCTTGCTTCCCAGAAGGTTCCTAGGACAGATCCCATCCGGCCCAGGGGACTTGTCTGTTTTCACAATCTTCAGTATTTCTATTACCTAATCCTTGTGAACCTCAATCTCTACTACACTAGACGCAAGTATCTCTGTTTCTTCCTCGCCAACATTTTCATTTTCTATAGCGAACACTTTCGAAAAATATTAATTTAGTGCTTCCCCTATCTCCTCTGACTCCACACAAAATTTCCCACTATTATCCTTGATTGTCCCAAATTTAACTCTCGTCATTCTTGGAGATAATGCTTTAAATACAGAACATTTCTGATGAAGAACTCGAGTTTCCCAAGTCTAATCAAATTACCGGTCTGGTTTGCGAGGTAAGCTTTCTGAACTTCGAGTAGAAATTGTTCCAGCTGGAAAGCATTCATAACGTACGTCAGCAGGACACGAACCTACGTGGGGAAACCCCAAAGGACTTCTATTTATTCAGCTTAACCACGCGGCCATGACTACAGACAAAGCCGCAACGTTGAGCAGTGACCAAATCAGCCGATATCTCATTGAAAGCTGCCGCTGACTTGATGAGTTAAATGCTTCCATCTCCTTTCATACCTTTGCTGTCATTTGTAAGGTGCGACACACCAATGTAAAAGAAGAAAAGCACAAACTTTGGAAAAGATATTTGCAGCCAAACTGAGTCAAAATTATTTATTGAGTTGTCTTTCCTGATGGTTACAATGAAAGAGATAGTTCCCAATAAAAGACAGAGATTAAGTCGCTTGTAGATATACTTCAATGTGATACGATTCACTTTCAGCCCCTAATTACCCCAGAGATGGAGGGGGTGAGTTACTTTTCTTCACTCTTCAACTCCACAGCATGGAGGTAAGACATGAAACCGCTAGAGATGGAGTTCTTGAATTGGGAACCAGCGACACTGAAGGAACTCGGCAAAAGTGAGGACTGCAGATGCTGGAAACCTGAATTTAGATCAGAAAATGCTGGAAAAGCACAGCAGCATCCGAGGAGCAGGAAAGTCGATGTTTCTGTTGCCAGTCTTTCTGCATTCTGCAAACAATTTTCGTTTTTGGCTCAGATTTCCAGCAACTGCAGCTATTTGTATTATGTTAACATTCATAATGTTTTGGACAAAACCAATGACCTGTTAGCATCGGAAAATCGGCAGAAGTACTGGTACACCGATATGTTAGCTGAACAATACAACCATTCCATGGGCGGGAATACGATCCGGGCCACGGTGCTGAGACTATCGAATCCTCACAAGTAAATAACAAGACTAGGCGATAGATACTATCGTATTTGGTGAAAATAAAACACCCTTTACGAACATTTTCGTTGCAGATTATTTTCAACTTATCTTCGTAGATTTACAAAGTGGGAAAAGGCCATTCCGCCTGTGTGCATTGCGGCTAATCAGAGAGCCATCCATTTCAGTCGCAGTTTCGAACTTTGGCCCAAAGTCTCGTGTGTTCTAATGTTCCCAGGGCAAATGTCAATGACTTTATCCTGTGTTCTTAAATGGCACAATAATGGGGCAGACGTATGACACTTGCACAACGACTTGTAACTCTTTTGAGGAACTCATGTTCATTTTCACCCACAAAGGGAGACACACAGAAAGATCCGCCCAAACCGACAGAGGTCTCCGTTGTGGTGAGCTGGAGTTTGAAATGGACAATAGGACAAATGCAAGTTCCAAATGTGGAAGCACAGAAGCGAAGTCCTGGCAGGACTTCACAGAGGAGCGTCAACGTGGGGCACGATTAAAGTCAGACATTCCCCTTCGAGCCAGAAAGGACTCCAACCTACAATCTTCTGATCCGAAGTCAGACGCGTTAGCCATTATGCCACTGGCCCATAGACACGCTCAGAGCTGGCAGAATGTCGATATGTAATTCCGTGGACTTTCACGGAATCAGAATTAAAAAGGTGAACAAGCAGCGAAGATAATCACCAACACTGCTTCACTTCGAAGTTTCCAATTTGTGAAGCAGTGCCTTTCACTGGCAAAGGAGAAACATTTGTCCTCAGCTGCCTGCTTCAGGGTCGCCTCCTTCTCTGCTGGAAGTTTCCATCGTTTTATTCGCAGTCCCGACGCGATTTCATGATTTTCTCCAGTGAAAACGTGTCATGGTGTCGTCTAAGCAAGACCCTGCCGAAACTCAGCGAGAGACATCTGGTCATTTCGAGCTCAGGATGTGGAATTAGACGAGCTGCGTGACACCTTTTATTGGCGCCGCCACTTCACTGCAAATTAGCGGCTCAAAACGAGCCGTTGTTAGCATCAGCTTGATTTTTACCTTCCTGTAGTGCATTTGCTGAACAACATCAGATAGATCCCATCCGGCCCAGCTGACTTATTTATTTTCACACTCTGCAGTATTTCTAATATCTCTTCCATGTGAACCTCAATCTCTTCTAGTCTAGATGCAAGTATCTCTGTATCTTCCTCGCCAACATTTTCATTATCTATAGCGAACTCTGTCGAAAAATATTTATTTAGTGTTTCCTCTATCTCCACTGACTCCACACACGACTTCCCACTATTATCCTTGATTGTCCCAAATTTAACTCTCGTCATTCTTTTAGTGCTGACATACCTATGGAAAGCCTTAGGGTTAACCCTGATCCTATCTGCCAACAACTTCTCATGTCTCCTCCTGGCTCTTCTCAGCTCTCTTTTGAGGTCTTTCCTGATATCGTTGGAACCCTCGAGCGCTCGAACTGAGTTTTCACGTTTTGTCCTAACATAAGACTTCTTGTTCTTCTTGACCAGGGTTTCCACTTCCTTAGTAAAGCACGGCTCACGCGTTCTATATCTTCCTCCCTGCCTGACAGGTACATACTTATCTAGGACACACAGGAGCTTTTCCTTGAATAAGCTCCACATTTTTAATGTGCTCACCCCCTACAGTTTCCTACCCCACTCTACGATTCCTAAATCTTACCTCATTGCATCGTGATTTCCCTTCCACCAGCTGAAACTCTTGTTCCGTGTAGTACACCTATCCCTTTCCATCACGAAAGTAAACCTGAGAGAATTGTGATCGCTGTCTCCACAGTGCTCACCTACTTCCAAATCTAAAACCTGGCCAGGCTCGTTACCCAGTACTAAATCGAAAGTGGCTTCTTCCCTTCAAGGCATGTCTACATACTGTGTCAGGAAGCCCTCCCGCACACACTGGACAAAAACTGACCCATCTATAGTACTCGTACTGTAGTGATCTCAGTCAATATTTGGATATTGTCTTGAGTGTTCCAGAGTTTTTCATTGTCCCACAGTCCAGATGAAGTTTGTATTCCTCGAGTACGGGAGCGAGAATTCTTTCAATGTCTCAGATCAGTTCCTGTGCCGAGAACATCAGAGTCAATGTCCCTTCCTCTACTCGGACTGACAATTTACACTTCTTCAATCTCCTATGATTCCATTTCCCAAAGGGTTTCTCAAGATTTGCAAAGCTGGAGCCTAAATTATATGGTTTGCTTCCTAAACATTTTTCCAACTGCCAACTGACAATATTTTCACAGTATCTCTTCACGATCCTCTGGCTTGCACCATGTCCAGGGATGAGAAGTCCCGTTTGGTGGAGAGAGTTCCTAGGCTGGTGAGTTTCACTTTGGAACAAAGATGGTTAAGTGGCAATTTCCTGCGGTCGTTTGTAATGATGGGAGAGGGAGCGGTGGGGAATGAGCACTCTGACGAGCAGGAGGAAGTGTTGCCAATGACCAGAGTCAGAGAACAGAGGACAAGGGATGAAAGGAATCTAATGAAAAGCAGCACTTCTGCTCAGGGCGTTCAATAACAACTGCAGAAACCCGATGTGTCGAGCAGTGTATCTGGAAAGAGAAACAGAGATAATGTTTTAAATGTGGAGCATGTCTGATGAAGAACTCGAGTTTCTCAAGTCTAATCAAATTACAGGCCTGGTTTGCAAAACAGGCTGGCTGTACTTTGAATTGTTCCAGCAGGAAAGCATTCATAACGTAGTCAGCAGGATTCGAACCTACGTGGGGAAACCCCAATGGATTTCTAATCCATCGCCTTAACCACTCGGCCATGACTACAGACATGATAGCGCCCTGAGCATTGATCAAATCAGCCGTGATCTCATTGAAAGCTGCCGCTGACTTGAGTTAAATGTTTCCATTTCCATTCATACCTTTGCTGTCATTTGTAAGGTGCGATACACCAATGTAAAAGAAGAAAAGCACAAAGTTAGGAAAAGATATTTGCTGCAAAATTGATTCAAAATTATTTATTGAAAGGAAAGTCACACTTGGCAATTTGCTAGATCTCTTTGCGAACATGACCAGCGGAGGTAATCAAGGGAGCTATTGATCTGAGTATTCTTGGACATGAAACAAACAATGATTAGTGACATATTCATTTCTTTTTTTAGCGATCGAAATGGTCTTTCCTGATGGTTACAATGAAAGAGATGGTTCCCAATAAAAGACAGAGATTAAGTCACTTGTAGATGTACTTCAATGTGATACGATTCACTTTCAGCCCCTAATTACCCCAGAGATGGAGGGGGTGAGTTACTTTTCTTCACTCTTCAACTCCACAGCATGGAGGCACAGACATGAAACCGCTAGAGATGGAGTTCTTGAATTGGGAACCAGCGACACTGAAGGAACTAGGCAAAAGTGGCACTGCAGATGCTGGAAACCTGATTTGAGATCAGAAAATTCCTTCATTACTGTCCTGGTGAGGGAGAAAGGTGATTGGCTCTCTCGATCAGATGGGGGCACCGACGCATTGATGGCCTAATTTAATCACGGATATAATTGGAAATGTTCACTTTTAATAGTTCGTTGTTGTGTTTTGTTTTATGATACTTGAGCATTTCTGGGACTTGGCAATACACTTAATCTCCAGTAGGTTTGGAATTGCCTCGCTGTTATTTGTGCGAGCAGTTCATGTCAGAGACGACTCACAGTGCCTCACAGACAGCACTTAAGCTTCGGTGTGTCTGATCATGGTACTGCCTTTTCAGTTTTGATTCTGTTCCACGATAAGAGCTGTCAGTTTTTGGATTCGCTGGAGAGCAAAGTGGGTAATGCGATATGTGAGGTATTTGTCTTCAGCCAAACTCTTTGATGGCGAACTTGGGAAAGTGTCAAGAAGAATGGTCATTGTCAGCAAATATCCGGAAAACCTTCATCTCTGGATCGGTTGGGCTCATCCACCCTCCAAACAAAATAGCCAAACTCGCTGGCTGAGTAACAAACAACATGCGTTTTTTTTGCAATTGGTGTATTCAAACCGTTGCCGGTGGCTGGAGCATCTCAGACTTGTCCAGAATGGAAACAAATTCCGCGATCCAACTTGCCCTTGCTGAATAGATAACCGAAATTAATCCATACTTTTCTGCCAATATTTGTATCTTATCTCTCCGAGGTCTTCCTGTCTATAAACCCATTCAGATGCCTTTGAAATGATGTGAGTGCACCAGACTCTGCCACTAAATGTGGCAATTCATTCCACACACACAAAAGTTCTGTGTGAAAAACATGTATCCCTCACATCCCTTTTAATTTTTTCCTCTCTCACATTAAACGTTTGCTATGTAGATTTGAACTCGTGTGCCTTGTGAAGAAGTGCTCCCTGACTATTCACTCTGTCTGTCTTCCTCATGATTTTATACGCTTCTGTGAGGCCATATCTAAGCACTGAAGCTCCTGGGAATCTGACGAAGCCTATTCAGTTTAGTTCTCATGTCCAAGCACGGCAAACCTTGCAAATCCTTGCAAAGGTTTTCTAAACTTACACTTGCAAGGAGTGTGTCCAGCTGCAGCACTTGTTTGACCGCGTGGCCACTCTGGAGCTGCGGGTGGAGTCACTGTAGAGTATCAGCAATTCTGGAGAGTTAGGTTGCCTCCCAGGTGCTCAGGCCAGGGATGTCGCCCATCAGCTGAAGAGCATTCGAAAAGGGGATCGTGAACAGCCAGTTGTCTTGGTGCATACAGGCACCAACGAAAAGAAAACGAGATGAGGACCTGCAGGGAGAATTCAGGGAGCTAGGAGAGAAATTAAAGAGGAGGACCTCAAAGGTAGTAATCTCGGAATTACTGCCGGTGCCATGTGACTGCCAGCGTAGAAATGAATAAAAAAAACGGCACGGTGAACACGTGAGTTGAGGAATGGTGCTGCAGGTCGGGTTTCAGATTTGTTGGATTTTGAGACAAGTTCTGGGGAATGTGGGACTATAAGAAAATTGACAATCGACATCTGAACTAGACGGGAACGTATGTCCATTCGGGAGTTTTTGCGACTGCTGTTGGGTAGGTTTCATGCTAATGTGGCAGGGGGCTGGGAACCACAAGATTAAACAAGTCGGCAGTGAGTTGGAAACTGGAAACGCTAAGAATCTGGAAGATAGCATTAATAATGGGAAGATTAGGCAGAGAGCATATGAATGCCAAAGAACTGGTGGCCTGAAATGCATCTACTTTAATGCATGGAGTATAGACAGATGAACTTAGGGCTTAGGTTGGTGCCTGGGAATATGACGTTATTGCGATTCTCGGGGAATGTGTCTGTGTGTCTCTTTCTATGGTAGACACGACGTGGGTAATAACACAGTGTGACCACGTCAAACTTCAAATTCATTGTTGAGTCATCTAAGATCAAAGCAAGAACTTCACTGCCATTTGCACTGGAAACATCAGAACACATAAGGTTATGGACCAAAGCTGGAAACTGGGAATAGAATCGATGAATGTCTTTAAACCAGACTGCACCATGGGCCAAATTGAATTTTCGATTCTGCAAAACTTGAAGACGAGTAGAAACCAATCTGTAGTGGAACTGATCAGAAATGAAATGGAAAATCCATTTCATTGAGAATAAGTGCAAGAGTATCTGTCTTCATTCCGTGTAATCTCGTAAATAGCATTTGGAACTCTAACCGCTATCGTGTTGGTTCTATTCTCGGACAGGGAATGTATGTTTTATTGTGCAAATATATCGTGGTACCAGTATTTCTTACCACTGGTCCGAACCTGGTAATGCTTGGTTTTGTGCCAGGTTATCAAAAATCAAAAAGATGCAGGTTTTGGAAATATGAACTAAAAACGAGAATTGATAGAGAAACCCGCTACACCTGGCAACATCTGTGGAGAGAAACAGGCTTTGTTTCTTAAGATGGACAGGAAACAGGTTAGTTATAGACTTATAGATTATACTGTTGGGAAAATAATAATCTTACCTGTCGAATCAGGATATTTATCAAAATCACTCGAGCTTGCAAACATCGAATTTACAATCTTAAAAGGACTTAATCATCTATCATGCTGCTTTCATTTTCCTGAGCTGGTGGAAGGCTATGTTTTAATGGCTACATTTCCTTTTAGTTTCCGTTAGTTAGCAGTCACGCCGAATGGAGAATTGTTTCTTTCAGTGTCTGCCTCAATATGTGTCTTTGTTTTTTCTATATTTGTCTCTGTATCCGCCTGGGCCTTTTTCACATTCTCCGACTCTGTGGCTGTCCATATCCCTCATTTCCCATTTCTGCTCTTGAAAAGCCTGACATTCAGAGACAGTTTGAGATTCGAACTGCTGAGAGGCTTTCTGACGCCTGGCTGGAGTCGGTCGAAGTAGTGTCACATTCTCTGGATAATGCGTCTGTCACTTCGACCTGAGGCAAGGAGACATTTCTTCCTCAAAATCTAAGGACCCTTTCGAAGTTAAAGTTGATTTCCTTATCCATCAGTAAAAGAAAGTAATTACATGATAGCTGAAGAAGAACAACGATGCATTTACTGCTGGTGTTCAACGAATGAATGGTGACAGCAGAGAATGAGGGTGATCATCTCGTGGTGTCAGTGCCATTACCACAACATTCCCCGGGAATGCTGCAGTGTCTCCTGCCTCACCACTTAATTTCCACAAAACTGGGAATGAAGGAATGAGAATAAGAGGATGAGAAGCAGAAGTGCCTGTGGAACTGTGGGAAGAATCTCCATGTTAAAATAGTAGTTAAAAAGAGCAACCTACACGACTGGATTTAAACCAGGACAATGAAGCTGTAACGCAAAATCAGAATGCACAGCAATTCAAACAGGACACTAAGTTTCTCGATCAGCAACACAATACTTGAGAGAAATAACGAGCTTTCAATACAATGAGCAGGCACCAGTGTGATGGGAGCTGCTTTCACCAGCTAAGCCATGGCGCCACGTTAAAAGCCAGATTTCTCGTCCATATGTGCAATGCCTGAACCACTTGATCACAGGAATTCGAAAACGCATTTTCTGTATTAATGTTGCTCAGTATGAATGGCAATCAAACTCTGCTTAGGCAAAAACAGACGTTTCAATGCTGAGCATGCCCCACTAAAAAGGCACAGAAAAAGACAGTATCCTCTTGCATTGGCATCTAACAGATATTTTCGTCTGTTTAAACTGACAGAATAAAGTGGATGTGCTCATCTCCTCTCGCGTCCCATTAACCACGTTAATACACACGCAGGGATTTTCAAACCAAGATGAACAGGCTCATTGTTGTGAATTGACAGCAGTGGTGTGTGAGTCATTGCGAACAAAAGCAATAAATGCTGAACCAATAGCACTGACACTGAGCCTTGCACCATCAGCTCCACACTCACATCTTGTGTTATGTCTCCTAGGCATCAGTGCATTTGACTTTAATTATTCTACCCTGCACCTCTCCTCAAGTTATTCCCGACCGCTTGCAGTGTCGAATTACAACATGCATTTCTGGGACACAGTTGTCTTTCAATGAGATATGATTCACTGCCCATTCCTAATTATCGCAAAGATGTAGGGGACAAGTTACTTTTGTTAACTCCTCAAATCCTTAATATGAAGGTACAGACAAGAAACTGCTAGAGATGGAGTTCCTGGATTGCGGAAAGCAGACCGACCCCAAACTGCTAACGTAACTCACCCAGGGAAGAGCAGATGGATCCCACTCTGTCAATGTAACTCCACCAGGGGACAGAAGTCTGACATCACATCATCAATGAAACTCAACGAGGAAATTATGGCCTGACAGCACTCTGTTAATGTAACTCACCCAGGGAAGATTAGACTGACGCCACTCTGTCAATGTTAGTCATCCAGGGAAGAACAGAATGACCCAACACTTTATATGTAACTCACCCAGCAAATGGAAGTCTGACACCACTCAGTCAGTAACATTTCCCAAGAAAGAGCAGACTGATGCCAGTCTGTCAACGTAACTCACTCAGAGAAGAGCAGGCTGTACCCGTTCTGTCTCTGTCACTCATCCAGGAAAGAGCAGGCTGATCTGATTCTATCAATGAAACACAAGCAGGGAGACGAGTCTGACCCCACTCTGTCAAAGTAACTCACTCAGAGAAGAGAAGACTTATTCCATTCTGTCTATGTGAATCATCCAGCGAAGACAATAATGAAACCATACTTGCTGTTAAACTCAGACAGAGAAGAGCAGACTGTCATGATTCTGAGAAAGTAACACGCCCGCGGAGGAGCAGACTGACACCACTCTCTTAACGTAGCTAACCCAGGGAAGAACAGACTGAGTGCACTCTGTGGTATTACTCACTCAGAAAGGAGCAGACTGACCCCATTCTGTTAATATGACTCTCCCAGGGAAGAACAGATGAAGCCCAATCTGTCAATGTGACTCAACCAGGGAAGAGCACTCTGACCTCACGCGATCACTTTAACACAACTAGGAAATTGCAGACTGACGCCACTCTGTGATTGCAACTCACCCAGGGAAGAGCAGACTGATCCCACACTGTCCAAATAACTCACTCCGTGAAAAGCAGTCTGACGCCACTCTGTCAATGTAACTCACTGAGGGAAGAGCAAACTGACGCCACTCAGTCAGTGTTACTCACCGAGGGAAGGGCAGACTGACCACACACTCTCAGTGTAACTCAGCAGACTGATCCCACACGGTCAATATAAGTCATTCACTGAAGAGCAGTCTGACCCCACTCTATAAATGTAATTCACTCAGGGAAGAGCAGACTGATCCCATTCTGCTTATGGCACTCACCCAATGAATAACACTAACCCCACTCTACCAATGTAACTCGCCAGAGAAGAGCAGACGGAAGCCAGACTGTCAACATAAATTATCGAGGGAAGAGAATACTGACCCCACTCTTTCTGTTTCGCTCAGGCAGGGAAGAGCAGACTGTCACCACTCTGTGAAAGAAATTCGCCCAGGGAAGGGCAGACTGACCCTACTGTATCTGCGTGACTGACACAGGTAAGAGCAACTAATCCAACTCTGTCAATGTCTCTCCCTCAGGGAAGAATACCCTGAACCCTCTCTGTCCATGTAGCGCACCCAGGAAACAGCAGACTAACCCCACTCTGTCTATTTAAGTTCACAAAAATCCTCTGAAGTACATCCCATCCAGACACTTTCTACATCACTGTCTCTGTAACCGTGTGCGTTCAATGGCGAATTCAAATAACCTGCAAATGTTTAGAATGTGGCAGCAAACCAGAGCTACCACACAGAAATTGGGCGAATGTGCAAACTTCCATCAGGCAGTCATCTAAGCCTGGAATGGAAACCACACCCGACAGCAGTCGTGATTATAAAATGGCAGAACAGAAATCCAGCAAAAAGAATTGCGTCCCTATGTGTTGCAACGATTCTGAGTATTAATTAAGCCCCCCTCACTGTAGTTAATTTCCATTTTCATCACTGTCAACCTTCTTCAAAGCAAAGCACGCACTTGCTTTTTTCAGACTTCTGATATTCCGCATTCATCCCGGTTTTTACCTAATCATATTTCTGACTTTACAAACTACGTCATAACAGGTTGACACCTGCAGAATGAGCTTTGTTCCGTTCTCCACTGATGTTGAGAGTATTAACACAACATATTCGAGTAGGACTTGATGCGCTTGCGGGTGGTGTATTCGCGACATTATGGCTTTTCTTTTCGTTTTCGGTCTACTATTTCGAGTTCATTGCGCAGACTTCTGAAGAAGACTTTTTGGAGTCGAAATGGTAACTGTGTTTTCTCTCGGAAGACAGACGTAGCTTTATTTCTGTTCTCTTATAAATTGATCTTCTTCTGATCTTTGCAAGTGAAATAGGGTGCATTGCTATTGCTCGGTTTTAGTTTCAAAATCAAGAGAAACATGAAGGAAACAATATCAAAGAACACAAAGTACTGAGTTGTTAAGATAATTTTTGCAGCAATGAAGGTCAAATTAAGATAACGGTTCAAGAACATTTAGTCTGGAAGTGGTATGTGACTTTAGTTCCAAATACATGTTTCTGTTCTTCCAGTACATCATTTTGACTCCCAGAAAACATTGATTGTTTTCTGTATTCACTTTGTTTCGCGATATCTGTCTTCTGGTCGACCAGGGACAACTTGAATTTGCGTCTGCATTGAATAAGATTTCGCTCTTTCTTTCGAGAAGCAAACCTGTGCATTATGTACCACTTATCATGCTGATGGCTAAGAAGTTCAAAATGAATTACGGTTTATGGATCGTGAGCAAGAATGAAGTGATCCACTTGCGAACAGATGTCACCACGCCCTATTCCTACATCGGGCCTGAACGGTCCATTGGCAGAGTCTGCAGAAAGGAAATGTCTAAGGAAACTAGTCCTTTGTTCAGTTTGATTTGATACCAATGGAAGTGCTGTTTTGGGGCAGAAATGTGTCAACATCTCTGACGTTAGAGTCAAAATTTAAGTCACATCTACTCCATGGAGTGTCTTCTCAGATCGGAACATGCTGAAATGAAAACATCTAGCTCTGAGACCAAAGGTTTTTACATTAAACTGGGAGTATGTTTAATTAAGCAATTCAGATAGCCAAGATGAATAATTGGCATTTGGTTCTTCATGCTGAGCTCTCCACACCAACTGCTCCAACGAAGGCCGTGGATAAGATCCCCATCGATTATTTTGGTCAATTTTAGCCTCAACAACAACCTATTGTTCTGAACAATGCTACACCACAAGCAGAGGGCTAAGTCTGATTTTCATCGTTAATTTTCAAATTCAGTTGTTCATGCACAGTTTCTTATGAATGTGGACAGCAGAAGACCGTTAGCATTCCATTTCTAATATTTCCAGAAAATTCTACTCCGATGATATCGCCTTGCCTTATCACACCTCAAGCCAGGAACCTGGATCAGTCGAGTTCCTTTCCACACATGGAGTTGCTTTTTCTAATTCATTGACTGCTGATATAACAGATTATTGGCCTTGAGAGTCAGTTGTAAATTAGGTTGAACTTTCTCAGCTTGACTTTCAACTGATCCTAAAAAATACTCATCACCTGCAGGTAAATGCATTGCATTGCTTCTTGTTTTGCTTAATTCCACCCCCCCCCCCCCGAACATCCAAATTTCACGTTAGTTCGACAAATGTTTTGAACCTGATTCGTGTTGGAAGTTGGTGGCTTTTTGTGTCTCAACATATAATTTGTTCAATTAGACGTCTTGAAATTACTTCGGTTTCTTCACAGTTGAAAATTTACTTTCGATTGAATGCAAAGCTCAAGCTCCACGAAATCCAAATTCTGCTAAGAAATTAATGACTTTTATAGGTTTCAGCGCTGTGAACAGGATTCGAACCTGCGCAGGGAGACCCCAATGGATTTCAAATCCAATGCCTTAACCTCTCGGCCATCACAGCTGCAGGAAAATAGCCAATTTTCATAGTAAAAGAACTTAATTCATGAAATATGTACTTTGTTTGAAGAACAAATTGTCAAGACCCAAAGATTTCGCCAAATCCTTTGCAGAGACCCAGACGAACGTTATCTTAGCAGATTGACAGGCTTTCACTGCAAACTAGATCCTGACACAGCTGAAGTTGCGGGAATGATTCTTCATCGAATTATAGAGTCAAGGATGTACACCACACGTAGAGAGGATCATTGTCTCACGATGTCCGATCGATTTTGACTCAATTGCTCATCATCTGGTGCCAAAGTTGTGTTTTAATATTCATCGAAATATGGTATTAGAAATGTTGATGCTAAGTCCACAAACACTAGCTACATTTGTAAAAATAAAATCGGAATTAGAAAGAATGCACAACCAATTTACAGGAATTGATCCAGCAACTAATCCGTAAGTTCTGACATCAGGTCATGAACTTGTGACCACAAGAGAGGAAGATTGACCGAAGATTTGGAACTTGAAATCGTCTTGACGGAATTATTTGCAAAGTTTTTGCAGTTGTTCTATAGTTATCAAGTCTTTGAACAATACAACACGGAAAATGGCCCTTCTTTCCAACTTGACCATTGAGGACAGTTATCCTAAATTAGTAGGTCCCATTTGCCAACTTTTGGCCCACATCCCTCTGAACCTTGTTACTCATATATCCATCCAGATGCCATAAAATGTTACAGTTGTACTAGTCTCCAACAATTTCTCTGGCTGCTCTTTCTGGACACGACTGAAAAAGTTGCCCCTGACGTCCCTTTTAAATCCTTAGCCACTAATTTTAAACCGATGTTTTCTAAGTTTTGACTTCCTCACCAGCAGAAAAACACCTTGACGAGTCAACCTATCCATGTCCCTCATGATTTGATAAATAGCAACGATTTGACTTTATCATACTTGTCAGGAGGGAAATGTGTGGAGATTATTTTTCGAAGATTTGAAGAAGAAAGTCTGATGTACAGATTTTAGGAATTGCATCTTGGAGAAGTTTTTAATAAGTCATTGAAGTCTAGCAGCAGTTGTAGAAGTCTGTTGTGAAAGCTGCAGAAGGATTTCAGGGCACGAGAACGAAGCATTATTTCCAATGTATTGTGGCTCAGTTCGACCGCACTTGGACTACAGTATGAGGAATTATAATCCTCAATTTAGGAAAGATACTAATGCCACATGAGGAATACCACGAATGGTGATTAGTCTTCATGTCATGGATGAACGTTAGTCCTCTGAATTGAAATTAGGCAAATCCGGTCTTTTTTTAACAGTTTCAACACAAGAGAGGTAATCTCATTGAGAGTTGCAAAATATTTGAAGAGATAGACAGGGTGGTGCAATTAAGTTTTGTTCCCTCATCGGTGAATCTAGAAGCAGGAGAGGACAATTTTAAAATGAAGCGTTGTGATTTATGACCAGGATGAGAACTATTGATTTTCGTCTTAGCCTTGAGAAGTCTCGCTATTCAGCACTACAGTGAGCCTTGGATATTTGGTCTTTGAATGCACCACTATCAGCCTGACCCGCCGACACTTACTGCATCACTATAGACCTGACCCCTCACAATTACCGCCTTAATTTCAGCGTGAACCCCTCAAACTTATTGCATCACTATCCATCTGGCGCCCTCACATTTACTGCGCCACTTTCAGTTCGAGACCCTCATTTTGACTGCGTTACTATCAGCCTGACTGCCAAACACTTACTTTGTCACTATCAGTCGCGTCCTTACACTTCCTATGTTACTATTATCCTGACTCCTTACACTTACTGTGTCACTATCATCCTGAGTGGCTCACACTTACTGCATCACTAGCACACCAACACTCTCACCTTTACTGCATCACTATCGGCCTGACACCTCGCACGTACAGCATCACTATTAGCCTGACGCGCTCACAAGTTTTGCGTCACTACTACCCTGACCCCCTCAGAATTGCTGTGTCGCTATTAGCCTGAGCCCCTCACTATCACGCTGATCAAGCTCACAATTACAGCATCACTATCAACCTGACCCCCTCACACTTTCTCTGTCATTATCACCCTGACCCTCTCATACATAATGCGTCACTGTCACACTGAGACACTCACATTTTCTGCGTCGTTATCAGCCGGACCCGTCAGCACACAGCGTCACTGTCAACCTGGCCCCTCACACTTGCATGCCTCAATATCAGCGTGAACCCCTCACACTTACTGCATCACTGTCCATCTGCCATCCTCACACTTACTGCACTATTTTCACTTTGACATCCTCAATTTTACTGCGTCACTATCAGCCTGACAGCCACACACATATTGTGTCACTATCAGTGACGTCCTCGCACTTCCTATGTTAATATCACCCTCACTCCTAAAAACTACTGCGTCACTATCAGCCTGACTCCATCACACTTTTTGTGTCAGTATCAGACTGACGCCTCACGCTTACCATGTTACTAAAACTCTGCCCCATCACACTGATTGCGTCACTATCAGCCTGACCCCTCAGACGTACTGTGTCAATATCATCCTGACCCACTCACACTTTTTGTATCAGTTTCAGTCTGACGCCTTGCACTTACTATATAACTAAAACTCTCCCCCTCACACTGACTGTGTCACTCTCAGCCTGACCCCTTCATACTTACTGTGTCAATATCAGTCTGACCCCTCTGACTTACTGCGTCACTCTCACTCTGATCCTCTCTCATTTACTGTGTCACTCTCACCCTGACATCCTCACATATACTGCGTCACTCTCACTCTGACCCACTCACACAGTCTTTGCCATTTTCACCTTGCTGGCCTTATTTTTATTGTGTCCCCATCAGCCTCACCGCCACACACTTATTGCGTCACTTTCAGTCACGCCCTCACACTTCCCATGTTACTATCACCCTGAAGCCTTACACTTATTGGATCATTATCAGGCTGATCCCTCACACTTACTGTGTCACTATCAGCCTGACTCCATCACATTTATTGTGTTAGTATCAGACTGACGCCTCACACTTATCTTGTCAGTAAAACACTGCCCTGTCACATTGACTGTGTCACTATCAGCCTGACGCCCTCACACTTATTGCTTCACTATCGCAATGCCTCTCTCTCACTTACGACGTCGTTTACACCCTGACACCCCACACTTGCTGTGGCACTATCACACTGAGGGCCGTACACTTATTATCACTGTCATCCTGACCCCTTACACTTACTGCGTCACTATCACACTGGTATCTCACACCCACTGTGTCACTATCATCCTGAGCCACTTACACCTATTGCGTCACTAACACGTTGACCCCAACACACTAACTGCATCAATATCAGCCTGACCATTTCACACATTCTGCACCACTACCAGGCTGACTCCCTCACATGCGCTGTGTCACTATCAGGCTTACCCACTCATGCTTACTGCGTCACTATCACCCTGACTCCCCACTCTTACTGCGTCAAGAGCATTGTGCCCCCATACACTTACAGCGTCACACTTACTGCGTCAAGATCAGCCTGATCCCCTCAAACTTAATGCGTCACTATCAGCTTCAACACTCACATTTACGGCGTCACATCTAGCACTACCCCTGCACACTTACTACATCCCTAACCGCCTTACCCCCTCACATGTACTTCATCACTATCAGCCTGAGACACTCACACTTACAGCTTTACTACAACCTGGCCCTGTGAGTGCATCTACATCACTGTCACCCTGACCCCTTGCCCATAGTGCGTCACTAAAAGCCTGGCCCCTCAAATGTTCTGCGTCACTATCACACTGACATCTCACACTCACTGCGTCACTATCACCCTGACCCCTCACAATTACTGCATCACTCCAACCTGACCCCCTGAAAGCATCTGCATCACTGTGAACCTGAACCCATCACACTTGCCATGTCACCATCACAATGACACATTCACACAGTCTGTTTCACTGTCATCCTGACACCTCACACTCACTGGATCACTACCATCCTCCCCCTCATACTGACCTGTCACTACCATCCAGAGCTGCTCACACTTATTGCGTTCCTATCACTCTGCTCCCAACACACTTACTGTTTCACGATCAGCCTGACACTCGCACACTTCCCACATCACTATCAGCCTGACACCTCACAATTTCACCGTGTCTATCAGTCTGACTACTCACATTTCCTGCATCACTATCACCTTGTCACTTAACACTTACTGGCCAGTATTAGCCTGACGCCCTCAACATACTGCATCAATATCAGCCTGAACTCTCACACTTACTCTGTCACCATCACGCTGACCCCCTCACACTCACTGCGTCACTATCACCCTGTCCCCTCTCACTTCCTGCATTAGGATCACTCTGACTCACTGACACTTACTGCATCACTATCAGCCTGATCCCTCACACATACTGTGACACTATCAGCCTGACCCCACCACACTTACTGCTTCAATATCACAGTGACCCCTCACACTTACCGCATCAGTAACAGCCTGACACCTCACACTTACTGCGTCACTATTCCCCTAACACCTCACTTTTATTGGCCACTATCAGCCTGACGCTCTCAACTTACTGTGTCACTACCAGCCTGCACGCACACACTTACTCTCTCACTATCACCCTGACTGTCTCACACTCACTGCGTCAGTCTCTGCTTGACCACATCACACTTACTACGTCACTATCACCCTGTCCCCTCCCACTTTATGCGTCAGGATCAGCCTGACACAGTAACACTTACTGCATCACGAGCAGCCTGATCTCCTTCCAATTACTGCGTCACTATCAGCCTGACCACTCACTCTTACTGCGTCACTGTCACACTGACCCCTCACACGAAGTGCTTCACTATTGGTCTTATCCCTCAGACCTACTGAATCACTATCACTCTGACCCCCCTCACGGCGTAACTATCGGCCTGATCCACTCACACAGTCTGTGTCACTACCACGCTGACACCTCACCCTCATTGTGTCACTATCATCATCACTCCATCACATTAATTGAGTCACTGTCAGCCTGATCCCCTGTAATGGAAAATTATCATTTTTTTGTGAAATCTGTGAAAGCATGGTTGAAACAAAGAAGTATGGACCTAACTTTGCAAAAAGACAGAAAAAATATAAAGTTCAACCTAATTTACATCTGACTCTCAAGGCCAATAATCGATTATATCAGCAGTCAATAAATTAGAAAAAACAACTCCATGTGTGGAAAGGAACTCGACTGATCCAGGTCCCTGGCTTGAGGTGTGATAAGGCAAGGCGATATATAGTATAAAGGGAATATGTGAAAACCGTCAGGCGTCCATTTTATGAGGCGTCTTGCAAATGTGTCGGGTCCATTCTGGAAATTTCAAAAATAAACTTTTTCTTTGCTCTAGGTAGCATTTGCGTCGAGTCGATTGAAATTCAACGCAGTAAACCCGGGGGCTCGTTAGGGACCCTGCGACTGGGTAAGATATTGAAGATTCCCAGAAGGTGTACGCGCCACTGCCTTGAAGGTCTTTCACTTCATCTCGAGCGCTGAATTGGCCCTTTTGAGTGAGAGGACCTGGGGATAAGTGGATCGCCCCAGAGTCGCGTTCCGAATCGAATTGTGTCAGGGTAAGAGTTGTGGCTAAAGTAATCTGACATAGAGACTCGTTCGAAGAGAATAGACGAACCAGGAAGAAGGAACAGTGAACTCTCACGCGGTATTCGAGTAAAACTCAAGGGAAAGGATTGCCGTCTCTAGAGAGTTTAAGAGACAGCAAGATTAACGGTGGTTTGAGACTTGGAGCCACCATGGGCAGCGTTGGAGACGCCAAAGCTGTACAGGTTACATGGGTTCTTGGTTTGTGAAAACCAAGGCAATGAGGCGGTTGCACCCAATGAGAGGGGACCTCCGGAGGTAAAAGCAAGTTATAGTGGCAAAGAGAAGATTATGGTATCGTGAGAGAGAGAGAGATAGACAGATAGACAGACAGAGAGACAGACAGAGAGCGATGAACACTTTTCCAATATCCATGATAATCGGCTCCAGCAAGAGCGAACAAAAAGAGGGTCGACAGACAACTCGGAATGGTCAAGAAAAAGTACAATATATGCTAAATAATTATGGCCCAGTTTCTGTAAAGCAGTTAAAAATTTAAATCAAGGAATGTGTTTTTGTGGAGGAAGGAAGTTTTAGTAATATTCAGTTGCAAATGCTGAGGTCACCGTTGGAGGAGAGAGAGAAGGAGAAACGGTAGGGTAAAATAGAACCTGTGAATTGGAGTGCTTATCACATGTTGAAGGCTGAGCCTGATTTCAGGGAAAGAAAATCTCGAAATAAAGATAGATCAAGTACACATACAAACACCAGCGCACATGCACACACACACACAGAAAACAACCTAATGAAGCTGGACAGTGTGTTAAGACTGGATCAGATCCTGACCTTAATGGGTGCCCTCGAAGAGCTGCAGCCCCCCTACGAGATCCACTTCACGAAGATTCCAAGTCAACTTCGCCGCCTCAGGGTCTGCTGAATCACCAATACCATATCGTACCCACAATCAATTGAAGCAAGAATCCCTAAAGAAGTCGAGACAATGTCCCAGTACCTTAAGCACCTCACGAAAGTCGATAACGTCTATTGTGGACTGATACCATCCAAGGACATAACGACGGCAGAGATCACATCGTATGAGGCACACCTGAGGAGCAGCTTCATCAATGGAATGAAGTACGGAACAACAAAATAGGTAATAATATACGTGTATTATCTGGGACACGGGAAAGTTGAATTAGATAGAACAATACGTGATACATGCTGAAAAACTACTGGCTCAAGAGAACCATAACCGGAAATTAAAGATGGAACAGCAATCACATGAACCTCACCTTATTATGATGCAAATGGTCGTTCAGCCATTGGAAGGACGACATGCAGGAAAAGAGAGAGGCACAGGTGGAGTTCACAAAAGAGGAAGGGATCATGGAAGTGCGCTTGCAGAGATAGATCTGGCTGGTGCTTTGTTTGCGGAGCAATGGACCACTGGTCAAGACAGTGCCCGCACAGACAGCCTCAATCGGTCCTGGAGGCTGGACAGCATGGTGACTGACAGGGGACGACTGAGGTTGAGGTGGGCAGGCCACAAGGTACAGGTTAACCTCTTTCCTTTATACTTGGCAACGAAGAATCCCTAATGCTAATCACTTCTACTAACCTAACGGGCACTGAGATGTATCCCAACTCTATATTGAACATTGAGATTGCGAAGTGTGAACAACATGTTCAATATAACAATGATGCGTATATGTCGATGCCTACCTATATGTTATATGTGGAAGGTACACCAGTTACCTTTTTGGTAGATACATGGCCAGCATATTCACTCCTCAAATCAAGACAGTTCAGAGAGTTGACGCCAATAAAGATGAGTGGAATGTTCCTGAACTAAATGGAGGCATCAGGCATCGTGATATGGGAGAGTTTTACCTCACCCATATTGTGTGAAATCAGTAATGTGTATCCATTCTGATTCTCAATTTTGTTAGCTGAATTCTGTCCTTTACATTTAATGGCTTAGGATCTCATAGTGAGACTGGGGTTGTATTTGCTCAGTACTCCGACGGGCTTGCAGGTAATTCTAAGGGAAGATTCACAAGTGTAAACTGTAAAATACAACCCACCACCCCTGGTGTATGTTTATGAGTGGCTATTAAGCCAGAGAGCAATGAGTTCAGTGAGCAATTCACTCGCCCTGGAAGCAGGTAACCATGTTAATCTTATTAACACCGATTTGTTTTGCGGGAATATGCTGCACTGCACAGCACACATACACCACGATAGCCCTGAGGAACCATAAGAGAAGTATTGGTTCAGGAGATTGGTTAAACCAGGTCAGTTGTTATTGTGCGAATTTTATTGAAGGGATGGCAGATGTGCAGTCAGTGTGAACTTAAGTAAAGTGCCTGCGACGGCAAGTAAACTGTATACTTTTTATGTGGAAGGCTATGCTCCTCGCGTGTCACTGGCGAAGGTGTCCAGTGACTGGTGGCAGGACTTGGGGCCATGGGGACTAAAGGCATAAAGAACGAAATGTTGGGTTTTCTGGGACGATGTGGGTATGTGGTTCAATGCAGATGTGCGGACATATAGGAAGAAATTAATTTGTCTAACTCAGGCAATAGAACAGTCGAGGTAACCCCCTCTAGCCCTGAACAGCCTAGAAGGCTGGCCTGGTGTTTCCTTAAGATAAACTTCTCAGACCCAAGATTAATAACGGTCCCTACTGAATTATGGGTAAAAGGCAAACATGATGTGGGGCATATACGAGGTTGTGAACCAATCCGAGTAACCACGAAGCCGGAGTATCGTCCTTGCACAGCGCAATGCCCGTTAAAACCCGAGGCCATGGACGTAGTTACTCCAGTCTTTCAGTCCTTCCCAAAGGCTAGAGAGATAATCCCCTGTGTAAAATCACCGGTGAGAACTCCCATTTTTCTGATCATAAAGGCAAAAATTCCAAGTGAACGGGAGGAATGCAGATTTGTTCAAGACCTGCAGGCAGTTAATAACATCATTGTCCCGCGCGTATCAAATGTTCCCAAACCCTATACTGTATTAGCTCAATTTCCACCGGACAGTAAATGGTTCCCTGCTGTGGATTTAGCAAATACATTCTTTCGTGTAATGGTGCATCCAGATAGTCAATTCTGGTTCACTTTTTCATTCAAAGGGAAATCTTATGAGTTCACACGACTTTGTCAATGTTACTGTGAGTCATCCACCATATATAATGAGGCTCTATGCAGGAATCTGGAGACTTTTGTTTTAACCCCTGGGTCTGCACTTCTACAATCTGTAGACGATTACCTAATAGTAGCACCGACAGAGGAACAATTTGAGAAGGATTCCCTTGCGTTGCACGAGGGAAGGGCACAAAGCCAGTCTCGCAAAGCTTCAATTTATGCAACAACAGGTGAAGTTCTTCAATCTCTTAACATCTGAACAAGGGAAGACTATTGGTCAGGACAGAGTGCAAGTGATTCAGCAAATTCCAAGGCCTCACATGAGGAAACAATTGCTATCCATTTTGGGCATACGCTCCTACTGAAGAACGTTTATCCCACATTACACAAATCTTGAGGCGCCCCGAAGTGACATGGCCCATGGAAAAGGGTAGCAGAAACAAGGTCCGTTGCAATGGATCACAGTGGCCGAGTTGAATTGAAAAAGACGTTTCAAAGTACACCTACACTGGGGATTCCGAATCCAAACAAGCCTTCAGTCAAATGGTAGATGAAAAACATGGCTGCATGACATCTGTGTTGTTGCAGGATCATGGGGGAAAATTCAGGCTGGCAACTTATTTTTCGGCTAAGCTTGACCTCGTAGCGGCAGGATTGCGTAAATGCCTGCGAGCTGGGCTTGTTATATAATCGGCTATGGCGACTTAACCAAACTGATCGCACATGCAGTATCCTTACTGCTTTCCGAGCAAAAGACAGCACATACGTCGGCAGCACGTATACATTCAGATACAATACTGTGTTCTTGGAGAAGCCTAACATTGTAATAAAACGATGTAACGTCCTGAATGCTGCTAGTCCTCTCACTAGAGAAGGAGACGGAGACCCACATGATTGTATCGCTGTAATTAATGAAATGTGCTGCCTCGACAAGACTTGCAGAATTCACCACTTCATAATCTAAATATTGCGTTTTTTTTCGTGGATGAGTAAGCATTCAGGAGCAAGGAGATAGGCCAGAATTGTATTGGGTATGCTGTTGTAACCACCCATGAGGTATTCAAAGCGGGATCACTCCCTTCTCAACTGTCAGCGCAAGCAGCGGAGCTGGTTGCATTGACTGAGGCATGTAAATTGGCTAAGGGAAAGACTGCGAATATTTAGCCAATAGCAGATACGCATTCGGAGTTGCACGTGATGTTGGAACCCTGTGGAAATACAGGGACTTCTTGACCTTCACCGGAAAGCCCATCACACACCGTGATCAGATTTCTGACCTCTTGGAAGTTCTCCTATTGCCTAAATCAATCGCTGTGTGTAAATATGATGCCCACACGCAAAATAACGATTCCGTTTCTCAAGGAAATGCAAGGGCAGACTCAGCGGCAAGGACAGCAGCCCAGCAGCCGGTAAATGATCAGTTTGACATGGGAATGACAGAAATCCTTACCCCAACAGCAGACGTAGGGGAGTCATAGTCAAAGTCCAGGCTTGAAGACACGTTTGAGCGGAAAAAATCAGAGTGCAGTTTGAGGTAAGGGGTATGGTGTGGCCCCAATGTTAAACCTGTTCTACCACGATCATTGTTTCCATTCTATGCCGAACTGACACAAAGTAAGGAACATGTGTCAAAAGAGGGGAGATATGACAGCATTTCAGCACAGTGGTACACTGAGGGATTTACTCATTACTTCCAGAAATATTGCGAAAGATGTGTTATCTGCAACAATAATGTGGGGAGGGGGAATACAGATGAGTCATGTAGCACTTCCGAAACCCCAAAAACAATTTGACCATTTACAACTGGATTTTACCGAACTAACACCCTGCGAAGGAAAAAGGTATTGTCTGGTAATAGGTGATATGTTTTACAAATGGGTGCAAGCGTTCCCCATGGCCAAAGAAAATGCCAGTGCCATAACCAAAGCTTTCCTAACTGAAATAATTCCGAGATGGAGCATCCCTGAGAGGCTTAGTAGTCCCAAGGTTTGTGAAGGTTTATAGCTCCGGTTGAGGTTTAGGGTGTAGGTTTGCTCGCTGAGCTGTAGGTTTGATATCCAGACGTTTCATTACCTGGCTAGGTAACATCATCAGTGGCGATCTCCAAGTGAAGTGAAGTGAAAATGTTGTCTCCTGCTTTCTATTTATATGTTTGGTATGGATGGGGTTCCTGGGGTTTGTGGTGATATCATTTCCTATTCGTTTTCTGAGGGGTTGCCAGATGGTAAATCGATCTATGTGTTTGTTTATGGCGTTGTGATTGGAGTGCGAGGCCTCTCGGAATTCTCTGGTGTGTCTGCATATACAGCAAACCGACAAACACTGAACAAATACTTAACTACACCAGCAACCATCCCAACACGCAAAAAGGAAGCTGTATCAGAACACTATTCCAATGAACCACCACACATTTCAGCACAGACGAACTTCGGAAAACAGAGGAGAACCGCCTATAAAACGTATTCAAGAAGAACGGATACTTAAAAAATACAGTCCACAGATTCCTCAGGAACAAACCACAAGTAGACCTAACACAGCCAGAAACCCTATCGACCTTTTCATACATCAATGAAGCCTCAGAAGTGGCAGCCAGACAATTAAGACCCCTCGGAATCCCACCAACAGTCTCAAACAAAACTAACAAATTTAAAAGACCCAGTACAACTCATGGACAAAACCAACGTTATATACAAAATTCCATGAAAGGACTGCCACAAACAATACGTAGGACGAACAGGAAGAAAGTTAGCCCCCAGGATACAGAACACCAGCTAGCCACAAAAAGGCACGACCCTCTCTCCCTCGTAGCCCTTCACACGGATGAAATTTAAACACCATTTCGACTGGGACAACACATCTATCCTGGGACAGGCTAAGCAAAGACATGCCAGAGAATTCCTTGAGGCCTAGCACTCCAACCGCAACGCCATAAAAAAGGCATATATCTAGATAGCATCTATCAACCCCTCAGAAAACGAACAGGAAATGGCATCACCACAAACCCCAGCAACCCCATCCTGGTCAAACATATATCTGGAAAGCAGGAGACAACAGCTTCTCTTCACTTGGCGTTCATCACTGATGATGTGACCTACAACATAGAGCATAGAAAAATACAGCGCAGTACAGGCCCTTTGGCCCTCGATGTTGCGCCGATCCAAGCCCACTTAAACTACACTAGCCCACTAACCTCCATATGCCAGGTAATGAAACGTCTAGATATCAAACCTACAGCTCAGCGAGCAAACCTACACTCTAGGCTTAGTAGTGACAGTGGGACACCATTTGTCCATAATGCCCTACAGCAGATTAGTAAGCATTTGGGAATAAACATGGGATAACACTGTGCCTACCACCAAACGAGAGGTAGGGCAGCGGAAAGAGAAAATTCTACCTTAAAAATATATTGAGAAAATGCTGCGAGGATCTAGGGATGACATGGACAAAGGCACTTCCAATTGTGCTAATGTGTATGAGATCTAGGAGGAGAGGGAGAGCTAACCCTAGTCCGTTTGAAATTTTGTTTGGTAGGCGGCCAAACACAGGAATTGTCCCGAGACGTAAGGGAAGCAAGATAACAGGCCACTGTGAGGATGAGATGTTGTGTTACTGCATGAAACTCTCGACACTTCTGTCCCAAATACAGAATCAACTGAAGACAGCACTACCCCAATCAGCAGAAGGGAAGATGTACGATCTATAACCTGGAGCCTGAATGGTGGCGAAAGACTTCAGGAGGGAAAACAGGAAGGCGAAGAGGTGGCTGGGACCGTTTCAAGTACGCCTTACAGCACAGATAGCTGTTAAGGTCGCCGGAACAGCCACGTGGATACACGCCAGCCATTACAAACTTGCAGCTGGGACTGAAGAGACATCGCACAACGCCAAAACCAATTTAGAGCAAGTGTTTATTAGAAGACTTAAGCAAATGTGGGGCTGCCCCAGTTCACACTGTTGGCAAGCGCCCTGGTAGGACTATTCATAAGGGCAGGGGCGTCTCGGATGCAGCAGCTGACGGTAATCTTAACTGATAGGACGAAGTGGATCTTTACAAGCGACCCATAGCCGTTCAGTAACAAGGTCGACTATAAATTGGATAATTAAGACTTATGCAGGGATCCATGCCGCTCCGGTGACTGGCATTTAGTAGTAGCCACCAGGGCAAAAGGGACACCTGACATGGGAAATAGATATTCTATGATCAAAATAAGACTCAGAAGAGCAATGAGGGAGTCTCGTGGTGTGGAATAGATAGATCCTTCTCTGACATCTATAGACAGGTGAATATAGTGGTGCAGTCGCCCCAACCCCGCCCTCCGAAATGCAGTGCAGAATGTACTCCAGACGATAGGAGCAGTGGGGCAGTGCAACCAATCAAACCAGATCATGGACCTAACCCCAAGCCGGGTAAAGGTCATTAATGACACACCCGAACCCGAAGGGAGACGGCCCTGGCGAGAAAGCGAATTTAAAGCAGGAGAGGACTTTGCCTGCTGGATATAAATGGCGTAAATGCGACTCCAGTAGGTTGGGAGCTGCGAAGGGCCATTGCTAGATGTGAAGGGAACAGAGCATATGCTTTGGTCATAAGACAAAACTAGAGATTAGACGTTGGCTACACATGTTGGATATGTTTGCACACAACCCAAAGGTAGACTGCCCAGCAAATTACTGAGAGTCTGGCGAGAAATGCCAGCTGTCTGCTTCCACGGGAGGCGACTAGCCTGACCATGATAGTGGGGGGGGGGGGAGGCAATTTGGGCAAATCTCGTGTCACTACGCGAACTCCAGGCTAACTACAGCCCCAAGCTTGACACGCTACCGTCCACAGCATTCCAAATAGTGGATTGCAGGGGAGAAACGTGTATTTGCACCAATGGGGGGAGACTCCTTTTGGGTATCTCCCAGTGTACCTTGATGCTGTACTTGAACAATGACTCTTCTACAGCAACATACACAAATGATACGACCATAAACATTGCTTGTTCCTTTATCAATGGTCAGACCATGAGCGGCATGGTGGCACAGTGGTTAGCATTGCTGCCTCACAGTGCTAAGAACCCGGATTAATTCCCGCCTCAGGCGACTGACAGTGTGCAGTTTCCACATTCTTCCTGAGTCTGCGTGTATTTCCTCCCACAGTCACCAGATGTGCAGGTAGGGTGAATGGGCCATGCTGAATTGCCCGTAGTGTTAGGTTTTAGGTAAATGTATGGATGGGTTGCGCTTCAGCTGGTCTGTGTGGACTTGTTGGGCGGAAAAGCCTGTTTCCACACTGTAAGTAATCTAATCTAATCAGGATGGCAGGTATAATATGGGCAGGTGGCGAGAAAGGGTACCACCACTCCCCCGGGGAGAAAGGGGTGCTGCTACACAGCGATACTGTCCACCAACACAGCAGTGTTCGCCCTAAAAGGCAGCAATTGCCGAACTCGAAGGGGCATCCCTCTACATTGGAGTGGGTACACACTCGCAGAACATCCTCACCTATGGTGTATTCGCAAATGAGACGGAGGAAGGCCTAACACTCATTAACACTGAGTTAATGGCGGTTTGGAAGCAGTGGCACAAAATCGATTGGTACTAGACATCCTGACGGCCGAGAGAGGGGGTGTCTGCAAAACGTTAGGTACCTCGTGCTGTATTAATGTTCCTGATGAGTCCCAAAATATTACTGGTTTAATAAATGGTATGAAGGCAGCTAAATGACCGCCTCCACGAGCAGATGACTCCTCCTCCCGATGGCTCACGTCCCTTATGGAGGATGGGGGTAATGGACTCATATCGTTCTATTAGTTGTAGGACTGGTCTTACTCATGTTGCTTTGAATAAGACCCTAGTTGTGTACCTGCCTAAACCACTTGCTTATGAATGCAGTAGGATACGAAATGTTAAACTGTCAGTGGCCCCAAAGAAGGAAGATCCGATTGCTTGTCCACACCCTACAGCGACGTTGACGAATGTGATGTGTGAAGATGGGCTGTGTATCGGGCAAACCAGGGAAATGGAAAAACCACCAAAAAGCTTTGTTAGAGTTAGGTGGTGTCTGAGGAAATGCCTGGTGTTTATAAATTATTTTTGATATATAGCAACCTGGCTTTTTATTTGGTTGTTGCCCTTGTTGTAAAATGACAAAAATTTGAAAAATGCAATGGAAAATTAACAAAATTATCATTTACTGTGAAATATGTCAGAGAATGTTTTGCAAAATTTAATACTTCGCTGAAATATGCAAACACTTTGCTGAAATCTGGGTCGAGGAGTCAGCTTGTCTTTGTGTAACGTAGCAAACATTTCACCTGGCCTTGCGAGCAGCCGAGTTCAGAAAAAAGCTTCGGAAACATAAAGACAATTATGTCCAAGGCATGGGAATGAGAAAATATGAGCTCGAATGTTTCCCAACACTTGTCCTTGAGCATGTGATAAGAATAATAGAACACGAATTTGTGAATTTTGTTCACAGCCCTTACATAAGGCACTTTTGCCAAGTATATTGGCCGCTCTGCATGCACAGGTTGAAAAATAAAGCCTTTCCTTTGCTCTTGCTAGCAGTTGATTCGAGTCGATTAAATTTCCACGACAGGAGTCAGGGTGTCAGGCAGTGGGAGAATTGTTGGGTATCAGTAAATGGGAGAATTGTTGCACAGTGCCATTACATTGGAAAATTAGTACAAATTGCCTATTCATTAAAGAATTTTAGCAGAACACCTCTAAATGGAAGAATAGGGGCAGGGAATCATTGAGAAGGAACAATTTTGAAAGCTGCAATAAAGTTGAGATTCGAGTCCGCCCACAAAGAAATGGAAAAAAATCTTTGGAGCAGGGAAGCCAATAGGTGGAGGAAGTGTATCAGGAAACAACACAATGCGACAATTGACGCAGGGCATCAATAATGGGAGAGTTGGTGCCGATGTCACGAAAGTAGAGAATTGGTGGAAGACGTGGGAGAACTGGTGCTTAATAATATTAAATGTGGTGGAGGTGCAGTTTCTGATGAAAAGAAGATTCTTGCAGAATTCGAAAATGGTAGAATGGTGCACGGAAGTGAAGCTGTATTTGGGTCAATTGTTGCATGAACCACAAAATGGAAAGATTGCACAGTGGAACTTTAACAGCGAATTGGGTGTATGACACCACTATCTCAGAGAGTCAGAGTGGCGTTCCCCACACTGGGAGAAGTTGGTTTGGGTACCAATGAACATGAGAATTGTTTCAGGGCAATATTGAATTCGAGAATTGGTGTGGGGTGCTTAAAGCATGCAGAGTTGGAACACAGAATAGTTAAAAGGGAGAACACGGGCAGGAATCAGTAAGTCGAAGAAATGTTGTAAAGTGCAGGAAAGTGACCATTCAATGCAGGGCGAAATTAATGAAAAAACTTTGAGCAGTAAACCATTATGTGGAAGATGTTTGTCAGGAAACAGCAAAACAGGAGAGTTGGGGCAAGGCAATACTCAGTGGGAGAGTTTCTTCAGTTCATGACGAAAGGGTGGATTAGTGCAGAATTGGCAATTTGAGAATTTGATGCAGTAAACGCCAAAATTGGAGAATTACAGCAGCGGACCACGACATGGGAGAATCATTGCAGCTACATAGTTAATGGAAGAAGTAGTGCGGAGTGGACCTAAATTAGATATGTGGTTCAAGTCACCATTAAAATGTAGAATTAGAGTAGGGCACTCCTAAATGCGAGATTTGAACTCGGGCATCAGAAAATGAGAGAATCATACTGGGATATGAGGAAATGGCAGAATTCGTATCTTTATATGAAAAAACAGGAGAATTCAGTGTCGGAGTATGAGGAAATGGGAGAATAAGTATAGGGGTATGAGTAAATGGAGCTGCAACAAGATCTCACGGCTCTTAAACTCAATCCTCCTGTTAATGAAAGCCAAAAACACCATATGCTTTCTTAACAACCCTGTCCACCTGGGTGGAAGTTTTAAGGGATCTATGTACATGCACACCAAGATCCCGCTGTTCCTCCACACTGCCAAGAATGCTGCCTTTAGTCCTGTACTCAACTTTCAAGTTCGATCTTCCAAAATGCATCACCTCACATTTATCCAGTTTGAATTCCACCTACCACCTCTCAGCCCATCTCTGCATCCAAGCAATGTCAGGCTGCAACGTACAACAATCCTGTATACTGTCGATGATACCTCCAACCTTTGTGTCCTCTGCAAACTTGCTAACCCATCTTTCAATCTCCTCATCCAAGTCATTAATAAAAATTACAAAGAGTAGAGGCCCAAGAACAGAGCTCTGTGGAACACCATTCACCACTGACTTCCAGGCAGAATATTTTCCTTCCACAACCACTCGCTGTCTTCTGTCGACCAGCCAATTCTATATCCAGAGAGCTAAATTTCCCTGTATCCCATTCCTCCTGACATTCTGAACGAGCCTACCTTGGGGAATCTTATCAAATGCCTTGCTGAAGTCCAGATACACAACATCCACCGCTCGACCCTCATCAACCTTTCTAGTAACATCCTCAAATAACTCAGTAAGATTCGTGAGGCATGACCTGTCCCTCACAAAGCCGTGCTGACTACATTTAATCAAGCCATGCTCTTCCACATGGTCATAAATCCTATCCCGCAGAATCCTTTCTAACACCTTGCAGATGACAGACGTGAGACTAACTGGTCATAAATTTCTGGGGATTTCCCTATGTCCTTTCTTGAAGAGAGGAATTGCATTTGCCTCCCTCCAGTCCTCAGGTACGAATCCGGTGGAGAGCGAGGATGCAAAGATCTTCGCAAGCTGCGAAGCAAACACATTTCTCGCTTCCCATAGCAGCCGAGGACAAATCTGGTCTGGCCCTGGTGACTTGTTAATATTAATGTTTGACAACATTTTCAACACATCAGCTTCCTCGATCTATCTGTTGCAGCAGGATTACCTGCTCTTCAATGGTTTCAGTCACTACAAAGTCCTTTTCTTTTGTAAAGACAGAAGCAAAAATCTCATTTAGGCCTTCCCGTACCTCCTCAGACTCTATCCACAAGTTCCCTATGCTATCCCTGATCGGCCCTACTCTTTCTTTGATCATTCTCTTATCCCTCACATATGTGCAAAATGCCTTGAGATTCTCCCTAATGATTCCTGCCGAGACGTTTTCCTGCTCCCTCCTGGCTCTCCTCAGACCATTTTTGAGCTCCTTCCTCGCCTGCCTGTAATCCTCTAGAGCTGAGAAAGACCCTTGCTTCCTTCATCTGACATAAGTTGCCTTCTTTCTTTTGATGAGAAGCTCCACCGCTCTCGTCATCCAAGGTTCCTTTATCTTACCCTTTCTTGCCTGACTCAAGGGAACACATTTGTGCATCTCTCGCAATAACTGTTTCTTAAACAGTCTCCACATATCTATAGTGCCCTTTCCATGGAACAATTGGTCCCAGTCCATGCTTCTCAACTATAGTATCATAGTTTCCTTTTCCCCACGTAAATATCCTTCCATTGTGCCTGCTTCTCTCCTTCTCCATGGCTATGTAGAAGATGAGGCAGTTGTGGTCACTATCAGCAAACTGCTCTCCCACCGCAAGATCTGACACCTACCCCAGCTAATTGCCGAGCACCAAATCCAAAATGGTCTCTCCCCTCGTCGGCCTGTCAACGTACTGAGTTAGGAAACCCTCCTGAACATACCTTACAAAAACAGCTCATTCCAAATCATCTGCTGGAAGGAGGTTCCAATCAATATTGGGAAAGTTAGTCACCATTACAACTACGCTATTGCATTCACACTTTTCCAAGATCTGCCGACCTATGTTTTCTTCTGTTGGGGGGCCTGTATTTAATCCTCGTGAGGTGATTGCTGCCTTACTGTTTCTAATTTCCACCCATACTGACTCAGTAGCCAGACCTTCCTCGATAATGTTAACTTCTGTAGCTGTGATACACTCTCTGATTAGCAGTGCTACACCCCTTCCTCTTTTTCCCTCCTCGCTATTCTTTTTAAATGTTCTAAACCATGGAACATCCAGCAACCATTCCTGCCCCTGAGAAACCCATGTCTCTGTTGTGGCCACAACATCATAGCTCTAAGCTCATCACTTTTATTTACATTTCCCCAGGATTACCGAGCACAGTGACTCCGTTTTGGGGGAGGGGGCGGGGACGGGGGAATGATGTCTCAGTGGTTAGCATGGTTGTTTCACAGTACCAGGGACCCGGATTGGGGGACAGGAGGAGGGGGAGGGTGCATGGTGTCTCAATGGTTAGCACGGCTGTCTCTCAGTACCAGAGACCCGGTTTGGGGGGAGGGGGAGGGGGCATGCTGTCTCAGTGGTTAGCACGGCTGTCTCACAGTACCAGGGACCCGGTTGGAGGGATGGGGCTGGGGAATTGGGACATGGTGTCTCAGTGGTTAACACAGCTGTCTCAAAGTACCAGAGAATCGGTTTGGGGGGAGGGGAGGGGGGCATGGTGTCTCAGTGGTGAGCACGGCTGTCTCACAGTACCAGGGACCCGATTTCGGGGGATGGGGAGGGGGGGCATGTTGTCTCAGTGGTTATCATGGCTGTCTCACAGCACCAGGGAACCGGTTTAGGTGGGATGGGGGGGCAAGGTGTCTCAGTGGCTAGCACGGCTGTCTCACAGTACCAGGGACCCGGTTTGGGGGAGGCGGAGTGGGGGATGATGTCTCAGTGGTTAGCACTGCTGTCTCACTGTACCTCGGACCCGGTTTGTGGGGAGAGGAAGGGGGGCTGGTGTCTCACTGCCTTTGACATCTTCCAAAACCTTTCTCCAAACACCTTAAAATTATGCTCACCTCGTGACAATCATTCGTGGGAGGAAGTCTCTGGCTATTTACTCTGTCTGTAACTCTCACTATCTTGTTCAGCTCTATCAAGTTACCTCTCATCCTTCTTTACTCCAAGGAGAAAAGCCATAGCTCCCTCAACCTTCCTTCAAAAGACAAGCCCTCTAGTCCAGGCAGCATTCTGGTAAATCTCCTCTGCACCTGCTTTAAAGCTTCCATATCCTTTCTTTACTGAGGCGACCAGAACATTTCAAATGTGATCTCACCAGAGCTTTACAGACCTGCAGCACAATCTTGCGGCTCTTCAACTGAGTCCACCTGCTAATGAAAACCAACACACCATATGCCTTCTGAACAACCCTATCAACTTAGGTGGCAACTGAGACACCGACAGACATGGACCCCAAGATCCGTTTGTTCCTCCACACTGCTACAAATCCTACATTTGACCTAGTAATCTGCATTCAAATTCGACTTCCAAAATGAATCCCTTCACAAAATAGGACATTGGAACAGAATTAGGCCATTTAGCCCCTTGGATCTGCTGTGCCGTTTGGTCACAGTTAAAATGTTTCTCAGCCACATTCTCCTGCCTTCACCAACTGACCATTGATTCCCTTATTCATGAAAAACATACTTATCTCTATCTTAAAGAAAACACGGTGTCTGTGTGCGGGCGTGTGCATGTGTTTGTGTGTAAGTGTCCATATCTGTATGTATGTGTGTTGTGTGTTTAATGTGTCTATGTATGTTTGTGTGTGTCTCTGTGAAATTATGGCTCTGTGATTTTGGGGGTAAATCCATTGAAATTGAGATAAACCCTTACTCCCCTCTTCCACCTCTACGTCTGTCCCTGTTAAGGTTATAGTCATACAATGCCACCCTCTGTTGGTAGCTCCATGCCACTGCACAAGTGTCATTTTTTTTTTCTATCTGAGGACATCAAATACTGTGAATCTCTCACATTGCACGGCTGTTTGGTTTTGCAAATACCTTTGGATGCACAGAACAGTTTTGTCTGATACCTAGATATATTACCATCACCACTGGGTCATTTTCAGGACTTTTCAAATATTTCTCACTTACACCTTGTAGGGGTGGATTATAAAATATTTCAATTTAAAGAACATGTAATAAATTCATCGCATCACCTTACAGATGAATTGGTCAGAGTTGCTTGGATGTAGTTGCAGTGGAAATATTCTTTAAGGTGTACACTGTGTGCAACGAATAATCTTCAAAGACAAATCACTTTCACATTGCAGAGAGAGCACAGATATTACTCAGGAGCATTCGCCACTCTGAGTGTCCTCAGTATAATGATGATCCTCCCTATACCCAACTGTGTGTGTGTGTGCATGTGCAGATGGTGCTGTCAGTTTGGATGGTGCTATGATCTACCTCCCTCTCTCCACTTCCTCGACTGAATCCCTTATGGTTTTCTCCCTCCACTGCGATCAATGCAACAGAGTGTGAAGGCCAGCAGAGGCGGACATTGCATAACTTTTAAAACCATGGAGGCTGGCAGATCCGCTGTGCACACGGATACGCACAGAGACACGCACATACACAAACATATGCATATAGATGCACAGGCACACATAGAGACTGGTGCAGTCACACAGATACTAAAGCACACAGAGAGAAATGCCAATACACTGATGCACGTGTACACACAGATATACAGACATCAGTACATACACACCACAAACACTGACACATTGACGTTTATACAGACATGCAGAATCTGCCAGTATTTATTTTTCGCGTGCTGACTTCCTCAATATTTCACTCGATCGTGTGGTGTGTGCCAATATTTCTGTTGATCCCTTGGGATTCCTCTGCATCCTCACTATAGCTTCTATATCTTTCCTATAACAAGGCGACCAGAACTGAACACAATGTTCCAAGTGTGCTGTTACGACACAGTAATTAACCCATTTGTGAATTAAACCAAACACCCAGAAAAGCTTACCTTGCCTCATAATCTGTTAAAGCACCCATCCTCCTCCTCTAACCAAAAACAAAGTGCCTGTGCCACAGCTTGGAAAGTTAACGAGTTTTTCTCTTCCTTATTTTTTTTCAACAGTCGCCTTTAGGAATTTAGACTAGTGGTAGTTGAATGCTCCTCCTGCAGAATGTGGGAGGTAAGGGTCACCACCAGTGTCCCTGCTGACTACATCTGCTGGAAGTGCACCTGACTCCAGCTCCTTGAAAACCGCGTTAGGGAACTGGAGCTGGAGCTGGATGAACTTCGGATCATTCAGGTGGCAGAGGGGTTTATTGAGAGGAGTTACAGGGAGGTCGTCACTCCGAAGGTACTAGAAAAAGGTAAATGGGTTACAGTCAGGGGACGGAAAGGGAACCGGCAGGCAGTGCAGGGATCCCCTGTGGCCATTCACCTCAACAATAAATATACCGTTTTGGATACTATGCGGGGACTGACCAGGGGAAAGTAGTAGTGTAGAGGGATCTGCTCAGAAGGGAAAAGGGAAGAGGAGCAGAGCAGTAGTCATTGGGGACTCCATAGTTTGGGGGACAGATAGGAGGGTCTGTGGGGACGAGAGAGACTCACGGTGGTGTGTTGCCTCCCAGGTGCCAGAGTTCGTGATCGTGTTTTTGGGATCCTTAAGGGAGAGAGGGAGCAGACCCAAGTCGTGGTCCACATAGGCACTAATGACATAGGTAGGAAGAGAGGTGGGGATTAAAGGCAGAAATTCAGGGAGCTAGCATGGAAGCTCAGAGCTAGGACGATCAGAGTTGTTGGCTCTGGTTTCTTGCCCATGCCACGTGCTAGTGAGGCAAGGAATAGGGAGAGAGAGAAGGTAAACACGTGGCTGCAGGAATGGTGCAGGAGGGAGTGTTTTGGATTCTTGGATAATTGGGGCTCTTTCTGGGGTAGGTGGAACCTCTCCAAGTAGGATGGGCTTCATCTGAACTAGAGGGGTACCAATCTCCTGAGGGGGAGTGGAATTCACTGAGGCTATTGGGGTGGGTATAAACTAATCCAGCAGGGGGATGGGAACCAAAATTGTAGTTCAAGTATAGAAAGGGTTGAGAGTAGGGAGGTCTACAATCAAGTTTCAGGGACGCAAGATGGCACCGGCAAGCAAGAAGTTGGTTTGAAGTGTGTCTACTTCAACGCCAGGAGCATCCGGAATAGTGTGGACGAACTTGCAGCATGGATTGGTACTTGGGACTTCAATATTGTGGCCATTTTGGAGACATGGTTAGAGCAGTGACAGGAACAATTGTTGCAGGTTCCAGGATTTAGATGTTTCAGTAAGAACAGAGAAGATGGTTAAAGAGGGGGAGATGTTAAATTTTTTGTCAAGGACAGTATTGCAGTTGCAGAAAGGATGTTTGAGGACTCGTAAACTGAGGTAGTATGGGCTGAAGTTAGAAACAGGAAAAGAGAGGTCACCCTGTTGGGACTTTTCTTTCGGCCTCCGAATAGTTCCAGAGATGTAGAGGAAAGGATAGCAAAGATGATTCTCGATAGGAGTGACAGAGATAGGGTGGATGTAATGGGGAACTTCAACTTTTGAAATATTGAACGGGAACACTATAGTACGAGTACTATAGACGGGTCAGATTTTGTCCAGTGTGTGCAGGAGGTCTTCCTGACACAGTATATAGACAGGCAAACAAGGCGCAAAGCCACATTAGTTTTGATACTGGGTAATGAGCCTGGTCAGGTGTTAGCCTTGGAAGTAGGTGAGCACTTTGGTGATAGCGATCACAATTCTGTTATGTTTACTTCAGTGATAGAAAAGGATAGGTGTATACACTGGGCAAGGGTTATAGCTGAGGGAAAGGCAATTACAATGCCATTAGGCAAGTTTCAGGAAGCATATGATGGGGAAGGAAACTGCAGGGGATGGGCACGTTAGAAATGTGGAGCATATTCAAGGAAAAGCTACTGTGTGTCCTAGATATGTATGTACCTGTCAGGCAGGGAGGAAGCTGTAGACTGAGGGAGCCATGGTTTATGAATGAAGTGGAATCTCTGGTCAAGGGGAAGACAGCGACTTATGTTAGGATGGGATGTGAAGGCTTAGTTGGGGGGCTTGAGGGTTACAAGGTAGCCAGGAAAGACCTAAAGAGAGAGCTGTGGAATGCTTTGCCTGCAACAGTAGTAGATTCGCCAACTTTAAGTACATTTAAGTCGTCATTGGACAAGCATATGGATGTACATGGAATAGTTAAGTTAGATAGGCTTCAGATTGGTATGACAGGTCAGCTCAACATCGAGGGCCGAAGGGCCTGTACTGCGCTGTAGTACTGCGCTATGTTGCATGTTCCCCTATCTCCTCCGACTCCTGTTGCAAGTTCCCTCCACTATCCTGATGAGCCCGACCCTCACTAAAGCCATCATCTTGTTCCTCACAAAAGTATAGAACATCTTAAGTTTTACCTTAATCCTACTCAACAAGTCTTTTTCATGCCCGCTTCTCGCTCTCCTGAGATTATTCTTCACTTCCTTCCTGACTACCTTGTAACCTTCTGGAGCCTTGTCTGATCCTTGCCTAGTTAACCCTAAGTCATTTTCCTCCTTCCTCTTGAGATATTCTGCATCCATTTATACAATGGAGATATGGAGCTGCAAATGGATTGGAGCTGCACATCCTGTCACTTCCAGCATGGGCTGCAGGTTTCCCCTCGCTGGGCAGTGATCTAACACAGTGTGACTGAACAATGCACTGGGGCAGTGTACACAGCTCTACATGCTGGGAGGGTAACTGCTCCTGGTTTACAGATCCATGCCCTGGGGTGGCGTACACTGCTCTACATGCTGGGAGGGTAAATGCTCCTGATTTACATAACAATTTACGGCTGTTCACTGCATAGCTCCCAGTGCTGGAGAGGCAGTTCATGGACTGGTGTGGTCTGCACAGATTGCTGGGTTGCATTGTGCAGTACACTAGCCTGGTCTGAACACTGCTACATGCTGCACAGATATATCATCTGGATTATGGTGTCTGATTCTGCGACGTGGATTTCATCTGATTTGTCAGCACATTTACTTTATATTCTTATTTTTATTATTGGAATTAAGAAAGTACTACTTATCCAGTTTATCCCATTTGTCTGAGAAGAGCCACGTTTACTGAATTTGTCGATCAAGTCATCATCCAATTATAACATGAATATCCGCCCTTCTATACCTTAACCTGGCCGTTGGTGCTCATATCCCTGGAATCCCGGGGAAATCATTATGAAGCTCAGAAACAATGTGCAAAACGTATGGCTCGTGGTCTCCTGTACGTCCCGGCTGTGGGTCCCATTTGGATCCCTAGTGTATCGAGACCTGGCATTGTAAATCTCAGAAACAATGAAATGGTATTTGTCAGACTGCTGTTCACATCCCAATGTTTCCATGCGGTGATCCATAGACAGGGGTGTGTGTTCTGGGCTGTTGTTCACTTCCTGGTGTGCCCCATGTGGTACTCCATAGACAGGGGTGTGTGTGCTGGGCTGTTGCTCACTTCCTGGTGTGCCCCATGTGGTATCCATAGACAGGGAGGTGTGTGCTGAGCTGTTGTTCACTTCCTGGTGTGCCCCATGTGGTATCCATAGACAGGGAGGTGTGTGCTGAGCTGTTGTTCACTTCCCGGTGTGTCCCATGTGGTGCTCCATAGACAGGGGTGTGTGTGCTGGGCTGTTGCTCACTTCCTGGTGTGCCCCATGTGGTATCCATAGACAGGGAGGTGTGTGCTGAGCTGTTGTTCACTTCCCGGTGTGTCCCATGTGGTGCTCCATGTTGGACAGGGGTGTGTTTGTGTTTGGCTGCTGTTCACTTCCCGGTGTGCCCCATGTGGTGCTCCATGTTGGACAGGGATATGTATGCGTGCTGTTCTATTGCTCACTTCCCGGTGTGCCCCATGTGGTGATCCATGGACAGGGGTGTGTGTGCTGGGCTGCTGCTCACTTCCCTGTCTGCCCCATGTGGTGCCCCATGTTGGACAGGGTTTCCAGCAGCTTTAGGCATGTCTTTGAACCTTGGTCTGTGCGTGTCCACTGAACACCTGTGCTTGTCCCTCTCAGATGATTGTGTAGTTAGTAACACGAGTAAACCTCTCGAGTATTATTGTCAAAGAGCAGGCACCTCACTTGGAGCTGAGGGGCTTCTGACTGACTCCTGTTATTGAAAAGTTAGTGGACGTGCTGGGGATGGTTTGCTAGAGGTTGTGCTGTGAGCTACCTCAGACATTCAGGTGACCCAACCCTGGATGGACCATGGGGACTGTAGTTACAACACCTGCGTCTGTAAGATGAACACCAAATGGAGCAGAGCCTGCACAGAGAGGAAGATCTGAAACCACGGAGTGAGTGTGCTTGGGGAAAGGGATCTGCTGTATCCACACCGGGTTTTCCAGGAACAGCTTCCCAAGTTACAGTTAACTCAGGAGCAGAGTGTGAGGGGACCCTGATTGAACAAGGAGCTGGTCACAGAGCGGTGTCACTTCCTTCAACACGACCTGCATCTTCACACCAGGGGGAGGACGGTGCTGCCAGGATCACTGTTTCACTCAGCTTCTATAATCCCGAACTTTCCAGGCAGGAGTGGGTGACAGATCCATCATCTCCCAGTATGCCGACGTCAACATCAGCATTTGGAGACGGAGGATATATATGGTCGTTGAGAGCAATGGGGTCCCTGGGAACATTAGGAAGATGGAGCAACACTTCCCGTGTCTGATCGGGTCAGAATGAACCCTCCAGTACACACTGCATCACGAAGTCCTGTAGTTTTTTTTCGTTTCAGTAACATACCATTCTTCAGTAACGTACCATTCTTCCTAAAGAAAATGACAGACTATATATTATCTTAAATCCCATTGGCTAAATATTTTTTATCCATTGACTTCACCTGTCCATATCCAATTACAGACTCTCCACCTTCCCTTGATAATTTAGTTTCCTGTTTATCTCAGTTTAATCGGCATGCATAGTTACAGTACATTTGTTCCACTCCTCCTGATCATTGATACAGATTGTAAAGAGCTGTGGACCCTGCCCTGGTCACTGTGTGACTCCACTGGTGACGTTCTGTCAAACTGAGTAAGGCTGATTTATCCGGAGTGCCTGCTTCCCGTCCGATAACCAGTCCTCCCCCATTTATGTGTAACACATTCAAAGCGCTGAATAAGAACGAGGAGCAGCATTTCGGCAATCCAGCCCCTCAGGCCTCTTCCGACATTCAATACAATCATAGCTGATGTCATTGCGGCCTCAGTTCCACGTTCCTGTCCGCTCTCCATATTCCTTCACTTACTCAATATCCCAGCACCTACTGCACTCTCGGGCAGTGAATTACACAGATTCCTAACCCTGTGATAGAAGTATTTTCTCCTCACCCCTGTTTCATTTCTCCCCCACCTCATCCTAAAACTATGGTTTTAGGATCGTTCGAGATTGTCCCACATGAGGAAATATCCACTTCACATCTACATTGTAAATCACCTTTAACATCGTCCAGACCTCCGACATCTCCTCTCATTTTTCTATACTGCTGGCAGTGTTGGCCTGAACTGCTCAATCTCTCTTCAGAGGACAATCTCCTCATCTCTGGAGTAAATCGAGTAAACCACTTCTGAACTGCCTCCATGGCAAATACATCCCTCCTACAGTCAGGACACCAAGACTGCACACAGTACTCAGTTGCGATTTCACACCTCCCATCCTTTATAATCCATTGTTTCAGAAATAAATGCCAAAGTTGCACTTGCCTTTCTCATTATCTGCTGTACCTACACCAGAGTATTCTATAGTATGGACGCGGACAGCCAGATCCCTCTGTACATAATCATTCTGAAGTCTCTCTCTATTTGGATAATAAATTGCCTTTCTGCTGCACTGATCCAAACGTAGACACTTATACTTTTCGTTGTTCAGTTTCTTCTGTCAAATGTTGCCCCAACCTATCCATATATATTTACTAACTTCTTCCGTCTTTGTTGCAATTTCCCACCTGAGTTAGAGTCATCTGTTAATTTGGTTGTAACATGTTCTATCCTCTCTAGTACGTAAGACTATAGATTGTAAATAGTTGGGGCCTGGAGACCAAGACATATGGTTTCCTAAAGGTTGAATTTTGCCAAACAGAAAATGACCCATATTTTTTTCCATCTCACTGTATTTTGTTGCTTCACTCAGCCTGTTGCTGCATAACAGGGTATTGGTGTGCATGGCCTACTCTGGGCCCAGTGTTATCGACTCGAGGAGCTGACTGGCCTCCTCCCGTAACTGTATATCGGCTCCAGGGGGCTGAATAGCCTTTTCCTGTTTTGGTGTAACAGGGTCAATATCCTTCGAGACACTACCTCCTAATAAATGACAGAAGGCGCTGACCGAGAGAGTGCCCGTACTCTGAAGCACTCTCGTCTCCACACCTGACGTACAGAGACGAACCATTAATATAGACTTTTTCTGTATAAAGTCCTGAAGCTGAAAGTAACAAAAGAGGTCCCTCTCAAATATCTCATATTCCTGGCTCAGCTGCTCAAAATTCATCATGACCTCCCCGTCAAAAGATTCTCCCAAAAAGAAACTTATCTGGTCTCCCAGAGCCGAAAGCCAGAATCCATCAATCCCAGATGGAATCCTACAAATCCTACAATGGGAGTGAAAGCCAAAGTTTTTGTTTTGTAAAGTGCCCTCAACTTGTCACACCATTATCCATGCTTTCACTGTGTTAAGGACAATCGGTTTCTGTAATTCTCCATAACAGTCCTCACATTTTCCATGAACAACAGATTAACAATGAGGGGACGTTTTGCCTGGAAGGCCTGGATGTCGAGTCAAATTGACCATGGGTCCTGCCAACCCCAATCAGCCACATCGGATAGCAAGGAACTTCGTTGGTATTTCTTAACGTCTGGAAAATCAACACGCCCCCATTCACTGTGGAAGGTGCAATTTGTCCAGCTTAATAAGAGGCCATCTGTGACACCAGATGAAAGATCAAAGCCAACTGTTAAGCCTCCACAGCGCCTGTCTGGGCAGCGTAAAAGGGAGCATTGGCATGGGGTATCATAAACAAGGAAGGACATTCATTGTAACCAGAGCTAACCCAAACAAGATATTGGAAGATTCTGTCTTATCTTCTCTAGCAACTGCACGAAGTTAGCTTTATGTAATTGATCGAAGGCTTGGATAATAACAATACCTAAACCTCCTTGTCTGGAAGGGAATCAGATTTCACCCCAAGGTAGGGTACTCCAATAAGACCCCCAATAGGAATGACCTCCGATTTCATAAAATTGATTTTATATCCTAAAAAAGATCGAAATGAATTAATCATTCATATTAAACAGGACACAGATATCATTGGGTTTGTTCGAAAGAGAGGAACGCCATCTGCTTAAAGAGTGGTCCTCCTTCACAATGGAGAAAGTGAGGACTGCAGATGCTGGAGATCAGAGCTGACAATGTATTGCTGGAAAAGCGCAACAGGTCAGGCAGCATCCAAGGAGCAGAAGAATCGACGTTTCAGGCATGAGCCCTTCTTCTGCTCCTTGGATGCTGCCTGACCTGCTGCATTTTGTCAGCAACACATTTTCAGCTCTTTCACAATGGATCTTCAAAGCCAGCATTTTCGACAAAATGTTAAAGTCCACATTTCATAATGATATAGACATATACAAAGTGCAATCCTCTGGGACTTTCCCCCTCTTGAGAATAAGATAAATATTTCCTTCTCTCAGAGAGTATGAGGCAGTCCTGACTGTACGGATAATTGTACATAACCAACATTGGCCCAGCCAGCATGTCTATGAACTCCTTCTAAATCTCACTCCGAAAATACGTCTGGGCCGGGGGCTTTACCACTCTGGAGCTGCCTCACTGTCTCCTGCAACTCTCGGATTGTCAGAGGGGAAATGTAAAGAGACGGCTGCTATGAACTTACACCTGGGAGGTCCAAGGTCTTAATAAAGGACTCCATCGTCGCCAATCAGTCCTCCCAGCCCGCTGACTGGAACAACCCAGAGTAGAACTTCCTGAACGCTTCATTAATTTTTTTGGGGATCGAGAGTGATAACTTCTGTTTCGCTAACAAAATCTCTCTCTTTGCTGTCTGGGCAAGTGCAGCATTCAGAGCAGTCCAGAGGGCTGTAATCTGCTGCAATTCAGTTATGGACGGTCTGACAAAATATGGTGTCTCAGCTCTCTTTAGCCGAGCCTCAAGCATACGCTGCTGCTCTCTCTTCTGCCACTTCTGAGTCGCTGTGTAAGAAATAATCAAATCCCTTGTATAGGCTTTGGCAGTCCCCCAGAGCACCGTCGGATTACTGGCCATACACAAGTTAATGTTACAAAAAAATTCAAATTCCCCCGAAAAATACTCAATGAATTTGCTATTTTTCAGGAGGAAAGGATTCCCGTGCCAGTGCCGTGAGCCTGTCCCATCACCACCATCCTTGACCTCCATGTACACTGCCACATGATCAGAAATGTCTACGTTCCCAATTCTACAGGACAGCACCGAATTTAAAAAGACCAATGGGGCAAAAAACATGTCAATCCTAGTATAGCATTTATGTGGGTTAGAAAAAAGGTGAATCCCCGATCTTCAGGGTGAAGACATCTCACACATCCACCAACCCAGCTACCAGTTCAGGTCCTTCAGCTGCCTGGGTGGCGGGGAAATACCCGCGAGACCCCTCGACATCCTATCCACCTCGGGGTCTATACGTCAATGAAAGTCTCCCCTTAATTGTATGACCTTGTGAGCGCATCTAAGTGAAATTTGAGGGGGTGTGCTGGTTGCAATATTATTCAAGGTCCAGTATTCCTCTCGATGTATGAAAGCTTTAAGGATCGGAGACCACCCACATTCATTCTTAATTTGGTCAAACAACTGAAGTGGAAAGTTCTTATGAATGACGATAGCTACTCCTAACTTGTTGAATTAAAGGATAAAAAAACACCCGTCTGAACCTTCCCTGCTGTAAGTGTAAATGCTCCTTATCGGTTAGATGTGTTTCCTGCAGCAAGGCTACATCAAACATTTCATTTACTTCTATATTCGTTCTTTTAATCAGTGAATGGCTCCCTTTAACATTCCAGGTGCACCATTTAAACAAGCGGTTATCCATAACCATCCGAAACAGCCCATGACCGACTGGGAGAAGAACCCCATTTATAGCGCGCCGAGTGAAAGCTGGAAACAGTTCGTATAAACATGAAAATATAACGACAACAACAACCAAATCAAAACCTCTAACAGCTACTTCTACAATGAGCCAACATGGAACACAAATAAGCAGAGACATTCCCCCTTGCCCACAGGGGACGCTCATACTACCACTAATCCCCCATGGCTCCTCCAAGCTGAAGCCGCTCCCACCCAAGACAAAACAAAGTTGAAAAACGTTACACGGGTCATACAACAAGAAAATTCAAAGTGGGCATTCAACCCCGTCCCGTCCATACCTTCACCCGAGGCAGTCCTGGTGAAAGAAAATGTAACCACCCCACCTCCCCAACCCCCTTTCCTATTCCATACTAAGAGAGAGAAACGAAAAGCAAATGATCGAAAAACAAAGGATAATGGGAGGGGAGGAAGAAAGGAGGAGACAGAAAAAGGAAAAATGGGACCTCCACATACTAAAAAGAACCCCAAAATGAGGTAAACCAGGCAATGCCCAGAGAAAACAAAGGGAGCACATTTGTCCATATTATTTGAACCAGCAATCTATTTAATGTGTACAGGAAGTCCGTTGCGTTTTCTCGTGAGTGAAAATTAAACACAGACCCTCCATGGCTGAAACGTAATGTTGCTGGATATCTTACCAAGTACAGAATATTCAAATCCCTCAGCCTCCTTTTTGCCTTACCAAAGGCTTGCCTCTTGCGGATCACTGCCGTAGAAAGGTCTTAGATCCTTTGTAGATCAGAACCTATGGATCCTTCCGCAGAGCTCGAGAAGCTGCCAGCACCTGTTTTTCTATAACATGCTGGAGTTGCACAGATTGCATGCAGTGTGGATGAGATTATATTTGTGTTCTGTACTGTTTCAAAGAATAAGAGGTGATGTGAGGGAAACTTAGAAAATTCACCCACAGCAGACTAACTAATACAACGGCATGGAGAAGTGCAGCAGGCAAAGTTAGGGGGAACCCAAGATGTTCTACAAAAACATCATACTGAACATAATAACCAGGGAAAAATTTGGACCCATTTCGAAACCAAGGAGGTAATCAGTATGTGAAACTGGGGAACATTGATAGACTGTGACATGAGAGCTTCACATCTGTTTTAGTTAGGATAAGTAAGATGCAGGTAGAGAATTCAAGAAGATGGACTGGGAAGCTCTCGAACAGTTTGATATAAGATGCAAGTTGGGATTGATGGTTTTGGATGATGTAAAGTCCAGATGAGTTGTATCGCAGGATTCTGTTGGAGACAAGAGAGGAAATGTCCTGACCTAAATGTTTCAGTCGAATCTGACCACACAAGGGAGGTGCTAGAGGACTGCAGAACAGCAATGTGGTCCCAAGTTACTGAGCGAGCAGTCCCACAACGAGCAATGCAGTGTATCAAATTATTTGTGGTATTCATAAATGATATAAATGTGAATGTGGAGGGGGTGGTGGGGGGTGGGGGCTGACCGTAATATGTAATTTCGTGTTTGACACAAAGATTGGCCAGGTGGTCGGCAGTGAGGAGGAAGACCTTATATTACAGGAAGATACTGGTAGAACGGTCAGATGGTCAGATCAATGACAGATGGAATGGAACCCTGATAAATATGAGGTGATGCACTTTGGAAGAAGGAACCAGACAGGGGAGAATTCAATGAATAGCAGAACACTAGGGAGGTCAGAGGGTTATCTCCACACATCACTGAATGTGACTGGACAGTGTAATAGCAGTTAAGAAATCACACAGGACGGTAGGCATAGTGTTCATTCTTCGAGGCGAGATAACATGAGTTGAACATGCCATTGGTCAGGCCATAGATAGATTACTGTGTGCATTTCGGGCAGCCACATTACAGGAAATGTTTTGGTTTCTCAGTAACATCAGAAGCTATTGGGGTCTCCACAGAGTTGGAAGCTTCAGTGGAAATCTCCTGGCTGCAACTCTGTCTAAATTTTCTCTTGATTTGTTTTCCCTCTTCAATTGGAGATCTGCATCTGGGAATCTGTGTCTGATCTTTCCCTTTTGCCAAGTATATGTTTATGGGATATTACTGTATCAGAACACTTAATTAGTAGAAGAGTCTAAGCCAACGCCTTCAAATATTTTTGAGGAGTTCTGCTGTCGTCCATAACACGTGACTCCTTCTCTTCTTGTGTAATTGGTTGGAGGCATTAAATGGGCTATCTCGACACTTCTCCAATAATATCATTGAGCTGAATGACTTCCTCATATTCCTGTGAAGCTAGCATGAGGCGCTGAATAATCTCCTCGTTTTAACAGTGGAAATGTGCCGAGTCCAGCAGCACTGTTACATGAATGTTACCGATACTTTCAACAACACAAGCCTGAATGTTGTCCAGGTCTTGCTGCACATGGACACAGACTAGTTCAGGAGCTTAAGGGACATTTTTTCCTGAAGATTGTGTGATCTTCAGTGAACACCCCCACTTCTAATCTTATGGTGTGAGCAAGACATTTATGAAGCAGCTGAAGAAGTTTGTGCTGAGGAAGCTACCTTGAGGATCTTTTTGCGGACATATCCAGGAGTGCATGGATTTTTTACCCAAACCACAATCATTGTGCTTTATACTTTAAATCACTCTAACCAGTGAAGTTTCCAACTCATTCCCATTAAATGCGATCCTGCTCAGGCTCCTTGAGACTGTCCTTAGTTAAATGATGCCTTGATGTCAGGGCCGGACACTCTTCCCTGAGCCTTTGTGTTCACGTCTTTTGCACATATCATTAGGCCACAGTGTGGGGCAGGGAGTGCTTTTTGACCAGTCAGAGTTGAGGGCTCTGACACGAATTGGACACGAAAGAGGATATTAGACCTTATTAGCTTATTGTGGGAGAAGACCTGCTTGTGGGTGGGGTGGGGGGAGGTGGGTGGCGTGTGGATGAATGACATATCCCTGTTTGTGGCCTTCTCACGTTCTATTTTTGGGAAGTAGAGGCTGTTATTTGCCTGGAAACTCTGTTATTGAATATTACCAGATTGTCTGGACCATCTGTGGGTGAGGAATGGGGGCTGTATTCACAGTGAAACTGGTCTACAACTTGACCAACAAACGAAGCACAGGCTGCAGAAAGGGGAAGCTCAGTTAGAAGTGATGAGGACCCTGTCGGAGATTTCCAATTACACTTTCAAAACCATCCCAAACTGAGTTTGACAGTTTTGAGGGGCTGAATGGACTCCTCTGTTTCTGTGAAAGGAGTAAATAGCCTCTAATTGCTCCTGGATAGCAGGTTTGATGGGCTGAATGGAACACAGAAACATGGCACTGAGGAGCAGGAGTGGGTCATTGGACACTTCGAGCCTTCTCTACCAGGGACTAAGATTGTGGCTGATCAAGTTGTGGTCTCAGCTCCACTTTCCTCTCTGTGTGCTATTATCCAAGAATCACTTATCTGTCCAATATTTAACTAACTCAGTGTTGAATAAGTATAAACAAAGAGACATGTCAAACTTGTGGGGAAGAGAATTCCCACTTGAAATGCCTGTTTAGAATTTTTGCTCATCCCTCTTATCGAGTCATAAAGCATGCAAATATGTAAGTGCTGACCAGATATCCCATTATGATCGAGCCTGATTTGAGAGTATTTGCCTCATATTCCGCTAAACCTCCTTATTCAAATACCCATCAAGATGCCAGACTCCACCACTTTCTTTGGGAGATAATTCCATATGGACACCGCCCTCTGTATGAAAACATTGCGTCTAAGTTCCCTCTAAAATATTTCCCCTTGTACCTTAAAATGGGACTCCAGTCTGAAATCAATCCTCTACCAACCTCGTCTCCTCCCTTCAATTTAATTTTGTATTCAATTGGCTTTGGTGTGCTGGTTCCCATGTAACCTAACCTTACTCCTTACTAACTTGCCTATTATGCAGAAGCTTGTCGAACAACTTGTTCCAGTCTGTATGGAAAACATTTACAATACTGCCTTCATCAATCTGCTTTGTCATCTCTTTAACAAACTCAGTCAAATTCGTACAACACGATTTCTCATGCAAAAAGCCATGGTGACTATCCCCAATCAGTTCTTGCCTTTGAAAATGCATGCAATTGGCTATCCCTCAGAATCCCTTCAAACAACTCACCCACCACTGATGTCAGGCTCACTCGTCAGAGTTCCTTAGGTTGTTGGGTATCTGTTTTATTTTCTACTGCCACTGTTCCATTGGTCACAGCAAATTATCGGTGTAACCAGGTTGATGATATGGCCAATGTTATAGGTCTCACTTTGGGTCAGGGTCATCCTTGGAAGAGGTCAGGTTGATTTCCTTCATTTGTTAAAATAACAAATTCATGATGAAAACAAAGTTCCTCAAATTATGATGGAAAGATGAATGGCAAACTGAATAGAAATTTTTAAAAAATGTACATTGATATTTCCATTTCTGAAAATACTGAGGAGCACACACACACACAGACATGTACACACAGACACACTCAAACACACAAAAACACAGACACAAAAACATGGACACACACAGAAGTGTGCGCACAAACGCAGACAAATGCATGTACCATAGACCGTATATAATTATGATGGACCGTAATTATTTATGACCGTAAATAATTAGAGCAGAATAAAAGGCCATTTGGCCCATCCAGTCTACTGAGCTACTGATCATGGCTGACATGCTTTTCAAGCCAATTCTCCTGCCTTCTCACAACAAACCTTGATCCCATCATTAAGTATAACTTATCTAGTTATATCCTAAAGATGCTAATGTGTCTGTGTGTCCATGTGGGTCTGTGTGCATGTATTATCTCTGTGTGTTACCCAGTGTCCTGCTCTGCGCTCCATGTTGGAGAGTGGGGTTTTAGCAGTTTTGAGGCACATCTTTTTAACTTGGTCTGTGCCTATCCATTGATCGCCTGTGTTAATCATTCTCTGCTGCTCATGTGCTCAGTAACATGAGGAATCCCCACAACTGTTAGTGATTCAGACCAGGCTTCTCACTTGCATTTCACTGACGTTTGACTTAACTCTAGTACGTTCGTGGAAATGCTGGGGATGGTTTCCTGGAGGCTATGTTTTAAACTGCTGTGGAAACTCAGGAAGACCAGAGGCTTTGGTGACCCAACACTGGATGAAACACTGTGACTGTAGTTACGGTATCTGGATCTGCAACATGACCAACAAATGGAGCAGAGGCTGCAGAGAGGGGAATCTCTGTAAAATGTAATGAGGGAATCACCATCAGATCAGTCATGATTTTGAAGAATGTTGGAGCAGGATTCAATGGCTCGCTCATGCAACTTATTCAGATATTTCTTTTAGTAACAAGCCGATTTCCCTTTTCTCCCCAGACGTGTGGGTAGTGAGTCACCTCCTCCTCTTCCTGGGAAACAGAAATCTGGGGCCTCACTAGTCTTCAGATTTCCCTGTATCCCAGTCTCAAGCAGTTGAGTGACTACCTCCTGTTCCTGTGTCCCTGTATCGAGCAGTTGAGTGACTACCTCCTGTTCCTGTGTCCCAATCTCGAACAGTTGAAAGACTGTCTCCTGTCCCTGTGTCTCAGAATCGAGAAGTTGAGTGACTACCTCCTGTTTCTCCCTGTTCCTGAGCAGCAGTTTGAATGTTCTGAATGATGTCACAAGTTTAAGAAAGGACTTGATAACAGGGAATTTCAAACTTGGAGCAGCATTACACAAAGGTATCTAGAAACGTCTCCACCAAACATTTTATGCAGCCCGTCTGTTATTGTATTCCTGCCTCCTTTTATAAAGAGGGAGAAACATATACAGCAGTGCAGTGTTCCGACAATACTCCCACATACAGGGAAGACAGATTAAAAAGATTAAAAGATTTATAGTCTATCCTTCAGCAACCCTCATCCATTCCATCCAAACAGAGGCTGCATAAATCTTTAAACCGTATATTGCAATGAATTTGTAGAGTAAATATCACACTTTAACACTGCAGTCACTGACGACAGCCCTGCACCTCTCACCAAGATCTTCAGAAAGCCCACAAGCTGACTGACCACGTGATGCCAATGCAGGATTCCAGTTCTCTCCAAGATATTCGCCTCCCGGTTTGAAATTAATTTCCTTCTAAATGTAGACTACAAATCCCACATTCAGGCTCAGTTTCAAGGCTTGCAGAGCGAATTATATTCCTGCTTTAGCTGAACACAATGAGGGTGCATTTGGCAGACAGAGGAATCCTGAGGCTGGGATTTACTGTTCAGCTGGTGCCAGGGACGGACTCCCATAATGGTGAACGGGAGGTCGCTTTATAAAGAAAGGGGCACAATTCACTAATTGTGTTGCAGCGAAATTGCGTTTAATAAACACACCTTTACTGGATAACTGCCTGTATATTGAATGAAGGATCAAAATTGATGGACTAAAGCGAATACAGTAGTTCCTATTTTATATATTCTGATGTTTAACTATACGAAAGGATACAAACACTGTGTGGGGAAAACTGAATTGAGGAGATTTTCACCATGAACTAGAATGGAGGATGCTCAGTGTGTTGAATGACCTATTCCTTTCCCGATGTTTCTGTGCAGTCTGTGGGAAAGCTCTGTAAATCCTGCCACCTGCTCTCAGATGTTAGGAAAGAAATCTCTGCAGGGTCAACAGTAGTATTTCCTGTTCCAATACTGACGCTGGTGCCAGGTGATCTGTACAGTTTTATCCTTTAAGACCCTGGAACAGTTTGATACAATAGAGTGTCTTGCTTGTCCGTTTCCGGGACCATTGAAGAGTTTCTCACATGTCTGTGTGTCTGGAGTCACGTTTAGGCCAGACTAGGAAAGCACGGGAGATTCACTTCCTGAAAGTACATTGAGGAAGGAGATTGGTGGTTATAATCGACATTGGCTTCAAGGTCACTGTTAATGACTCCAGGTTTTACTTCTCGATATTTTATTAATTATAACATCCACCAGCTGCAAGAGCGTTAGCCTGGTCTGGATTAATAATCCAGTGACTTTTCCACAACAACACAATTTCCACATGGGGACCACACTGAGCTGGTTATTTCTGTGCTGCTTGACAGCTCTGTCATAAAGAACTCCCACCAATGTGACTATCGTCACGGGACTCAGGGCGTGGTAAATGGTCAGACTGTAGTTATTCCCTTGTTATGGAATTGGACATAGCTGAGTAATTTTCCACATTACCAGGGAGATATCAGAGTTGGAGCTGGAATGAAACAGCTTCTCCAGGGACACGGCTTGTTGTGCAGCACAAGTCTTCAGTCCTATTGCAGGAATGGGGTCAGGGTCCATTGCCTTTCTCGTATTTACTGTGTTCAGTTGTTTCTTCATGTCACATACTGTGAATCAGATCGATTAAAGGCTGGCATCTGCGATTCTACGGGCAGCATGGCGAGGGTGAGGTGGATCATCAATTCAACACTTCTGGCTGTATCCGATGCAGATAATACAACCATGTATTTTACACTAATGTACAGGGCTGTCCCGTGATATAGGATGGCGATATTTATGGAGTCATCTCCTCCAGTGAGTTGTTTAAAAGTCCAGCGACATTGATGTCTGGATGTGGCAGCACTGCACAATTTCCATCTGATCTGTCAGTCTTGGGATCATTTCGCCCTCTGTATCAGATGTTAGTCCTGCTGTTTTGAATGTAACCAGTCAAGTGCGGTAGCTTTAATGGATTGTCATCAGGTTTAGGTACACATGGTTCCGACCCTATCATGTTCACCCGCACTCATCACTGAACCATAGATCAGCTTGATCGTAATGGTAGGCTAAGGGATTATCCTGGGGAAAATGTTACGGATTGTAGTTGATTACAATTCTGATGCTGTTGTGATTCTACCACACCACATGAATGCCCACTTTGAGCTCCAATATGTTCAATTCAATTCTACTGACTATCCCCCAGTTCACACCAAGACCCATTCATCCATCAGCCATGTACTCAGTGTCTTAACCTGGTTTCTGATGTGGTAACACTTCCATTTTCCTATTGTCATTCTGCTCTCCCTGGTGTCACGCCTCCAATTTGTTACTTTACTCAAACCCCTTAACGTTTGCATCTGAATCTTTTTCATTCCCCCAATGCCATCTTCTGTGTTTAATGTGAATGTGTTCCCCTCTGTTTCTCTCCCTGACCATGATTAAGAGCTCTGCAGTGTCAGAGATGCCAGCCTTATGTAGTTTCAGACCAAGAAATTTGTGCATCTTGCATTGTCAGTCTCTGCCCAGTGCACGGTGCTCCGTGTTGGACAGGGCGTTTGAGCAGCTTTAACACACGTCTGTGGAACTTGTTCGAAAACAGAAATTGCTGACGAAACACAGCAAGTCTGTCAGCATCTTGTGGAGTGAAAGCAGAGTTAATCTTTCAGGGGCCAGTGAACCTTCTACATTAGGTTAGATTACTTACAGTGTGGAAACAGGCCCTTCGGCCCAACAAGTCCACACCGACCCGCCGAAGAACAACCCACCCAGACCCCATTCTCCTACATTTACCCTACAACTAACACTGCGGGCAATTTAGCTCAGCCAATTCACCTACCTTGCACATTTTTTGGACTGTGGGAGGAACCCGGAGCACCCGGAGGAAACCCACGCAGACACGGGAAGAATGTGCAAACTCCACACAGTCAGTCGCCTGAGGCGGGAATTGAACACAGGTCTCTGGTGCTGTGAGGCAGCAGTGCTAACCACTGTGCCACCGTGCCACCCACAAAGCTCCTATTTTCTCCAGCCATTTTTGCATTTTCATTTCCAGTATCCATAGTTATTTGTTTAATTGAAAATTTGTTATGAGCCTATTCATTTCTAGAGAAACTCAACAGGTCTGGTATCATCTGCAGAGACAGAGAAACAGAGTTAGCGTTTCAAGTCCAGTATGACACTTCTTCAGAACTGAAAAGGATTGAAAAATGAGCTTTATAATCCATTGACAGATGTGGGGAGGGGGTTGACGGGTAAAAGATGGTGTGGCAAAAGACAAACATGCTTTTAGTCGTGAAGAACGAGAAGATCATGTGAAAAGCCTAATAATTAAAATGTGAATGGGGAAAAGGGGTTCTCTGTATTGAGTGAACGATAAAGAAGATTCAACCACACAAGGTCAAGGGGAAGTCAGGAGGGAGAATGTACGGAAACTGCAGAACAGTTATAATGGGGTCAGACTGTGAAGTTGTGAAATTGTACATTAGCTCCTACAGGATATAACGTACGAAAGTGTAAAGTGAGTTGTTACTCAAGCTTGGGATGTGCTTCCTTGGAACATTGCAGCAGCCCAGGGCCGAAATGTTCGCATGAGAGCAAGGTAGGTTATTGAAATGGGAAGCAATGGGAAGGTCAAGATTATTTCCACAGACAGAGTGGGAGTGTTCCTCAAAGCAATCTCTGTTTGGTCACGCCAATATAGAGAGACTGCATTGTGAGCAGCAATGATAGGAGACCAGATTGAAAGTTTACAAGTGAAATGCTGCTTCACGTGGAAGGTATGTTTGGTTCCTTGGACAGTGAGGAGGGAAGAGGTGAATGATAAGTGTTGTAATTTCTGCAATTGCATGGGAAGGTAGAATGGGGGAGTGTGGAAGTGTTCTGGGTGATGGAGGGGACAGAGAGGGAATGGTTCCTGCGAAATACTGACAGTGGGCGGGAGGGAAAGATGTGTTTGATGGTGCTGTCCTGCTGGAGATGGTGGAAATGGCGTAAGATGATTATGTGAATGTGCATTCTAGTGCAGGAAGAAGTGTGGACAAGGAGGAATCTATCACTGTTCTGGGACAGAGTGGGCGGATTGAGGGCAACACTGTGGGAGATGGGACAGTCCCAGCTGAAGGTCCTGTCCACCAGAGTTCGGGGATTTCTGGTTTGATGGAAAAGGAGGTCACGTTAGACGCAATTCACAGGAATGTGGCATCATCAAACAGAAATCATAGAGATGTAGAAACTTGGAGAATGGAGTCGGCCTCCGCTGATCATGTGTTCAGCCACATGCAGAAGCTCCCCCCGAATGATTGAAAAGAACCAGGCATCTTATTTGAGGATTTCTGCCTCACATCTGGTCTGAAGCGGAACGGGAAAATAGACCCAGAGGAAGGTCAGTGAGTATACATGAGCAGACATTCAAACAGACATCCCAAACCGCTCAGTAATTATTGTTTCTGTTCAAACGAAGAACTCGGTAAGCAGAGGAACCACACATGGTTGACAAAAGCTATCAAGGATACTCTTGATGGCCAGATTTAGGATGTTTATTTCAGGGACCATAAGTTGATGTGAGGCATGAATTTCAGCTATGCTTCCTGATTTACCCCCCAGAAAACACTGCCATTTCTGCTCCATCCTCTTCCCTGCTCGTCTCCCCTTCCTGATTCCAGGTCATTCCTCTCAAATTACAGAGTACATTTTCTCACATTATGGTCCCTCCCCACTTCAGCTGAAACTCTTTGATCAGGTATACCTACTCTGCTGTAGCATCAAGCTGCGTTTTGTGCTACCACTTTGCTCTGGTCTCAGTATGGCTCGGCTTCTTCATTCAAGCTGTTTTACACCTCCCACTCACATCTCACTCCGGAAAGTTTCCTTCTTGGCGTAAACCTTATTGAAAACACCTCTCCCTCATTGCACTGAATTCACACTGTGATCCAAATTTCAAAAAGTACACTCAGCCTTCATCTCACTCTGCTGAAGGTAGACGCTGAACGTGTGGTACAAGAATTCCCCTTCTTATATGGTTCCGGCCAGATATGCGCTTTCACTGTAGAGATCATCACACGATTTGGACAAAGCAATTCAGGTGTTTGACCACTTACTGGTACTCGTAACAGTTTCCTGCTGCCTTAGTATTGTAACATGGAGAAAGACAAATCTCAGTATGAAGCTTGGGCTGAGTGTTATTTACCTGTCATTTGAATACTGTTTCAAATTTGCAGCGCTTATCTTTAAGTGCTCGTTCGTGAAGCTAGTGTCAGATAATGTGCAGGAGGTTGGAGGATGACATTGCAGAAGACTATAAAATCATGAGAGGCATGAATAGAGTGACCAGTCAAAGTCTTTTCCACGGGATGGGGGAGTTCAACCAGAGAAAGCATAGCTTTAAGGTGAAAGAGGGAAGATTTGAAATGGACGAAGGATCAATGTTTTCACACAGAGGGTGATGTATGTATATGGAATGAGCTGTCGTAGGAAGAGTGGGAGATGCAAGTCCAGCTACAACATTTAAAACTCATTAGGACAAACATATGAATGGAAACAGTTTAGAGGCATATGGAGGAAATGCAATCAGATGGGGCTAGTTTAGTTTGGAAAACCTGCTCAGCATGGACAAGTTGGACTAAAGGGCCTGTTTGTGCGCGATATGACTGTATGAATCTAGCGAGGGAGGAAAAGCAGAGAAAAGACATGATGTAGTAAATTGTCAAGTAATACAAAAACAAGCAGCACGAGCTTTTCCGAGCATATAAAAAAGTTTAAGATGAGTGTGTGAACTTAGGTAGAAATTAAAGCAGTAAAGTATACCGAGGATAATTGGAGGGTGTGACTGAAGAATTGGTGACAGGGAGGAGACAGATAATTTACATCTATATTTACATCTTTCCTCACAGGGGAAGATACAGTAAGTATTTCAATGATGTAAACAAAATGGTAATAGGAGGGAAGTTATTGAACAGTCTCTAACAAAAGGAACAAGGATTTTTCTAACAGATAAGAGTAAGAGTAGTAAGGCCAGCAGGAATTCATAGCTGGTTTTAAAAGAAATGGTCACCGTCTTGGTGTCATGACGCCCTCTCTATCAGATGTTAGCTCTGCTATTTATTAATGTAAGCAGTGAGTGCGGTAACTTGAATGGGTTGTCATCAGGTTTAGGTACACATGGTTCTGACCGTGGCATGTTCACCCACAGTCATCACTGAAGCGGAGATCAGCTTCATGGTCATGGGAGACTGAGAGATTATATTGTGGTTGAATATAATTCTACTGCTGCTGCTTCTGCTAGAGCTGCTATGATTTGCAGCATCACATGAAAGCCCAGTTTGAGCTGCAATATCTGCAATACAATTCTGCTGCCTGTCCTCAATTCGCACGGGGACCCGATCACCCTTCTCCCCTGTACACAGTGCCTTATCCCAGTTTCTGATGTGGGAACGCTTCCATTTTAAAAAAAATCTTATCCTGTTAGGGCATCTTCATGATGCCATGCCTCCAATTTGTCGCATTCCTCAAAGGCATTTAACATTTTCACCTGAATATTTTTCCCTCCAGTAATGCCATTTTCTGTTTAAAGCGAATGTGTTTCACTCTGTTTCTCTCATGACCATGATTAAGAGCTCTGTAGTGTCGGTGATGACAGCCTTATGCAGTTTCAGAACAAATGAATTTGTATACCTTGCGTTATAATTCACGTCCCGGTGTATGGCGCTCCATGTTGGACAGGGCGTGTGAGCAGCTTTGACATACGTTTGAAACTTGTTCAAAAACAGAAATTTCTGAAGACACTGACAAGTCTGACAGCATCTGTGCAGTGAAAGCAGAGTTAATCTTTCGGGATCTGTGACTATTCCTCAAATCACCCAGTGAGCTATGTTGAAAATGTATTCTGTAACTTTTCATTTTTTAAGGAATTCAGTGGGTCTGGCAACATCTGCAGAGATAGAGAAACAATGTTAATGTTTCAAGTCCAGTGCAAATCTTCTTCAGACGATTAAAGGATTGGAAAGTGTGTGTTTTAGTATCTTGGCAGAGGTGGGGTAGAATGTTTGGAGGCCCAGTGTGAAAGACAAATGGGCATTAAATTGTGGTGAAAGAGACGCAGATATATAATGGGTGTAAATTAATGTGTAAATATTAGAAGTTGATTTTCTCTGTTGAATACAACATAAACAAGACACGAATTTAGGGAGCCCAGGAGGGAGAGTGTACCGAAAATGGAGACCAGCCAAAATCGGTTCAGGCTGTGAATTTATGGAATTGAATATGAACTCCTACAGACTGTAACGTAACAAAGTGTAAAGTGAGGTGTTACTCGAGCTTGGGTTGTGCTTCATTGGAACATTGCAGCAGCCTGCATTTTCTTAGAATCGCTAAAGTGTGGAAACAGGCCCTTCAGCCCACCAGGTTTATACTGACTCTCCAAAGAGTATGCGAACCAATCCCATTCTCTACCATAATACTATACATAGACCCTTGACTATTGCACCTAACATCAACATCCCTGAACACAATTTGCAATTCAGCATGGCTAGTTCACCTAACCTGCACAACTTTGAACTGTAACAGGAAACGAGAACACCCAGAGGAATTCGAACCCAGTTCCCTGATGCTGTGAGTCACCAGTGCAAACCACTGAGCCACCGTACCGTCCAGGACCGAAATATTATAAGGCCACAACTCTATACGAAAAGAAATGAAGCAATTAGGACCATCAAGTCTGCTCCGCCATTCGATCACGACTGACAGATTTTCAACCCCATTTCCCTGCTTCCTCTCAGTAACCTTTGATCCCCTTGTCAATCAAAACTTATCTGTTTCCGTTTTAAATATACCAAAGGGAACATAGAGCAGTCCAGCACAGAACAGGCCATTTGGGCCACGATGTTGTCCCAAGATTTAATCCTAATGTAAAAGTAATAATTTAACCTATGCACCCCTCAACTTACTGCTACCCACGTGTATGTCCAGCAGTCGCTTAAATGTCCCCAATGACTCTGCTTCCACCACCAGACCTGGCAATGCATTCCATGCATTCACAACTCTCTGCGTAAAGAACCTACCTCTGACGTTTCCCTTTTACCTTCCTCCTCATATCTTCAAACTATGACTTCTCGTACTAGTCAATCCTGCCCTGGGAAAACGTCTCTGGGTATTGACTCTATCTATTCCTCTCATTATTTAGTACACCTCGATCAGATCTCCTCTCTCCTCCTTGTCTCCAGAAAGAAAGGTCCAAGCTCGTTCAACCTTTCTTCATAAAGAAAGCCCTCCAGTCCAGGCAGCATCCTGGTAGACCTTCTTTGCACCCTCTCCAAAGCCTCTGTATCTTTCCTCTCGGAGGCCGACCACAACTGGACACAATATTCCAAGTGTGGTCTCACCAGGGACTTGTCGAGCTGCAGCAAAACTTCGCGGCTGTTAAACTTGGTACCCCTGTTAATGAAAGCCAAAACACCATATACTTTCTTGACACCCTATCCACGTGGGTGGCAACTTTGAGGGATCTGTGCATTTGCTCACCCAGGTCCCTCTGTTCCTCCACACTGCCAAGAATCCTGTTTTTAATGTTATATTCAGGATTCGAATTTAACCTTCCAAAATGCATCACTTCGCATTTATCCAGGTTGAACTCCATCTGCCATTTTTCAGCCCAGCTCTGCATCCTATCTATGTCGCGCTGCAGCCTACAGAAGCCCCCTTTACTATCGACGGCACCTCCAACCTTTGTGTCATCAGCAAAGTTACTAACCCACCCATAACCTCCTCATCCAAGTCATTTATAAAAACTACAAAGAGCAGAGGCCCAAGAACACAGCCCTGTGGGATCCCTCTCAACACTGTCCTCCAAGTAGAATACTTTCCATCTAAAACCACTGCCTGCCTTCAGCCAGCCAGCCAATTCTGAATCCAGATACCCAAATCTCCCTGTATCCAATACTTCCTGACTTTATGAATGAGCCATCAATGGGGAACCCTCTCAAATACCTTGCTGAAGTCCACATGCACCACATCCACTGCTCGACCGTCGTCGACCTGTCTTGACACCACCTCAAAAAAATCAATAATATTTATGAGGCATGACCTGCCCCTTACAAAGCCACGCTGACTGCTATAATCACACAATGCTTTGCCAAATATTCATAAATCTGATTCCTCGGAACTTTTTCCAAACGTTGCTGGCAACAGACGTAAGACTGGCTGGTCTCTAATTGCCAGGGGTGTCCCTATTACAATTCTTGAAATAAGGAACAGCATTCGCCTCCTTCCAATCCTCTGCTACGACTCCTATGGAGAGTGAGGATGCAAATATCCTCGCCAGCGGCTTAGCAACCGCCTTTCTCGCTTCCTGTTGCAGCCTAGGATAAATCTCGTCTGGCCCTGGGGACTTATCAATCTTAATGTTTTCCAAAATTGCTAGCACTTCAACTTCATCAATCTTGATCTGGTCAAGACTGATCTGGCCCAGCTCCTCTAAGTTTTCATTTACAACAAGTTTCCTTTGCTTGGTGAAAATCGAAGCAAAAAACTCATTTAGGACTTTCCCTCTCTGCTCAGACTCCATGCATAAGTTCCCTACGCTATCCCTGATCGGCCCTACCTTCTCCCTGATTATTCTCTTATTCCTCACGTATGAGAAAAATGCATTTGGATTCTCCCTAATCTTTCTTGCCAAGCCTATTTTTGTGCCCGATCATGGCTCTCCTCAGTCCATTTATGAGCTCCTTTCTCGCAAGCCTGTAATCCTCTAAAGCTGTGCTAGATCCTTGCTTCCTCCATTTTACGTAAGCTGCCTGCTTCCTTTTTACGAGACGTTCCTCTGTTCTTGTCATCCAAGGTTCCTTAATCTTACCCTTTCTTACCGTCTCAGAGGAACAAATTTGTGTATCACTCGCAAAATGGCTCCTTGAACAGTCTCCTGCTGTGCCCTTTCTGTGGAACAATTGCTCCCAGTCTGGACTTCCCAACTCCTGTCTGATAGCATCATAATTTCCTTTTCCACAATTAAATATCTTCCCTGGGAAACTGCTCCTTTCACTCTCACAGACGATGCTACATGTGAGGCATTTGTGATCACTTTCACCAAAGTGCTCTCCCAATGTGAGTTCTGAAACCTATCCTGGCTCGTTGCCGAGCACCAATTCCAAAATAGCCTCTCCCCTCATCGGTCTGTTTACATACTGAGCAAGGAAACCCTCTTGAAAACATCTGACAAAAACGGATTCATCCACACCATCTGCACTTAGGAGGTTCCAGTCGATATTGGAAAAGTTAAAATCATCCAAAGCAATAACCCTGCTACTTTTGCATTTTTCCAGAATCTGCCCGCCTATGAGATCTTCAATTTCTCTACTGCTATGAGGTGGTCTGTAGAAAACCCCCAATGCGGTGACTGTTCTCTTGCTGTTCCTAACTTCCACCCGTACTGACTCAGTTGACACGCCTTCCTCAACAACCTTCATTTCTGTAGCTGTGACGTACTCTCTGATTAGCAATGCTACTACCCCCTCCTCGTTTTCCATCCACCCTGTTCTTTGTTAGATTACTTATAGTGTGGAAACAGGCCCTTCGGCCCAACAAGTCCCCACCAACACTCCATAGAGCAACCCATCCAGAACCATTCCCCTACATTTACCCCTCCATTTAACAATTTAACATGGCCAATTCACCTAACCTGCACATTTTTGGATTATGGAGGGAAACCGGACCACCCGGAGGAAACCCACGGGGAAAATTTGCAAACTCCACACAGACAGTTCCCTGAGGTGGGAATTCAACGCGGATCTCTGGCGCTGTGAGGCAGCAAGTGCTAAACACTGCGCCACCGCGCCGCCCCTAAAGATTTTTAAACTTTCTAAACCCTGGAGCATCAAGCAACCATCCCTGCTCCTGTGAAACCCACGTCTCTGTTATGGCCACGACATCGTAGCCCCAAGTACTGATGCATGCTCGAAGTTTGTCACTCTTATTTCGGACATTCCTTTCATTAAAGCAGACGCACTTTAACTGTTCCCTTTGTTTCATCGCGTGAGAAACCTTCCTGATAGATTCAATATATCCCTGTCACGGTCCCGTCTGCAACTAACCCCGTCTCAGACATGTGGTCTGACTCCTACCCCCCTGGCAAACTAGTTTAAACCCGCCCGAATCACACGAGCAAACCTCCCAAACAGGTCATTTGTGCCCCTTCAATTCAGGTGCATTCCATCCTTCATGTACAGGTCCCACCTTACCCAGAGGGTATCCCGATGGTCTAAGTATCTGAAGCCCTCCCTCCTGCACCAGCCTCGCAGCCAAGTGTAAAGCTGCATTCGCTGACTGTTCCTCATCTCACGAGCTCATGCCACTGGTAGCAAACCTGAAATCACTACTCTACTCGTCCTACCCTTTAGGTTCCAAACTAACTCTCTGTAGTCACTTTTCAGATCCGCAGTCCCTTTCCAGGCTATATCGTTGGTGTCAAATGATCTGGTTTCCACAGCCTTCTGTGCTAAGGAATTCCACAATTTCACCACTCTCTGGCTAAAGACGTTTGATCTTATCCCGTTCTAATGGATTTTGCCTTTGCTCTAAGCCTGTGTCCTCCTGCTAGTGCAAACGTCCTCCCAATTTTGTCTGCATCCAGGTCATTCAGTATTCTGTAAACTTCAATTGGATCAGCCCTCATCCTTCTAATCTCCATCGAGTATAAATCCAGAGTTCTCCAGCGTTCCTCATGTGTTAAACTTTTCATTGGTGAACCTTCTCTTGACACACACCAAGGCTAATACATCCTTCCTGAGGTATGAGGCACAAAATACTGGAAATGTGGTCTGACCAGAGCCTTAGAAAGCCTCAGAATCCCCAGCATTATATCCTACTCCTCTCAAGATGAATGACAACATTGTATCTGCCTTCTTAACTGACTCAACCTGCAAGTTTATCAAAGTCGAATCCTGCGCTTGGAATCCCAAGTCCATTTGTTACTCAGATTCTGATTTTTTTCCCATTTAGTAAATAGTCCATGCCTGTATTCTTCATACCAAAGTGTATGACCTCATACCCTCCCACATTGTATTCCATATCCTACTCCATTTCCCACTCTAAAAACTGTCGAAATCTTTCTGCAGACTCCCTGCCTCCACAATATTACATGCCTCTCCACCTGTCATTGCTTCATCTGCAAACGTAGCCAGAATGCCTTCTGTCCCGCCACTCAGATCATTCACCTATAAAGTGAAATGTTGTGGTTCAAACACTGACTCTTGTGGAACACTGCTAGTCACCGGCTACCATCCTGAGAGGGACAATTTTATCCGCACTCTGCATCCTGTAAGAGACCCAACCTTTTCTGCATGCTAGTACCTCTCCTCTGACACCATGGGTCCTTATCTTACACTGCAGCCTCCTGTGTGGTACCATATCAGAGGCCTTCTGGAAGTTCTAATAGGTAACTGTCTTTGGTACAACCCTACGTTACCTCCTCAAATAATTCCCATTATCTTGAGAGCAATGTAGGTTATTGAAATGGGGAGCAAGCAGAAGGTCAGGGTCATTCAAACAGACAGAGTGGAGATGTTCCTCAAAGCAGTTTCTATTTGGCTCACTAATGTAAAGGAGACTGCATTGTGAGCAGCAATGACAGGAGATTGGATTGAAAGAGTACGAGTGAAATGTTGCTTCACCTGGAAGGTGTGTTTAGAGCCTTGGACAGTGAAGAGGGAAGAGAGGAATGAGCAAATGCTGCAGCTTCTGCATTTACATGGGAAGGTGTCATGGGGGTGTGGGGAAGTGTTAAGGTAATGGAGCGTGCCACAGAAGGAGTGGTCTCTGTGAACTTCTGACAGTTGGCGGGAGGGGAAGATGTGTTTGATGGTGTGGTCCTGCTGGAGGTGGTGGAAGTGGGGGAGGATGATTCTCTGAATGCAGAGTCTAGTGCAGTAGGAAGTGAGGACACGGGGAGATCTATCATTGTTCTGGGAAGGAGGGGACAGAGTGAGGGCAAAAACGATGGAGATGGGACAGTCACAACTGAAGGCTCAGTACATCAGAGTGAGAGGATTTCTGGTTTAAGAGAAAAGGATGTCATGTAGGAAGCTTCTCAAAGTAATGTGGTATTGTCGAACAGAAATGACAGAGCCAGGGAAACTGGGAGAGTGGAGTCATCCTCAGCTGATCATGTGTTCAACCACATATGTAGGTTCCCCTTGAATGATTGAAAAAATCCAGGCATTTCAAATGCAGATTTATGTCATATATCTGGAGTGTGAAATTAGACACAGATGAAGGTCAGCAGATGTGTGTGTGTGTGTGTGTGTGTGTGTGTGTGTGTGTGTGTGTGTGTGTGTGTGTGTGTGTGTATGTGTGTGTGTTGGGGGGGTCATTTAAGCAGGTACTGATGAATAATTCTCAGTAATGTTTGGCTCTGGTGAAAAAGAAGATGATATGAAGATGTGAAGATGAACCACCCATGGTGCACAAAGGCTGTGAAGTATGCTAATCAATCACAAACTAAAGAATTCAGATTGGTGAGCTGTAGCGTTGGCCACATTTGGGAAGTTTACTTTTGGAACAAGAAGCAGATTGCATAAACCAAAATACAAAGAAAAACATTCCAAAACTGGCAAGAAATATGAAAAGAAACTAACCACAGGTGTTTTCCCATATTGAATAAAAATCGTTCATGATGTGTGTGTGACCCTTGGAAGGAAGGCAGGAAAGAATATTTGGGACAACTCACTGGAGGATGTGACTGGGGAACTGGTTTCAAGGAAGAGGCAGAGAATTTAAAACAGTATTTTACATCGTTCCTCGCAGGGGAATGCACAAAGAGTTTCAATATTATAAACAAAATTGTAGTCAGATGAAACTTTTGCACTGTCTCGAACAAAGCAAACAGAAAAGTCCAAGGGTAAACAACTCATCAGCAATTCATAGCTTGCTTTAATAGGAGTGGTTACAAAGTGACTGGTGACTCTGTGTGAAATATTCCATCACTCTCGGGATTACAGGAGTGTTCCAGTGAAACTGGCGAAACTCCAAAGTGGCGCCTGTCTTCAAGAAGAGAGTGAGTTCAAGTGTTTAGGTGCTCCCTTTGTCTGAATAGTGGAGCATATTTGAGAGGCTTAATGGCCTCATGATGCACTTTCATCCTGAGTGATTTTAAAAAAAGTAAAACTCTGCTCCTTCCTCTGATTCGTTACATACTGGGGGATGAACATTTTGCTGAAGTTGAATTATTTTGAAAATTATCTGGAACATTGTGCAAACGACATCATCCAGAGAATTCTAGAAACTGCACTCATAAGAACATTTTATAACCATGTGGGGGTATTGCGTCGGTGAGAGAGAGAGAGAGAGAAGGTGCTGCATTGCAGTGGTGAGAGCGTGAGTGTGAGAGAGTAGAGAGAATACGGTGACCCTTACCCTGACAAAGTGGAGAAGGATATTGATGCTTTTCCTGTATTGTTGGACTTTTCGTCGGACCGCAGATACTGCGCTGAGCTGGGTGGTGTGCTCAGACCATGCTCTGGAAAAAGAATGGTGTCCCTCTGTACTAGACTGTTCTCCAGGACCTCGGTGCCCCTGTCGACAAACTGTGGTGTAATTTGCCATTACCTGCCATGCTCGGGTAAACTGCCATGCCGGAGGAAACATCACAGAAGCGCTTCACAGGAGGCTCCCAAGGACTGAGAATGTCACCTAGACAGGGGACGAAACGTCTGAAACACAAATTCCCATGTTGGCGAACAGAACCACAACATCGGGAAAACTATGCAGGGCAACTCCAAACTGAGAAACTCAACCGTGTGCCCACTGGCCTTTTAATGATGGCAGCAGTACCAGTGATCACTGAATATCCAGGGGCATCTGGGCGATGGTGAGCACCTCCAACCATGATGGGTGGGAAAATCGGGCTGGCGTTGAATGAGAGGGACACCATGGGGTGCGGTTGGTAGTTAATGAGGAGAGTTCGATAAGACAACACCAGGAAACTAGCTCTGCCTCGTGCAGACATTCCTTCTGTGACATTCAATGAAAATGGCACTGAGACAAATTATTGTTCGATTCAGCCCAATGAGTCGAAGATTCTGCTAATCCTACTCCCAGTTACAATGCTGCAGGACAACTGCTTATCCAAGACTCTCAATCATCTTAACTTACAGCAATATCCTGCTCGCTCATCATTCCTAGAAACAGTGGCTTATATTGCAAGATGCTATCGAAATGGTTTCATTTCACAATTTTTAAACCTACTATCAGATCCTTCTCTGAAATTCTCTTTCAATCTCCCCCTCTCCTTTCACCAACCTCCTCCCATTTGTTGGTATTTAAACTGATTCCCCCGCCATCTCTCTCTGGCAGAGAGTTTCACACCCATATCACTCCTATGTCATGCTATAGTGGAGATATGGAGCTATAACTGAAGAGGTGCTGCACATCCTGTCACTTCCAGCATGAGCTGCAAGTTTCCCCACGCTGGGCAGTGACTTAACACAGTGTTACACAGCAATGCAGCGATTGGTGTACACAGCTGCGTATGCTGGGATGGTAACTGCTCCAAATTAATAGATAAATTCACTGCTTTTCACTGCACAGCTCCCCATGCTGCACAGATATCCAGTCCGTGTGTATCGAACAATGCCTTTGTGTGTTCTTCACAGCACCCTGTGAAGAACACTGCACTGTTGGACTCATAAGTAGTGAACCTGTGAGCTCTAAACAGTATTCGATCATGGACGGATTGCTGAGCAGTGCAGTAGCCTGGTCTACACAGTGCTTCATGCTGAGCAGGTACCTCAACTGGGCTTATGCGTGTCCGGGCTGGATCTGAGAGGTGGATTGAGTATCCGATATAATTCCTGACAAGATTATCAGTCCGCCAGCTCAGCCCATTCCGCTGGTAAATGTGAGGTGCTGTGTTTGAGATAGAATTTTCTTTATCAAAATATTCGACATTAAGCCAAACACAATTTATTCGAAGACTGTCAATAAAAGACAACAAAAGGAAGACGAACTTGCAATAACTTAATTCTGTTGGAACACTTAGCAGAATAATAGTTTATTTAACTACAATACAGTATTTGCTCCAATATGGTATCATCCAATAAACACACAAATGTCAAAAAACAAATGCAGGAAACAGATTAGCTGACATGCAGTTCTCCAATCCAGGAGGAAAGAACATCAAAAGACAGATCCGAGAGAAATCACAGAGACAATGTGTAGCACCCGGGAGAGATTTACTGCCTTCCAACCCTGCTGAGACCCCAGCAATAACTAGCAAAAGGTAAAACTAAGAATCCTGGTTCTGTGAGAGTTTGACCATCACTCCACAGGACCAGGCCGCGGCTGCAAGAACATAAGGAATGGACTGTATCTACATCGTCTATGGCTCTGTAGGTGTCTCTCAAAAATGCCTAAACCCACCTAAGCCGTTAAATGCTGGACAGACAGAAGTCAAAGTTAAACATAAGTAAATAAAACGAAAAGATGCAGCGGGCCTGGTGATCAGACACAGACGGCCTCGGGAGCCCAGCAATTCCTATACTGCCAAAACACAGCATAAGCATCGAGCTTGTGAAGAGAAAGAATTATCTCGCTTCCTCGCCTCTATGTTTACAACTGGAGATGTGCCATTAACCCAATAATCATCGCTATCAAAATCCCACCCACACCAAGTATTATTATGATATATCAGAGTTGCCGTGAAATGGGGTTAACTGGAGCTGTTTGTTCAGTGACTGTGATTAATATCAGTCTTCCTGGATCTAACTGGGTCACTGGAGGATTTTCCTCTTCCATAATTAGGGACTTCATTCAACTTGTTATGCCATAGTGTTTGGCGCAGCGTCAACCTCAACAAGATTGTGATCAGTAGCTACAGAGGAAGAGAGAGGAATCAGAATCTGAGAACATTAGAATGCTCCAACAATGGATCCGAATCTGAGAACATTAGACTTGAATGTCACAACAATGGACAGGGCTTTATCCTGGGGTCTTGCCTGGCTTTCTCCGGATTGGGCATGGATAGAGTTGCAGATACTAGCCGTACTGATGATAATTCAAGCTGGGTACTATCCCATCCTCGCTATTATTGGTGTTCCTGGTAAGTCTATCTCTGTCAATTCTATAAATGATGCTGAATGTTATTGCTATTCTGGTTGATTATATTTAACAACTACATAAAGTTTCAGTCACCAATGCCACTTCCTTCTCATGCATTTCCAAAATACATAATCATAAACATCTGAGAAGGAATAAAACTGTTCAGAACCTTGAGTCTCCTTTCTACCGTGAACTGTTTTATGTCTCCATATTCTCTCTGTGATCAACCCTACCGACACCCACCTACATAATATCCCCAATCTCCAACTCCGCCTGAGTTCTGTTGCTGACTTCGCCATCACCTCCCCCTTCGTTAACAACAGATTATATGGTTCCAGTTCTCTTCTGACCTCTCTTCCAATTACAAATAGTTTGACCACAAACTTGTTCTTGTCTCTACAGTAACTTCATAACAGGGACTCTTAAACAGAGTAATAATGTAACTGACTGTGTAATTCAGAGGCACAGGTTATGAATCTAAAGGCATTGTCTGAAATCCTACCACAGCCAATGATTAAATTTAAATTCCAATATCAAAAATTGGACTGAAGCCTAATTTCACGCATGGCAACCATAAACCATCAGGATTTCTTTTCTTATTTTATTGATAACCTTTGGTAAAGAAACCTAACATGAGTGCCCTCTCTGAACTAAGTGTCACCTCAGTTCCACAACAATGTGGTTGCCTCCTTTTGCCTTGACAAATGGCCGAATGGTCAAGGGCAGTTAGAATGGACAACAAATGCTGGTCTTGCCAGTGATGCTGGCATCCCGCAAAACAACAACATTAAAGGTGAAACAACCAAGGAAATGTGGATGTTGGTGATCTGAAATAAAATTCTCCACCGTCTGAAAGAATGTTGGAGAATCTCAGCAGGTATGGCAGTCTGTCGAAAAAAAACACAAATAATGTTTCTAGTTCAGTGAACCTATCAAAACTGAATGCAACTGTGAAATAATATTATTATATCAGGGATGGATGGTAGGGTGAGCGGGAGGTTTGTGTTGAGTGGATGATGTCCAGCGAGAGAGAGAGAGAAAGTGACAGAGAAAGAGAGAGAGAGGGAGAGAGAGAGGGAGAGAGAGAGAGAGAGAAAGAGACAGAGAAAGGAAAAGCAAGCAAAAAGATTGCTGATGATGGACTGAAAGGAAAACAGAATGGGAAGTTGTTCTACTTTTTCACATATTCCTGAATATCATATTTATTACGGGATGTCCTTGCTTACCGTGAGTTATGTTCCCTCTATCTCTCGTCTCTGAGTGTGGTGATCAACTCCATCAGCAATTCTTATAGTCGCTGAGATGTAGAGAAATGTAATGTTCCATTGTCAACTGCTTCTTTGGAGAGAGGAATTGTTACTGTGCGACTGTGTAGATATGTAAGAGCGTTCTCAGCCAGGAAGAGAAATTGAGGAGACCAAGGCATTTTCGACACTGAGTGAATGCAATATGGGTGTGGGGAATTGACTTGCTGCTGTCATCTAGAAAGTCAGTGGAGGTTCTGTGGATGGTGTTCTCAGAATTGTAATGTCAGCTACTGGGTTCATTCAGGGAGCCCCGAGGGTCTGGGGACCCCACTCTGAATACTGCATTTACAGTGTGTCTTGGCCCATGATAAACAAATGGAGCTGAGACTACAAAAAGGGAAGCTGTGTAAACTGGGAGGCGCGAGGCACTGTATTTTTCTCTCTGGGATTTCCAGGAACATTTGTCAAAGCTGCACCCATTCAGGTGCAAAGTGTAAAACCAGCTTGTCTCAAAATTGAGGTGGGCACTGAGCTGTATCCCCTCCTTCAGTATAACCTGTTGCCTCACACCAGGGACAGGACTATGCTGACACTCATGATGAATTAAACTGGATTGATTCTGGAACTATGAAGGCAGCAGTGGGTAATATATCCACCATCTCTGAAATGCAGTCCTCCAATGTATTCACAAGCTGACTGAAACGATCTGCCTACTGAGAGGAAAGGATTGGTTCCATCTCCACAGGGGAAGGCACAGAAACCAATTTCCAGAACACAGTGACTGGTAAAAATTGGAAACTGCAGGAAATCAGAATTAACGAAGAGTATGTCATTGAAAATCTAATTGATTTGAAGTTTCATAAGTTGCTGCATCTGATGAGCTACATCCCAGAGTGATTGAGATGAGAAAAGAGCTAATGAAAGAATTACTGATTATTCTTCAAAGCTAGTGAGATTTTGGAAAGGATCCTGCAGACTGGAAAGCAGCTATTCTCAACCTAAATATTTGAAACAGGATGGAGAGGGAAAACAGAAAAATAAATAGTTTGATGTCAGCTGTGAGAAAAAATTTTGGAACCTTTTATAAGGAACGTAACAACTGCATAGTTGGAGAATAGTGATGTGATTTGGTACATTCGGCCTAGATTCAGGAAAGGGAAATGATCTTTGATAAACCTGTTTGTGGAGAAGGTCCGTTGTGACATCGACAGTTGAGAACCAATGGGAGTGGAGTATTTGTAATTTTGGAAGACGCTTGACATGTTTGAATACAGGAGAATGGGGAATGTTAGAGTCCATGGGTAGGTAGGGGTGGACTATATACTACATGGATTAAAAATTGGGTAATGGACATACGAGAAGAATAGTGTTTTTCTCTGGACTGAATGATCGATGGGTGGCAGCAGGAGCCGTGTTTGGGCAATAGCTGTTCATAAGGTATAAAAATGATTCAGTTGTGAACAACAAATATCATTATCTACATTTATATTTATTAAATGGTAGAGAGGTTGGCGAGTGCTTTTGTTGAAAAGGACCTGGATGTCCTTGGTCATAAGTCACTGACAGAATTCATACAGGGACAGGAAGTAAATGATATGTGGCTCTTCATGCAAAATGATTGAAGTATAAAAGTTAGAATATCGTTCCCACTGATTGTGTTTTGTTGAGAGAGTATTTGGTGCATTGTGTAAAGATTTGGTCTGCTTTATAATCAATGATCTCTTTGTCACTGAGAGAGTGCAAAGTAGTTTGACTAGACTAAACACTGGCATGATGTTACCATGAGGAGAGAGTACAGTAACTATGTGCTTAAACTGTAGCGCTGTGAGAGAATAAGAAGTTTGATGGGTATGGACAGAAACTCATTATTTCCCAAACAGCTGAATAGGGTGAAAATTTCATGTTTTTCATTAAATGTTTGATTCACGACAGTTTACACGCATCTGCAGAGCCCCCATGTCGGTTGACAGAGAGGTACAGGCTCTTAATGAACTCTGAAAACTTGAATGCACAGTTACTGTGTGACACTTTGTACACAATACTGTCAGCAGCCACAATACCTTCATTCTGAAACAGTTAGTTATTCCCCAACGGCTTCTGAATTCCACGGAGACCATGGGTCTGCCTTCTTGGAGATGGAAGGTAACTTGGAGAATGGCTAAAAAATGTTGGCTTCATTCCGACTGCCAGAAAACCATGTTAAAGTAACACATATGTACCATTAGTAATTAAGCCATGTGGATCAATTTGGAGCAGTCTGTCTGTGTAGCGCCTGCTCCATTTGTTTGTGATGGTGGAGCATCTCTGACACTTTCCTGTTCCTGCGTTAGTGGCTTGACAAGCTGAATAACCTCTTGCTGTTCCTTTGTAAGTGACTCCGGGTGTGAAATTGTTCTTTCTGTTCCCATGTACGTGACATGTGGAAGAGAGCATACTTCCACGTTCCTGTGCAATAGGCAGGAGGGGCTGAATGGTCTATCCTTCTTCTTGCCCAGTAGTTTTGATGGGATGAATGGCTTCACCACTTTCTTGTGAAACCAGATTGGGGTGCTGAATGAACTCCTTTTACTGTGGAAATGGACAGTTCTGTTACATAAATGTGACCCAGACTTTAATAGCGCGATCTTGAATGTTGTCCAAGTCTTGCTGCACATAGTTTCAAGACCTGAAGAGGGACAACTTGTTCTGAAAATTTTGTAGACTTCAGTGAATGCCCTCTCTTCTGCTGGCACGGTGGCTCAGTAGCTAACACTGCTGCCTCACAGCACCAGGGTCCCAGGTTCGATTCCAGCCTTGGGAAACTGTCTGTGTGGAGTTTGCACATTCCTCACTTGTCTGCATGAGTTTCTTCCGGGTGCTCCGGTTTCCTCCCATCATCCAAAGATGTGCACGCCAGGTGAATTAGCCATGCTAAATTGTCCATAATGTTAGGTGCATTAGTCAGAGGGAAATGTGTCTGGGTGGATTACTCTTCGGAGGGTCGGTGTGGACTGGTTGGGTCGAAGTACCTGTTTCCACACTGTAGGGAATCGAAACTGCTCAGTTTGGACTCAATGGGCTTAATAGTCTCCTTCCACACACCGTAGATATTCTATGATGACAAACTGGAGATACCTGCGCTGAGGAACCTACGCTGAGGATCTCCTGCAGATTCTGTCCCACGGCTGAGGTGATTGATGCCACCAATAATAATCATCTTCCCTTGTGCCGTGAATGACTCCAAAAAACGTAGACATCATAATTAATTCTCATTAAGTGCGATTTTGTTCAGGTTCCTTGATATCATTCTCAGTCAAATACTGCCTTGAGTTCAGGGCCAGTCTCTCTTACCTGAGCCCCTGCGTTACCTCTTTTGTTCATATCAATAGGTCATGGTGCTGAAGCAGAGAACGTTTTCTTCAAATAGAGGGTAGTGAAAGTCAGGAATTCTCTTACACAGAGAGCTACATCACGGAGAGAGACCAGTGGTGTCCGGCAGGGATCAGTTCTGGGACTTCTGATCTTTGTTTCCTTTATAAATGACTTGGATACGGGCGTTGAAGAGTGGGCTAGTAAGTCTGCCGATAACGCAAAGGTGGTTGGAGTGGTACAGAATGTGGAGAGCTATTGTAGGTTGCAACGGGACATCGATACAATGCAGAGCTTGGCTGAAAAGCGGCAGATGGAGTTCAAACTGAAATGATTCACCTTGCAAGTCGAATGTGATTGTAGAATACATGGTAAAGGGAGGATTCTTGGCAGTGTGGAAGAACAGAAGGATCTTGGGATCCGTGTTGCTACCCAAGTTGATCGGGTTTGTAAGAAGGCGTATGTGTGTTGGCTATCAGTTGCAGGGGAGTTGAGTTTTAGAGCCGCGATGTTATGCTCAAGCTCGATAGAGCCCTGCTCAGACCGCACAGGGAATATTGTGTTCAGTTCTGCTCTCCTCATTATAAGAAGGATAAGAAAGCTTTAGAGAGGGTAAAGAGGAGATTTACCAGGATGCTGCCTGGACTGGAGAGCAGGTCTTATGAAGAAACCATGAGGGAGTGAGGGCTTTTCTCACTGGAGGTTTACAACATGATGAGAGGCATAGAGAGAGTGAATAGCCAGAGACATTTTCCCAGGGCAGAAATGTCTATCAGTAGGTGGCATAATTTTAAGTTAATTGGAGGAAGGTTTAGGGGAAATATCGGGGTAGATGCTTTACACAAAGAGTGGTGGGTGTATCGAATGCACCGCCAGCAGTGGTAGTAGAGTCAAATACTTAGATTTAGATTACTTAAAGTGTGGAAATAGGCCCTTCGGCCCTACAAGTCCACACCGACTCGCCGAAATGCAACCCACCCATACCCTTTAAGACACTCATGGATAGGCACAAGGAACAAGGTGAATGGAAGCATGTAGGGTAGTCTGAACTTAGAGTAGGATAAACAGCACAACGTCGAGGGCTGAAGGTCCTAAGTGCATGGATGTAGAATTCTGAGCTCAAAAACTGCATGAATTCATATAAAACTCCGTTATCTCACTTTTTAGATTAGAATCAAACTAAACATCATGGCATAGACAGAGAACACAGGGGGCCAACACCTTCAACAAATTGTCTAGCTATCACCATTGTTTACAGCTAACCTGAGAATGCAACTTTTAAAAAAAGGTTTTGTGATTTTCAGATGAAAGAAGTGAAACTATCACTATATTCTAACAGATAAAAGGCTTAACAATCTGTTTTAAAATGTATAATTTTAGTTACATCACACTGTAAATTTCTGCTATAAATTCTGTGTGAGGATTGAGCCCTCCACGATCACCTGATGAATGAGCGACGCTCCGAAAGCTAGTGTGCATCCAATTAAACCTGTTTGACTATAACCTGGTGTTGTGTGATTTTTAACTTTGTACACCCCAGTCCAACACCAGCATCTCCACATCAGTACTGTTCTTTGTTCTGTATTCTATGGAAGTGCTCAAGAAGACTTGGATATTAAGGAGGATTTGAGACTTGAAGCAGGTCAGCCTTGATCTTAGTGAAGGGCAAGGCAGACTTGGGATGTGAATGAGCTGCCCCTGTTTCTGATGTTCTCTCATTCTGTTATTGGAAAGTTAGCAGGTGTTATTTTTCTGGAAGGTCTTTTATGGAATGTTGCAATCAGGGAGACCAGCTGATTTTTGTGAGCCATCGCTGGATGAGATTTGGGGGCTGTATTCACACTGAATCTGGGTCGACAACATATTCAACAAATGAAGCACAAGTTACAGAGAAGGGAAGCTCTGTAAAGAGAGATGACCGCCCTCTTTCATATCAAGCCTGGGTCTTCCAATTACATTTTCCAAATCTCCCAAACCGAGTGGGACAGTCCTGAGGGACGAAATGGTCTCCTCTGTTTCTGTGCACCATGCTATAACAGTAAATAGACTCCAACTGCTCCTGTCTAGCAGGTTTGAGGGGTTGAATGGAACACAGAAACATGGAATTGAGGGGCAGGAGTGGGTCATTAGAGAATTTGAGCCTTCTCCACGAGGCATTAAGATTGTGGCTGATCAGATTGTGGTCTCAGCCTCATCGTCCTGTCTGTGTCCCATTATCTGTGACTCACTTCTCTGTCAAATCTTTAACTAACTCAGCTGTGAATACTTGTGATCAGAGAGGCACCACAAACTTCCGAGGAAGAGAATTCCCATTCGAATGGCCCTTTTAGAATTTTTCCTCATCCCGCTGTGAGAAAAAGAGAGTCATACAGAGTGGAAACAGATCCTTTTGTCCAAATTGTCCACGCCAATCTGGCATCTTAAACAGATCTCTTCCCACTTGCCAGCATTTGCCCACATCCCTCTTAACCATTCCTATTTATGTACCTATCCAGATACATTTTAAATGTGTAATTGTACACCCTTTCACCAGTTCCTCTGACAGTACACCCACCAGACTCTGTATGAAATAGTTTCCCCTCAGGTCCCTTCTAAGTCTTTGCCCTATCACCTTCACACTATGCCGTCTAGTTCTGGGTGCCCCGACACTGGGAAAAAGATCTTGCCCATTCAGACTATCCATGTCCCTCGGGACTTTTTTAAACCTCTGTCATGTCACCATTCAGCCTCTGACAGTCCAGGGGGAAAAGCCTCAACCTGTTCATTATTTCCCTGTAGCTCAAACCCTCAGCTTCCAGAAAATCCTTGTAAATCTTTTCTGCACCCTTTCAAGCTTAGCAACATTCATCTTCTAGCAGGGTCAACTGACATGTATGCAGTATTCTTAAAGTGGCTCACCTACATACAAGCACAACTCGCTACCCCTACTCCTATACTCAATGTTCTGACCGATGAAGGCAAGCATGCCAACTACATTCCTCACCACTCTATCGAACTAAACTCTACTTTCAAGTAACTATGAATCTTCACCCGTAGATCTCTTTGTTCAGCAACATTCCCCAGGGAACTGCCCTGCATTAACTTACCAAAATGCCAAACCTCACAAATATATAAATTGAACTCCATCTGCCAGTCCTTGGCTCATTGTTGGTCAAGGATCCCGTTACATTCTGAGATAATCTTCTTCACTGTCCACTGTACCACGTTGGTGATGTTATCTGTAAACTTATGAACCATGCCTCTGATATTCACATCAAATTTATTCATATCCATGAAAAAAAGCAGTGAGCTCAGCACTGATTCTTTCAGCACACCGCTGGCCATAGGTCTCCAGTCTGGAAAACAATCTATTACCTTCAATCCAATTTTGTATCCAATTGGTTAGCTTTTCGTAGATTACATATAACCTAATTTTAGTAATCTATCTACGATGAGGTACCGTATTAAATGCCTTGCTGAAGTCTATGTAAACAATATCTACCACAGTGTCTTCTTCAATCTTCTTTGTCACCTCTTCATAATACTCAATCACATTAATTAGACATGATTTCCATCACACAAATCCATATTGACTGATCCTAATCAGTACTTGTCTTTCTAAATAGATGTAAATCCTATCCCTCAGAATCCACTCCAACGAACTCCTCGACACTGACACTGGCTGATTGAGTCCATAACTCCCTGTGATTTTTTGGCTTACTGCTCCCTTTTCTAGCCCCAATCTTCCACTGGCCACAAAAAATATTTATTACTAGGTTGGTCATATGGCCAATGATATAGTTCTCAGAGTGTGTCAGGATCAGTGTTAGGAACAAGTTAGGCAGATTTCTTTAACCTACTAAACCAACACGTTTATGACCAAAACAAAATTGCTCAAACAATGATGGAAAGAGAATGACGAGAGGATATTGCAAATATGTACATTGATATTTCCCTTTGGAAAATACTGAGAAACGCGCACGCGCGCGCGCGCGCGCGCGCACACACGTATTGTTGATAGCATACTGAAAAGCAAAATATCTGCAAAGTTAACTGGAAAGTGGAGGAAACTCCAAATATGATTCGAACTCATGACCAAAGGAAAGATGAGAGTTTGACCCAAATGCTGTTCTATTTGTAGGGTCATCAAGTCCTACAGCATGGAGAGAGGCAGAGAGGCCCTTTGGCCCAAACTCGTCCATGCTGACCCAAATATCCAACTACACTAAACTCATTTCCCAGCACTTGGCCCAGCACTTTCCTGTCCATGTACTTGCCCAAATGCCGGTTAAATATCGTTAATATAAATGCTTCAACCACTTCCGATGGCAGCTCATTCCCTTTGTGTACCACCCTCTGTGTAAAACATTTTCCATCAGTTTCCCTTTTATTCATTCCCCTCTCAGCTTAAACTGATGGCCTCTCCTCTTCAATTCCTCAATTCTATCCATTTATTCTCATTTATTCTCTGCAATGGGATACAGACCCTCTCCCTGTCTGTATCCCATTGCAGACGCTCTGACCTCCTGCTGTCTGTATCACATTGTAGATGCTCTCCCCTCCCCTGTCTGTCTCCCATTGCAGACGCTCTGCCCTCCCCCTGTCTGTATCCCATTGCAGATGCTCTGTCTCCATTTGACATCTTATTGAATGACTATCCTGGTGCATGAGCAAACTGAGCCCCATCTCCTTCATCCAGTTCATTACAATAGATTGTAATTTGTTGATGACCTCAAACAGATACCTAAAGAATTCCACTCGTTACAGCTTTCCAAACACAAAATGAGTAATGATCTATACTCTGTATTTCCTGACAGCTACCCAGGGTGTCCCTGCTTCTGCATAACAGCCTGGGATGGTTATATGGCGTCCCCCTGTGCTGTGTAATTTACTGATTACTTCATTCTGTTTGGTGCGGCCTGTTTGGTGCAGCCCATTTTGCCGCAGACCCGTTTAGGCGCAGAACAAATTTCAGCGCAGGGCATATTTATTCCTTTTCAGGCTTCGATAAAAGCATGAATCAAAGCAATAAGAACATAAATAATGTTTATTCCCATCAGTAAAAATGTTAAAAAAGACACTTGAGTAAGTGTAACATTAACTCAGAGTTTACTTTCAGAGCTAAAATGATAATTGGTCTTGTATTTATTCACATTGAAAACATTCATGAAGCTATTGAACATTTGTCTGATGCGCTTCCAGATGAACTGCAACCGCTGCTAGACTGATTCGAGGATAACTATGGAGGTAGAAGATCACGCAGAGGAAATGGTCAGCGTCCACCGCTTTTTCCAGTTGGAATGTGGAATTTATATGAAAGAACTTTAATCAATGAGGACAAAACAGACAATAATGCAGAAGCTGCTCACAGGAGAAGACAATGCGAACTTGGAGTGGAACGTCCAGTTATTTGGAAATATATTGAGAGTTTACGAAAAGTTCAGAGAGGAAGAGACATTTACGATGAGCATCTGATAGCAGGGCACGATATTCCGTTGAAATTAAAGAAGCAGATGCTTGAATACTCGTAAGAATATTTAGTGAGAGAAATGATGTCGAGTATTTGTGAGGATTGCCCATCATTTTGAATGAACATCATGTTTTAGATTTTTTCTTAATGAACTTATATCGTTTATTTTTTCTTTTTAACATTTTTACTGAAGAGAATAAACATTATTTTTTATTTTTAGTCTTTCATTAATGCTTTTAACTAAGCCTGAAAAGTGAGAGAGATGAGATTGGAACTCCCAGCGAGTTTAAATTGAGAATTCCTCTTTACTGAACATTGCTGCTTACTTGGTTGGTGGGACATCGATGTTTCAGAATCTCCACACAAGGTGTCCTGGTCCTCTCTGGCTCTTTCCAGGATCCTCCCCACATGTCGAGGTAGAGGGTGAGGAAACGGATATCGGGCACTCTAACACCCGTCTTAGCCCTTTATGTCCTATTCCAGGATGTTTCTCCTGCAATGGGAGAAGAGGAGGGACGGAGTGAGGGTGGGAGTGGGTGTCCCTGCTGTTAATGCTGGGAAAGGGGAAGGGGGAAAGGTGAGATGTCCGCAGGGAGTCTGACCACAGTGTTGTATCCATGCAGTGGTATTAGTGTGCGGGGCTATTGCGTCAGTGACAGAAAAAGTGGGGGAAGGAAGGTGCTGAATTCAACAGTGAGTGTGGTCGTGCTTGAGCCTTATTTGGAGATAGAGTGTGAGCCTTGTTCGTGGGTAGGGGTTATAACAGATATACAGTGAGTGTGAGGGAGCAGAAGAATATGGTGACACTTATCCGAGCAAAGTGGGGGGAAAGAATATTGATGCTTGCCCTGTATTGCTGACCAATTCTTCAGATCATCTCAGCGTTGAGGTGAGTCTCCCTGAACGTCTTGTCCAAGTCTATCGGTAACAAAGCCTCAGACCCTTTCCATCACTTCCCACAGAATCAGTTTTGGTGGATCTTACAAATAGCAAGGTGAAGCAAACATTAGTGTGTTATGTATCAAAACCAAATCTGTCACGTAAATACTTTACAAAATATGTTCTGGAAATTAGGTATGCAAGTATATTCAAGGGGGAGCAATGACACAGTGATATTATCACTGATCTCTTAACCCAGAGACCCAGGTAATATTCTAGGGACATGAATTCAAATCCTGCCATGGCAGATGGTGGAATTTGAATTCAATAAGTATCTGGAATCAAGGGTTTATGATGATCAGGAATCCATTGTCGATTGTTGGAAAAACTCATCTGGTTCACTGATGTCCTTGAGGGAAGGATACTGCTGTCCTTACCTAGTGTGGCCTGCATGTGACGCCAGACTCAAGACAACACTACTGACTGTTAACTGCCCTCTGGCATGGGCAATAAATACTGGTTATCCAGCGACACCCTCATCCTGTGAGGGTGCTGCAGTAATAATGGATGGTCTCAAGTTGCACCGAAACTGCAGTGACTACTAATACTGTGAAGAATAACTTCCGTAAGTGTGTATCAGGTCGGTTGAACAGTATGTTGTGAACCAAACTAGAGAGCAGGTTATTTCAGATTTGGTGTTGTGTTGTCAGGAGGACTAATTAATAACCTTGCTCCGAAGCAGCTTTGGAGGAATAGTGACGTCAATATGTTGCATTTTTACACGGCGTCTGAATACAATATCGAATGTTTGATCATTCTGGTCAAACATCATGGAAGCCCGGAGGCGAGAGGGTCAAGTTCGCTCCAGTGAATTGGGGAAGTATGATATAACATTCAATGGGAGAAGCGATGATTGTGAGAGTCATAGAGTCTGGCAGCAGGGAGAAAGGCCCTTCAGCCCAAACTGGTCCATTCCAAACAAAATGTCCATTCACATGACTCCACTTTCAGAGGACCTTGACCCTGAATTCAAAGGTCCCTTTGTCTCAATACAATCCTTAAGACCCTGTCATTTACCATGAAATCCCTACCTTGATTTGACTTTCTAAAATGCAAGAACTGACACTTATCTGTATTAATCTCCATTTGCTATTTCTCGGCCCACTTCCCCACCTGATCAAGGCACTGCTGTAATTTCTGAAATTTCTGATAATCTTCCTCACTGTCCACGATACCGCCTATTTTAGTGTCACCTTGAAACTTATAATTCATGCCTGTACATTCTCATCTAAATCATAGATGTCTGTAATATGTAAATATATATAGAATATACATGCATAAAACAAACATTAATGGTCCCAGAACCAACTCCTGAGGCATTCCACTCATCACAGGCCTTCAGTCCGGTAAGCATGCTTCCACTATTACTCTATGTTTCCTACCATCAAGCAAATTTTGGATCTGATTTGCCAGCTCCCCCTCAATTCCATATGATCTAAACTTCCAGAGCAGCCTACCATGTGGAACCTTACGGAAGGCTTTACTGAAATCCATATACACTATTTACACCACCATGCACTTGTCAAAGTTACTGGTCATTTCACCATAGCAGTCTCACAAATGTTTGAGCCATGATTCCCCCATACACATAATCACACCCTGACTTGCCAAATGAGTGTATATCGTCTGTCTCAGACTCTTCTCAAGAAACTTACCTACGAGAGATGTTAGGTTTACTGGTCTATAATTCCCAGCTTTTTCTTTGTAGCTCTTCTTGAATAAGGGCACAGCATTCACTACCCTCCAGTCCTCCGCGACCTCACCCGTTGGCTACTGATGATACAAACGTACCAACCAGGGCCCCCACTATTACTTCTCTGTCCTCCTGCAGTGTTCCTGAGTATATCTGGTCAGGACCAGGAGACTTTTAGAAATACTGCATAGTCTGAAAGATATGTCTACTTATTTCAGGTGAAAACACCAAAGAGTGAGTAAGTGAATCAATAATGATTAACATAACAAATTAAAGAATATGTTAATCATAGGAAGTGACTTCAGAAGAATTCCAGACATTGTGGAATCCTAAGAATTCTCAGAAAATTGCAATCCTGAAAATGAGGGCCATGAAACTGATCAGGAAATCAAAAAGCGAACATACATGCAAACAAACAGGAACACAAAGACTGCAAAAATCTATGATCTATATTTCAAAAGAAAATAAACATAGTCAAATATGGAAATTTGCAATCGGGAGAGACGAGTTTATGGTGGATAACAGGGAAATTGCAAAGCAAATGACCAGATACTTTACATCTGTCTTAATGGAGTAAGATCCAGAAAATCACCCAGAAATACGCAGTGATCGTATAGGACTTGTGGAAGTAAAGACATAAAGTCAATTAATATCAGTAACAAGGCAATATTGAACATGCAGCTGGATTGAGCATTATTAACCTCGAAAAAAACAGATGTACTTCATACCAAAATCGTCAGAAATAAATCACAAATAGAAGTATTGATTGCATTGTCGATGACTGCGTTCTACTTTCCTGTACATTCTGTAGAGTCTGGAAGCTAGTGTAGATAAATGAACATTGGTAAACGTGATCCAAGCACGATAGATGAATGGTAGGGATCCAAGCATCTACAAAGGTAAGAAGAGACAGTGTGGAGAACTGCTGACAAATTAACTTGATATTTGTCGGGAAACTGTTGGAATCTATTATATAGGATGTGATATTGGATACTTAGACATTAACAGCAAAATTTGAGATACTCAGTATGCATTTCTGAAAGGGAAATCATACTTGAGAAACTTTGAAATTGTTTGAAGTTGATTCTTACAGATAGATAATGGCGATCCAGTAGAATTGGCATATTTTAGATTATCAGAAGGCTTTCTATAAGAACTCACACAGTGGTGTGAATGGTATTTGGAGGAATATATGTAAGAGGAAACTTAAAGTTTGGTTTGCCTTCCTTTAAGGGAGTCAGAATATAGATGTAAAGACACGTTGAAGCAGTTTCACAGAGTGTTGGTGAGACTGTACCTGGAGTATTGAGAACAGTTTTGGTGACCAAATCTAAGAAAGAATATACTGACCACAGAGGAAGTGTATTGGACATTATCCAGATAAATCCCTCAGATGGCGAGATTGCGTGATAAGGAAACTCGGCCTATGTTCTCTAGAGTTTCAATGAATCAGCGGTGGGTCACTGTGAACTTATAAAACTCACAAAACATAAGGCAAGTTGGAAATTAACAGAAAATTAATGGAAAATTACCCCAGGTAACTCCTGTATATAAAAAGCAGACCAAATCCAATCTGGCCAATACCACTCCATCAGTCTCCTCTCGATCATCAGTCGAGTGGTGGAAGGTGTCAGTGCGTTTAAGCAGCACTTGCTCAGCAATAACCTGGTCAATGTCGCCCAGTGTGGGCTCCACCAAGGCCACTCAGCTACTGACCTCATTACTGTGGTTCAAACATGGACAAAAGAGCTGAATTCCAGAGGTGGGGTGAGAGTGATAGCCCTTTAAATCAAGGCTGCCTTCGCCCAAGTGTGTTATCAAGGGGCCTTAGCAACACTGGAATAAATGGGCATCAGGGGCAAACTGCCCGCTGGTTAGAATCATACCTGACACGTAGGAAGATGGTCATGGTTGATAAAGGTCAGTCAACTCAGCACCAGGATAAATCTGTAGGAGTCCCTCGGGCAGTGGCCTAAGCCCAAACATCTTCAGGGCTGCTTCATCAATGACCTTTCCTCCATTTTAAGGTCAGAAGTGGAGATGTTTGCCAATGATTGCACAATATTCAGTAACATTTGTGGCTCCTCAGATACTGAAGCAGTCCATGTTCAAATACAACAAGATCTGGACAGTATCCAGGCTGACAAGTGGCAAATAATAGTCACGTCACACAAATGCCAGACCGTGACCATCACCACTAAAATACAATCTAACCTGCCCCTTGTCATTCAATGGTGTTACTGTCACTGAATCCACAGTGGACTGCAGCGGTTCAACAAGGCAGCTCACCACCACCTTCTCAAGGGGCAACCAGGGACAGGAAATAAATGCCGGCCCAGCCAATCACACCCAGATTCAGGAAATAAATATCATTTTAAAAAAATAACAGTGGAAGGTTTCTGGGATATCACAGAGATCGGTGCTCAGGCCCCAGCTGTTCACAATATCCATTAAACATTTGGTTGCAGGAATCAAATACAATATATCCCAACCTGCTGATAGAACTAAAGGATGTTGGATTGCGAGTGGGTGAGGAGGTTGTAAAAAAGCTTCAAGGTGACTAAGACAAGTGGAGTGAATGGGCAAATACGTGGCAGATGGAGAGCAAGGTGGGTTGAGGTGACAGTGTGCCCATTGGTGGGAACAAGAGATTGGCAGCTTTTCATTTGAAAAGGGATTGTTTGAAACATGTTGATCTGAAAAGCGACGTATGGGCCTTATGTTGTTTCCTTCTGCGCGGCCCTCCGAGGTCCCTGCAGCACAGTGAGGTCTGAACCCACATGGCAATACTGAGAATGGTATTCACACGCTGCCCAGTGTACATAGACCTACCAATTGGGGAGCTGTAACATTGCTATGGATCTGGATCTCCCTGTAGACCAGGCAGTGAAAGCAATATTGCAGGAGCAAAAACCAGATAGGAAGTTCAATGATGTGCTGACCTTCATTTCAGGGGGATTTGAGTCCAGGAGTAAGCGTGTCTTACTGCAGCTGTAGAGAGCTTTGATGAGACCCTATCTCAAACACTGTGCAGTATTCTGCAGCTTTGGTCTCAGTACACAATAAAGGACAAACCTGACATTGAGGGAGAGCAGTGAAGGACGACCAGACCGATCTTTGTGATGACAGGCTTGTTGTGGGAGCAGAGTTTGGGGCGACTGGGCCTGTATTCCATGGGGTTTAGGAAAATGTGTGGAGATCTCAGTGAGATATGTAAAGCTCTGACAGGGTGAGACGGATTGGAAGCAGGGATATTAATTCCCCTGGCTGTGGTGTCTAAAACAAGGGTCAACAGTATTAGGTACAGACAGACCATTCTGTAATGAGATGACAATAAATGTCTGCTCTCAGAGACTGGTGAACCTGGGGAATGCGCTCGAAGCTGGAAGCTAAGACACTGAATATAAATAAGGATTTAGAGACAGTAAAGGAATGGTGGGAGAGGAGGAGAACGATATTGAAATATAGAGCCAGGTATCATTATATTGAATTGGGTAGCAAACTCGACAGACCAAATGGACTACTGCACTTCCTACTTTATAGCTTCCCAAGGTTCGTCACAAGCTCTCAGATATTAGGAAGGAGGTCTCTGCAGGGTCAATAGGACTGTGTTTCTCATTCCCTTTTTCTGATACTGAGGCTGGGGCCGGGTGTCCTGTCTGGTTTTATCCTTTAGACCTCGGAACAGTTTGAAACAATAGAATGTCTTGTTTGGCGGATTCAGAGAACATTGCAAAGTGTATCACATGTCTGTGTGTCTGCAGTCACGTTTAGGCCAGACCAGGAAAACACGGGAGATTCACTTTCTGAAAGGACATTTGTGAAGCAAATTGGTGTGTACAATCGGCATTGGCTTGAAGGTCACTATTTACGGACACCAGATTTTGCATCCTAATATTTTGTCAATTGTGTTTAATTTACACCAGCTGCCAGAGCATTAGCCTGGTCTGGATTAGTAATCCAGTGACCTTTCCACAGCAGCACCATCTCTACATGGGGCCCTATCTGAAATGATACTGAGCAGGTTATTTCTGTGCTGCTTGATAACTCTGTCAAAAAGAACTCCCACCAATTTGACTGTCGAGGTGGGACTGAGGCGGAGGTAACTGGCCAGATTGTAATTATAATCCTCTTAGGAACTGGACATAGTTGAGTAATTTTCCACATTACCAGGGAGATGTCAGAGTTGGATCTGGAATGAAAGAGCTTCCCCAGGGGCACGGCTTGTTGTGCAGCACAAGTCTACAGTCCTATTACAAGAATGGGGTCAGGGACCATTGCCTTTTTCGTACGTACTGTGTTCAGCTGTTTCTTCATGTCACGAACAGCAAATCGAACTGGTTGAAGACGGGCATCTGTGATTCTGTGACTATCATGGCGAGGGTGAGGTGGATCATCAACTCCACACTTCTGGCTGATGGCGGTGCAGATACCACACCCTAGTCTTTTACACTGCTGTACAGGACTGTTCAATTATTTAGGATGGGGATATTCGTGGAGCCCTTTCCTCCGTCATTTGTTTAATCATCCATCACCATTTATGACAGAATGTGATAGGATTGCGGAGCTTCGATCAGATCTGTTTGTCAAGAGTGGTAGCTTTAATGGGTTAGCATCAGGTTTAGGTTCACGTGGTTCTGACCCAGTCATGTTCACTCACAGTTATTACTGAAACATAGATCGTATTGATGGTAATGGCAGACTGAGGAAATTATTCGAGGCTAAAAGTTACAGGTTGTGGTTGAATGCTGTTCTGCTTCTCCTGCTGCTGTAGTCTACAGCACCACATAAATACGCAGTTTTTGAGCTGCAATATCTGAAATGCAATTCTGCTGTCTGTCCCTCAGTTCGCATCGAGACCCATTCACCCATCAGTCATGTACTCAGTGACCTACTCTGGTTTCTGATGTAGTAACACGTCCATTTTCATACTGTCATTCTGCTGAGGGTCTCTTCCCGGGTCATGCTTTCAATCTGACACATTCTGCAAAACCAATTAACTGTTTTTAATTCAATTGTTTAATTCATCTTAATCTTTTTCCTTGAGTAATACCATTTTCTGTGTTTAAAGTGAATGTGTTTCCTCTGTTTCTCTCCCTGACCATGATTAAGAGATCTGCAGTGACAGTGATTCCAGCCTTATGTAGTTTCCGAGCCAATGAATTCTCTGGATTCCCAGTCATTTATACCTGAACCCTTGTCTCAACCTCTTTTGTTCACATCAATAAACCATGATATAGGAGCAGCAAGTGGTATTGAATGTCAGGATTTCTCTTCTCAAGAGTGTTGGGGAGCTAGATAACTGAAAGTATTTGAAGAGGAGCTAGATGGATATTGACTTTTCAGAGAGTTGAGGGCTATGAAGAATTGTGTATGAAAGAGGATTTGAGACCAAGAGCAGATCAGTCATGATCTTAGTGAAGGGAAAGGCAGGTTTGGGGAGTGAGCGACCTGCCCCTGTTTGTGATGTTCTCACATTCTTTTATTGGAAAGTTAGTGGGTGTTATTTTCATGGATGTACTGTTATTGAATGTTGCAGTCAGGGAGACCAGAGGATACTGTGAGCCATCTCTGGGTGAGGTATGAGGGCTGTATTCACAGTGAGCTTGGGTCGAAACATGACCAACAAATGAAGCACATGTTGCAGAGAGGGGAGGGGCCTCTTTCATACCCGTGCCTGGATTTTCCAATTACACTTCCCAAATCACCTCAAAGAGTGTGGGACAGTTTTGAAGGGCTGAATTGTCTGTGTTTCTGTGCACCAGTTTATAGCAGTAAGGAGCATCTAAGTTCTCCTATCTAGCAGGTTTGATGGGCTGAATGGATCACAGAAACATGGGACTGCGGAGCAGGAGTGGGTCATTAGATACTTTGAGCCTTCTCCACCAGGCACTAAGATTTGGCTGATCAGGTTGGGGTCTCAGCCCCACTTCCCTGTCTATATCCCATTATGCATGACTCACACTTCTGTCAAATATTTAACTAATGCAGCTTTCAATCAATGTGAACATAGAGGCACGATAAACTTCCAGTGAAGAGGATTCCGACATGAAAGGGCCTTTCAGAATTATTCGTCATCCTTCTTATTGAATCAGAGAATCATGCAGAACGGAAACAGACCCGTTAGTCCAACCTGTTCACTCCGATCAGATATCAAATCTGATCCAGTCCCATTTGCCAGCATTTGACCAATATCCCACTTCTTTCAGATACTTTTTAAATGTGCGATTGTAACCGCCTTCACCACTTCCTCTGACAGCACTTTCTGTACACACACCACTCTCTGTGTGAAACATTTATCTTCAGGTCCCTTCGAAATCATTCGCCCTTTCTCCTCCAACCTATGCCCTCTTGTTCTGGATTCCCCTATCCTGGAGAGCAGAACGTGGCTGTTTAGAATATCCATGCCACTGCTGGTTTTGTGAACCTCTAAAATGTCACCCCTCAGCCTCTGACACTCCAGGAGAAAGCACCTCAACCTAATCAACCTCTCCACGAAGCTCAAACTTCCAGTCCTGGAACATCGGTGTCTAAATCATTTCTGCAGACAATGAGTTGTATGTAGTATTCTTAAAGTGGCCTCACCAACATCCTGTACAGATACAACATGCAACCACAGCCCCTATACTCAATGCTCCGACTGATTAAGGCAAATGTGCCAAATGTGTTCTGTCCCACATTGTCCACCTGCGACTCCACTTTCAAGGAACAATGTACCTGCAGTCGTATGACCCTTTGTTCCACAACACTCTCCAGGACCTTAACATTAGTGTATAATTTCTGCCATGATTTGCCTTCCCAAACAGCAAAACCTCGTATTTATCTAAATTAAACTTCATCTGTCACTTCTTGCCCCTTTGTTCCATCTAATTGTGGTCTCGTTATACTCTGAGATAATCTACTACACTACCTTTCCGATGTAATCTGTAAACTTACTTACTATGGCCCCAATATTCACATCTAAAACCCTGACATAAATGATGAAATGCAGTGAACTCAGTACTGATTCTTACAGCACACTGCTGCTCACAAGCCTCTAGTCTGAAAAATACCCCTCTTCCTTCAAGCGAATTGTGACTAGCTTCCTCTGTATCCCATGTGACCGAACCTTACTCATCTGTCTACCAATCAGAATGAAATACTCGCTGTGAAGAGAGGCTGAGTAGGTTAGGTTTACTTTCACTAGAAAAAAAGGACATTGAGGGAGGACCTGATTGAGGTTTGCAAAATCATGAAGGGTGTAGACAGGGTGGACAGAATTGAAAAATGTGGTGCTGGAAAAACACAGCAGGCCAGGCAGAATCCGAGGAGCAAGAGAATCAACGTTTCGGGCATAAGCCCTTCTTCAGGAATCAGTGTGGATCGAGACAAGCTTTTTCCCAGCTTGAAGGATTCAATAACGAGAGGTCGTGCTTTCAAACTGAGAAGTGGAATGTTTAAGGAGGATACACGCGGTAAGTACTTCACACAGAGGGTGGTGGGCGTTTGGAAGACGTTGCTAGCAGAGGTGGTAGAGGCAGGCACGGTAGATTCATTTAAGATGGGTCTGGACAGATGCATGAGTAGGTGGGGAGCAGAGGGATACAGATACTTAGGAATTGGGCGACAGGTTTAGGCAGTAAATTTGGATCGGCTCAGGCTTGGAGGGCGAAGGGCCTGTTTCTGGGCTGTAGATTTGCTTTGCTCTTTGTTCTTTAAATGAACACATTGCTGAAGTCCATATAGACAATGTCTACCAAACTGTCTTCATCAATCTTCTTTGTTATCTCTTCAAAAAACTCAACCAAATTAATGAGACATGATTTCCCATGCAGAAAGCCACGTTGACTACCCCGATCAGCCCTTGCCTTCCCAAATGTATGTAAATGTTATCCCTCATAATCCCCTCCAACAACTTTCCCACCGCTGACATCAGGCTCACCAGTGTAGTTCACGGGTTTTGGGGTCACTGTTTCCTTTTCTAGTCCCACTCCTCCACTGCTCCCAACAAATGTTTAATGTCACCAGGTTTGTGATATGACCGATCATATCGGTCTCAGACTGGGTCAGGGTCAGTTTTAGGAACAAGTCAGGCTAGTTTCTTTAATCTGCTCAAATAGCACATTTATGATCCAGAGCAATGTTACTCAAACTATGATGGAAAGATGAATGGTAAACGTTTGGGTATTGCAAGTATATAATCAATATTTCCCTTTCTAAACACACACACACACACACACACACACACACACACACACACTTTTAACTTGAAAGAACTCTGTTCAGATATTATTGGAACTCATGACTAAAGGGAAAATTGTGAGATTGTCCAAAACGCTATTCTGTTTCTGAAGATATTGTACTCACACAGCTGCTAGCAATGGGATTCCATCCTGGGACAGTTGGATTTGGCTTAATTCCCTTTGCCTTCGGCAGAGAGGAGATTCCAGTGAATTCTGGTCAGTGATCAACCAAAGGGCAGCACAGTGGTTAGCACTGCTACCTCACAGCACCAGGGACTTGGGGTCGATTCCAGCCTTGGGTGACTGTATGTGTGGAGTTTGCACATTCTCCACTTTTCTGTGTGAGCTTCTAATGGGTGGACCAGTTTCCTACCACAAACTGTGTAGGTTCGGTGGATTGGTCATGCTAAATTGTCTGTAGTGTTCAGGGATTTCTAGGTTAGGTGAATTAGTCAGGGGTAAGTATAGGGAAATGTTTTGGGAAGGTTGGTATGGACTTGTTGGGTCGAAGGGCCTGTGTCAACACTGCTGGGATTCCATAAAAATAAGAATGGTAACGATGACTGGAGAGGTTTTTTTTTTTAGCTCGCACACATTGCTGTGATGAGGAACACTGAAGGAGAGAGAGTGCAATAGGCCATTCCTTCTCAGGCAGATTGCATTTTCTACCTCTCTGAGTTGAATCACACAGTAATGTCATACTCTCCCAAACTGGATCATGTGAGGTCTCCTTTTATATTGTCAAAACAATGTCTCCATCACATTCCCTGTTCCATGTAGGTGCATCATTGTTGCTGTCATACACAGAGCCATACTCTTAGCAGAAAATGGTCTCGTTTGATTTGAAATATGTTTACATGGCTGGATTAGTGGTGCTGGAAGAGCACAGCAGTTCAGGCAGCATCCAACGAGCAGCGAAATCAACGTTTCGGGCAAAAGCCTTTCATCAGTAATAAAGGCAGTGAGCCTGCAACATGGAGTGATAAGCTGGAGGAGGGTGGGGGTGGGGAGAGAGTAGCATAGAGTACAATGGGTTAGTGGGGGAGGGGATGAAGGTGATAGGTCAAGGAGGAGAGGGTGGAGTGGATAGGTGGAAAAGAATATAGGCAGGTCGGACAAGTCAAGGAAACAGTAACTGAGCTGGAAGTTTGAAACTAGGATGAGGTGGGGGAAGGGGAAATGAGGAAGCTGTTGAAGTCCACATTGATGCCCTGGGGTTGAAGTGTTACGAGCGGAAGATGAGGCGTTCTTCCTCCAGGCGTCTGGTGGTGAGGGAGCGGCGGTGAAGGAGGCCCAGGACCTCCATGTCCTCGGCAGAGTGGGAGGGGGAGTTGAAATGTTGGGCCACGGGGCGGTTTGGTTGATTGGTGCGGGTGTCTCGGAGATGTTCCCTAAAGCGCTCTGCTAGGAGGCGCCCAGTCTCACCAATGTAGAGAAGACCACATCGGGAGCAACGGATACAATAAATGATATTGGTGGATGTGCAGGTGAAACTTTGATGGATGTGGAAGGCTCCTTTAGGGCCTTGGATAGAGGTGAGGGAGGAGGTGTGGGCACAGGTTTTACAGTTCCTGCGGTGGCAGGGGAAAGTGCCAGAATGGGAGGGTGGGTCGTAGGGCGGTGTGGACCTGACCAGGTAGTCACGGAGGGAACGGTCTTTGCGGAAGGCGGAAAGGGGTGGGGAGGGAAATATATCCCTGGTGGTGGGGTCTTTTTGGAGGTTGCGGAAATGTCGGTGGATGATTTGGTTGATGCGAAGGTTTGTAGGGTGGAAGGTGAGCACCAGGGGCGTTCTGTCCTTGTTACGGTTGGAGGGGTGGGGTCTGAGGGCGGAGGTGCGGGATGTGGACGAGATGCGTTGGAGGGAATCTTTAACAACATGGGAAGGGAAATTGCGGTCTCTAAAGAAGGAGGCCATCTGGTGTGTCCTATGGTGGAACTGGTCCTCCTGGGAGCAGATACGGCGGAGGCAGAGAAATTGGGAATACGGGATGGCATTTTTGCAAGAGATAGGGTGGGAAGAGGTGTAATCCAGGTAGCTGTGGGAGTCATTGGGTTTGTAAAAAATATCAGTGTCAAGTCGGTCGTCACTAATGGAGATGGAGAGGTCCAGGAAGGGGATCGAGGTGTCAGAGATAGTCCAGGTAAATTTAAGGTCAGGGTGGAATGTGTTGGTGAAGTTGATGAATTGCTCAACCTCCTCGCGGGAGCACGAGGTGGCGCCAATGCAGTCTTCAATGCAGTGGAGGAAGAGGTGGGGTGTGGTGCCGGTGTAATTACGGAAGATCAACTGTTCTACATAGCCAACAAAGAGACGGGCATAGCTGGGGCCCATACGTGTGCCCATGGCTACGCCTTTGGTCTGGAGGAAGTGGGATGATTCAAAGGAGAAATTGTTAAGGTTGAGGACCAGTTCGGCCAAACGAATGAGAGTGTCAGTGGAAGGGTACTGTTGGGGACGTCTGGAGAGGAAAAAAACGGAGGGCTTGGAGGCCCTGGTCATGGCGAATGGAGGTGAAGAGGGATTGGATATCCATGGTGAAGATAAGGTGTTGGGGGCCAGGGAAACGGAAGTCTTGGAGGAGGTGGAGGGTGTGGGTGGTGTCTCGAACGTATGTGGAGAGTTCCTGGACAAGGGGGGATAGGACAGTGTCAAGGTAGGTAGAGATGAGTTCAGTGGGGCAGGAGCATGCTGAGACAATGGGTCGGCCAGGGTGGTCAGGCTTGTGGATCTTGGGAAGGAGGTAGAACTGGGCAGTGCGGGGTTCCCGGACTATGAGGTTGGAAGCTGTGGGTGGGAGATCTCCTGAGGTGATGAGGTTCTGTATGGTCTGGGAGATGATGGTTTGGTGATGGGGGGTGGGGTCATGGTCGAGGGAGCAGTAGGAAGAGGTGTCCTCGAGTTGGCGTTTGGCTTCAGCGGTGTAGAGGTCAGTGCGCCAGACTACCACTGCGCCCCCTTTATCCGCTGGCTTGATGGTGAGGTTGGTATTGGTGTTTACATGGCCCTGCGTCATTAAAAAATAAAATGTTTAATTTATTCAAAATACCTGTGTTAAAATGAATGCATTTTTAAAAGAAATACAGAAATTGCTGGAAAAGCTCGCCAGGTCTGTCAGCATTCAGATGCCTTTTACATGCTGCAGTTGTACCAGCCTCCACCACTTCTTCTGGCAGCTCATTCCATACGCACAACACCCTCTGTTTGAAATGATGCCCTTTAGGCCTCATCAAAACTTTTCCCCTCTCACTTTCAACCAATCCTCTATCGTTGTTGACACCCCTAACCTGGGGAAAAAAAACCCTGACGACTCACCCTACCCATGACCATTTCGATTTTATAAACCTTTACTGCTGCAAAATGTGACTCCAATCAACACGAATGGCTTTACTTTCAGTCATCCTGGGCCTAAATTCTGAAATTCAATACTGACACCTCTTCCTTCTCCATCAGGTCACAATTCTAAATCCATTTTAATCAGTTTGTTTAGATGTATCCTGAGACACTTCTGTGGGCTTTACACCTAGACCTTTGTGCCCGGAGGTAGGGACGCTAGCATCACTCAGCAATACCCATAAAGCTGGAACATTATTCTCCTGTGTGTTTGGTCATCAGCCTGTTCTGACATGATGTGACATAGCTCTGGAATAGGCAGGACTTGAATCCAGGCCTTCTAGTCCAGAGCTAGGAACACTACCACACAAGTTCAGGAATTGGATTAAATTCAGAGCATTGACTGAGAGGCAGGGACACTACCCACTACACTACCATACCCAGATTTTGGGACATAATTTAGTGCCCGCTTTCAGCTCGGTGTGCATTTATTATAATCAGAACTGAAAAATGTGTTGCTGGAAAAGCGCAGCAGGTCAGGCAGCATCCAAGGAGCAGGAGAATCGATGTTTCAGGCATAAGCCCTTCTTCAGGAATGAGGCTGGTGTGCCAAGCAGGCTAAGATAAAAGGTAGGGAGGAGGGACTTGGGGAGGGGCGTTGGGAATGTGATAGGTGGAAGGAGGTTAAGGTAAGGGTGATAGGGCGGAGAGGGGGTGGCAATGGAGAGGTCGGGAAGAAGATTGCAGGTCAAGAAGGTGGTGCTGAATCGGAGGGTTGGGATTGAGATAAGGTGGGTGGAGGGGAAATGAGGAAGCTAGAGAAATCCGCATTCATCCCTTGTGGTTTGGAGGGTTCCGAGGCGGAAGATGAGGTGCTCTTCCTACAGGCGTCTTGTTGCCATGGTCTGGCGATGGAGGAGTCCAAGGACCTGCATGTCCTTGGTGGAGTGGGAGGGGGAGTTGAAGTGTTCAGCCGCGGGGCGGTTGGTTTGGTTAGTCCGGGTGTCCCAGAAGTGTTCTCTGAAACGTTCCTCAAGTAGGCGGCCTGTCTCTCCAATATAGAGGAGGCCACATCAGGTGCTGCGGATGCAGTAAATGATGTGTGTGATGGTGCAGATGCATTTGTGGCAGATATGGAAGGATCCCTTGGGGCCTTGGAGGGAAGTGAGGGGGGGAAGTGTGGGCGCAAATTTTGCATTTCTTGTGGTTGCAGGGGAAGGTGCCGGGAGTGGAGGTTGGGTTGGTGGGGGGTGTGGACCTGACGAGGGAGTGGCGGAGGGAGTGGTCTTTCCAGAACGCTGATAGGGGTGGGTAAGGAAATATATCCTTGGTGGTGGGGTCTGTTGGAGATGGCGGAAATGACGAAGGATGATCCGGTGGTTGGTGGGGTGGTAAGTGAGGACCAATGGGGTTCTGTTCTGGTGGTGATTGGAGGGGCGGGGCTCAAGGGCGGAGGAGTGGGAAGTGGAGGAGATGTGGTGGAGAGCATCGTCAACCATGGCTGAGGGGAAGTTGCGGTCTTTGAAGAAGGAGGCCATCTGTGTTGTTCGGTATTGGAATTGGCCCTCCTGGGAGCAGTTGCAGCACAGGCGAAGGAATTGGGAATATGGGATGGCGTTTTTACAGGGGGCAGGGTGGGAGGAGGTGTAATCTAGGTAACTGTGAGAGTTGGTCAGTTTATAGAAAATGTCCATGTTGAGTGAGTCGCCTGAGATAGAAATGGAGAGGTCTAGGAAGGGGAGGGAGGATTCTGAGACGGTCCAGGTAAATTTGAGGTGGAAAGTGTGAGTAAAGTGGATGAACTGTTCAACCGCCTCGTGGGAGCACGAGGTAGCGCCGATACAGTCATCGATGTAGCGGAGGAAAAGGTGTGGTGTGGTGCCAGTGTAGCTGTGATAGGCCAATGTCCGGCCTAAAACCCTCACCTTGACCACCTTTCAGCTATCACATTCCCAATACCCCGCCCCCAAGTCCCTCTTCCCTACCTTTTATCTTAGCCTGCTTGGCACACCAGCCTCATTCCTGAAGACGGGCTTATGCTCGAAACGTCGATTCTCCCGCTCCTTGGATGCTGCCTGACCTGCTGCGCTTTTCCAGCAACACATTTTTCAGCTCTGATCTCCAGCATCTGCCATCCTCACTTTCTCCTATTTATTATAATCAGGTTGCCATTACTGAGTTACAAGAAAACACCTTGTATTGTTAAACAAATGCAAAATATTTGTCTTAACTAGTATATTGAGTGCACGTGCTGTGCCATCGAAATGAACTATGAACAGCTTTAATTACTATGATCTGTAGTCTGCAATATTAGGGAAAGAAATCCTGCAGACACACTCTGCCCAATGAAGGGTCTCAAATGGATATTCATAACTGAACACCAGAGACGAAGGAAGAGCTTAATTTCTGGCCCCAAAGCACCGAGCGGTATTACTCACCTCTAACATGCGTCTGCCCACTTCCTAAAGCCATGAAATGATACCACGCCAGTGATAACTGTCCAGCCTCTCCTCCCCACTGACTGTGTCTGCAATTCGTCCCTCCTCCCCCAAACCACAAAAGGCTACCCAAGCTCAGGGTCTTTGTGAAACTCAAGGCCGGAGTGTGCAGGCCTCCTGGAGAGGGATGGGCACTTTAAAATTGAAGGGGGATAGTGAGGTGGCATTAATATCACACACTGGGCTGAGGGGTGGCAGGTGGAGTTTAGTTTGGATTAATGCGACCAATTGGATTTGGTAAATCAAACAACAGCAAGACCTGTACAATTAAAAGTAGAGCCTTTGGCAGTGCTGTAGTACAGAAACCTAGGCCGTCAGGTATAATTCTTTAAAATTTGCACCTCATATAGATATTGTGGTTAAGAAAGTGTTTAACACACTTGTCTTCATTGGTCAGACCTTTGAGTATCGGAGTTGGGATGTCATGTTGTCGTTGTACAGGACATTGGTGAGACCCCTTCTAGAATACTATGTCCAGTCTGGTCACCGTACCGCTCATTCCATAGGAACACCACCCTCTGGGTGAAAAAGTTGCCCCTTAGGTCACTTTTAAATGTTTCCCCTCTCACCTTAAACTTATGTCCTCTAGTTTTGGACCCCCGTGCCCTTACAAAACACCTAGATTATTCACTTTGATATTATTGACCTTGATATTATTAAGCTGGAGAGGGTTCAGAAGAGATTAAACTGGATGTTGCTGGGAATGGAGGGAGTGAGCTATAAGGAGAGGCTGGATAGGCTGGGACTTTTTTTCACTGGAGAGTATGAGATTTAGGGGTAACTTCACAGAAGTTTACAAAATCGTGAGGGGTACAGATAAGCAGAAGGGCTGATGTCTTTTCCCGAGAGTTGGGGATTCAAAACTGAGGAAGATGCGAGGAAAAATGATTCACAAATGTCATGAGAGGTCATTATTTTAGACAGAGTCTGGCTTGTGTGTGGAATGAACTTCCAGAGGAAGTGATGAAAGCAGGGACAGTTACAACGTTTAAAGGACATTTAGATCAGTACATGGATAAGACTTCAGTTTGGATGGTGCTGTGAGCAGTTGCCCTCTCCCTCCCAATCTCTGAATGAATCCCTGTTGGTTTTCACCCTCTGCCAATACCTGTGCAGTGGCGTGGGGAGGCCAGCAGAGGGTGGCATTGCATCACTTTAAGCACCACAGAGACTGACAGACTTGTTCCACACAGAGACACACAGATACACACATGGGAATTGTTAGGACACTGCATGAAGCTCATCTGGTAATTTAAACTAAACATAAGTTCGCCTCGTAAACTGTTAAAATATGAGTGACAGACCTACCAAATTCTACTATTTAAATAATAACATCAATTTATTTTTTCATGCTGAAAGTGAACATTTTACATTAACTATTCACAACTCTGGGACTCTCTTTCTCTTAACTGCTTATTACCCGACTCCAGCTCTATAGCAATATATTGTTTCTGGGTCTGCCATCCTCTCATATCACAGGTGCTTGTAAGCTCTCAGTTCAGAACAGCATTCACCCTCTCTTAAAGGTACAGTACACACTTTCAACTTCATCACATTATACTCTGATGAATATAGATAACTGGAACCTATCCGAATTCTTTTGCTCTGTGGTTTGTCAATATTTCATCTACTCTGTCTTGTATGTGTCAGGAGTTTTGTTGCTCCATTGACAGTATGTCATTATTCGACTCTGTCCGTGGGAACATATCAGTAGTTCACTTGCTCACACTCGTGAGTGTGGCAGGATTTCAGTTCTTTCATGGGACTGTGACGCTTTAACAATCTCAATGTTTGTAGGTGGCACCGAAACTGGAAGAACTCTGAAGTCTATTGAGGTCAGTGTGGAACTCTAACAGGACAATCACACGTTGGAGTAGTGTTCAGGTGTAAGGCAGATGGGGATCAGTGCAGAGCAGTGTGAGGTGATGTACTGTGGTAGGAAAGACAATGAAAGGCAGTTTAATACAGGTCATACCGTTATAAAGGGAGTGCACGAGCAGAGAGCGCTGGGTGTATATGATCATAGTTTGTTGAAGATGTCAAGACAAGTGAGAAGATCAGTAACTATCACAGACTAGTTTCAGTATCTGAGCTGTTTACAGGGGGAGGTGTAGGAGGGAGTCTCGGTGCTCCCTTCCTGGGAGGTGGTGGTGACGATGTGTTGTGAGCCCACCCTCCTGCCCACCGAGACCGTGGGGATTCCATTTGTACCAGCTCGACACAAAAGGGAGATGGCATCAGGGCCACGGCTTCTAAGTTGTGCTGGTTGGAAACGGAGCTGCCAGTGGGTTTAAAGTGAGAATTGCCCTTCAGTGAACATTGCTCCTTACTCGGTCGGTGGGACGTGGATGTTTCAGAATCTCCACACGAGGTTCCCTGTCCTCTCCGTCTCGTACCAGGGTCCTCCCCACATGGCGGGGGGAGGGGCGTGTGAGGGAACGGATATCGGACACTCCATCACCCGGATAGGCCCTTTCTGCCCTATTTCAGGCTGTTTCTCCTGGAATGGGAAAAGGGGAGGGAGGGAGGGTCGGGGTGTGTGGTCCTGCTGTTAGTGTTGGAAGAGGAGGGGTACAGGGTCATGGTGAGGGGTCTGAGGGGAGTCAGTCCACAGTGTTGTATCCATGCAATGTTATTAGTGTAGGGGAGGCAAAGCGGAGGGAGGGGGAGAGAGACACAGCGACAGAGATAGACAGAGACAGACAAAGACAGAGACAAAGACAGAGAGAGAGAAGGTGCTGGTGCAGAAGTTAGAGTGGTTGAGCATGCACCTTGTTCGGTGTCGGTGCTATAACAGATATACAGTGAGTGTGAGGGAGCAGAGACAATACAGTAACCCTTTCCCTAACAGAGTGGGGAAGGTTATTGATGCTTGTCCTGTTTTGCTGGGCATTACTTCAGACCACAGATACTGCACTGACCTGACTGGTGAGCTCAGACCATGCTCGGTGGGTCTGGTGATGTGGCCCCCTCTGGGAAGAGAATGGTCCACCTCTGTACTAGCCCATCCACCAGGACCTCCGTGCCCCTGTCGACAAACCGTGGTGTAATTGCCCCTTATCTGCCATGCTCGGGATAAACTGTGCAGGGCAGCTCCAAACTGAGAAAGCTCAACCGTGTGCCCCTTGGCCTTTTAAAGATGGCACCAGTGCCAGGGATCACGGAATATCCAGGGGCACCCAGGCGATGGTGAGTACCTCCAGTCATGATGGGTGGAAGAATCGGGCTGGTATTGAATGAGAGGAACACCATGGGGTGGGGTGGGTAGTTAATGAGGTGAGTTCGATACGATAGCAGCAGGAAAATAGCTCGGCCTAGTGTGGATGATCCCTCTGTCACAATCAATGAAAATGGCACTGAGACAAATTATTGTTAGATTTAGCCCAATGAGTCAAAGACTCTGCTGACCCTACACCCAGATACAAAGCTGCAGAACAAATACTCATCCAAAACTCTGCATCATCTGTACACCAACAATATCATGTTCACCCATCACTCCTGGAAACAGTGGCTTCTGTTATAGGATGCTGTTAAAATGTTTTCTTTTCAGCATTCTGAAACCTGGGAACACATCCTTCCATAACACTGTCTCTCAGTCTCCTCCTCTCTGTCTATTTCCCAAACCCCTCTTATTTGTTATTGTTTAAACTGACTCCCTCGCCATCTCTCTCTGGCAATGATGTTCACACCCACAGCATCCCCTCTTCATAGCCCAATGGGGATATGGAGCTGGAAATGGGTGGGAGCTGCACATCCTGTCAATTCCAGCATGGGCTGCAAGTTTCCCCACACTGGGCAGGGGTCTCACACAGTGTTACAGAGCAATGCACTGGGTTGTGTACACAGCCCTACATGCTGGGAGGGTAACTGCTCCTGGTTTACAGATCAATGCACTGGGGTGGTGTACACAGTCCTACATGCTGGGAGGATAACTGCTCCTGGTTTACAGATCAATGCACTGGGGTGGTGTACACAGTCCTACATGCTGGGAGGGTGACTGCTCCTGGTTTACAGATCAATGTACTAGGGTGGTGTACACAGTCCTACATGCTGGGAGGGTAACTGCTCCTGGGTTACAGATCAATGTACTAGGGTGGTGTACACAGTCGTACATGCTGGGAGGGTAACTGCTCCTGGGTTACAGATCAATGCACTGGGGTGGTGTACACAGTCCTACATGCTGGGAGGGTGACTGCTCCTGGGTTACAGATCAATGTACTAGGGTGGTGTACACAGTCCTACATGCTGGGAGGGTAACTGCTCCTGGTTTACAGATCAATGTACTGGGGTGGGGTACACAGTCCTACATGCTGGGAGGGTAACTGCTCCTGGGTTACAGATCAATGTACTGGGGTGGTGTACACAGTCCTACATGCTGGGCGGGTAACTGCTCCTGGTTTACAGATCAATGTACTGGGGTGGTGTACACAGCTCTACACGCTGGGAGGGTAACTGCTCCTGGTTTACAGATCAATGCACTGGGGTGGTGTACACAGTCCTACATGTTGGAAGGGTAACTGCTCCTGGGTTACAGATCAATGCACCTGGGTGAAGTACACAGTCCTACATGCTGGGAGGGTAACTGCTCCTGGGTTACAGATCAATGCACTGGGGTAGTGTACACAGTCCTACATGGTGGGAGGGTAACTGCTCCTGGCTTACAGGTCAATGTACTGGGGTGGGGTACACAGTGCTACATCTGGTGAGGGTAAATGCTCCTCTTTTACAGATTAATTCACGGTGATTACTGCACTGTTCCCTGTGCTGGTCAGACTAACTGGTTGAGGTTTATAGACAGTGTCCGTGAAGCTCCACATACTGGAAGGATATTTCTTTCAGGTTCACACATTAGTGCACTGCGGAATTCTGCACTGCTTCCGGTGCTGAACAGATATCTAGTCTGGGTTTATAGATCAATGCACTGCTGTGGTCTGCACCGCTACCCGCCCTGGACAGATATCTAGTCCGGGTTTATAGATCAATGCACTGCTGTGGTCTGCATAGCTCCCAGTGCTGGAGAGATATCTAGTCTGGGTTTATAGATCAATGCACTGCTGTGGTCTGCACAACACCCCGTATTCCCGTGTATCAGCTTTGAAATGCTGAATGTTCCATTCCATTTCCTATGTAACAGGTATGAGAGATTAAAAGTTCTTTTCCAATCGCTGAGGAACAGCCTCCAATGGCTGAATGGTCTCATTCTGTTCCTGTTAAAACTCTTGATGGGCTGAATAGCCTGCTTCAGTATCGGTGCAGTTGTGAATGGTGCTAAATATTTTGAAACCATCAGTGAATAGGCCACTTCTGACTTTATGATGGAGGGAAGGCCATTGATGCTGCAGCTGTTACTCGCCCACAGTGCTACATGGGGCCAGTTTCCATGTGGTCGGTCCTTTAGAAGTATGTCCTACTTCACAGGAGGGAGTGCCACATAACACAGTGAGCAGTACGCCTAATATGATTTATCTCTCCATCCCAGAGGCTCGCAGTCTCATTCGTGATGAAGGTCTGCTGCCCGAAACGGTGATTTTCCTGCTCCTGGGATGCTGCCTGACCTGCTGTGCTTTTCCAGGAACACACTAACCATGAGTGTGTCAAATATGAGGCTGACACTGTGCCTCCACCAGGACTGTGTGCTGGCTGCTCCTACAGATACTGTCAGGGACAGATCCATCTGGGACAAGGAGATTGGTGAGAATGTTTCCCCCAGTCTGGCTGTTGTGTATTGGAGCCTGTCCCTGCTCAGGCAGCGGTGGGCCTGTGGGGACACTCTTAGTGATGGACATTTGAAGTCCCACACCCAGAGGATGGTCTGTGTCCTTATCACCCTCAGTGCTTCCTCTGATTTGTTTCCAAGAGGAGGGGTGGGGGGCAGGAGATAACCATCCTAAGGCGACTTCCTTGACCATGATCTGTTACCATGAGATTTCCTCGGTTCTGGAATCAATGTTGGGGATTTGCAGGGTAACTCCTTCCCTGACTGTATCCCAGGGTGTCCCCACCACTGTTGGGTCTGTCTTGCCGGTGGCTCAGGATATACCCAGGGATGGTGATGGGGCTTCATGAAACATTATGGGTGAGCACGGTGGCACAGTGGTTAGCACTGTTGCCTCACAGCGCCAGAGACCCGGGTTCAATTCCAGCCTCGGGCGACTGACTGTGTGGAGTTTTCACATTATCCCTGTGTCTGCGTGGGTTTCGTCAAGGTGCTCCGGTTTCCTCCCACAATCCAAAGATATGCAGGTTTGGTGAATTGGCTATGGGAAATTGTTCGTAGTGTGAGTTGAAGGGGTAAATGTAGGGGAATGGGTCTGGGTGGGTTGCACTTCAGCTGAAGGGCCTGTTTCCACACTGTAGGTAATCTAATCTAATCTAAATTACCCATCAGCCCTGAGTTTGTGAGTATGACGGTGTCGGACTGTTTCCTGACTGGGAGTGTGGTGCTGGAAAAGCACAGCAGGTCAGGCTGCATCCGGGGAGCAGGGGAATGAATGGTTCAGGCATAATCCCTTCATCAGGAATGAGGGTTGTGGGCCAGGGAGCTGAGAGATAAATGGGAGGGGGCTGGGGCTGGTGCAGGAGGTGGGGCTGGGGTAAGGGAGCTGGGAATGTGATCGGGAGACGGAGATCGGGGAAGAGTTGATAGGTCACAGGGGATGGGGAAGGTCATGGACAGGTCAAGGAGTTCCCAGGAACGTTCTGTCCCTGACATTCCATAATTGCCATTCCCCGGAACATTCTGTCCCTGATATTCTATAACTGCCATTCCCCGGAACGGTCTGTCCCTGACATTCTATAACTGACATTCCCCGGAACGTTCTGTCCTTGACATTCTATAACTGACATTTCCTGGAAGGTTCTTTCCCTGACATTGTTTGTGAACGGCCGGACGTCAGTGAATTGAACAAACGATAAGATCCCGAGGGAAGAGATCCCGTTCCAGGGAGAATAAGACACTGTTCCGAAGGCCGCTCAGGCAGTTAAAGGGGTGAATACGTTTTCCCTGCGTTTACATTTCTCCACGACACAGGATCGACCACAATTTAGACCAAAATACAGAAATTCTCAAACTCCGTTTGTCTTCAGGAAACTGGGAGAGAATCCTTCAGGACAGCAACGTTTCCACCCTTCGTATTAGGAACTGGGAAGAAGTGACCTATGTCTGCTCTCGAGTGAGTGAGTGTGTGGGAATGTTCTAGAAACAAACTGTCCTTATGAATGTGTCTCTTTTTTGGGGGGGAGAAGGGTTTCTTGTGGTTTATGTCACATTTTTATCAGTAATTCCCACCTTCCCATTTGTTATTCCAGCTACAATTATTTTAATAAATCCCTGAATACAGGGACACATTTGAAAATCTCACTGGGTCCCAAATCAAAGGGGTCCCTTTGCCTCCCGGCTGATGGATAATGGGTTTGTTTTCCTTCCTCACAGTTAACGTAGTGACCATCTACGTCCTTCTTTATAAAGATTGTGGATTGTCTCCATGTGTCAGACGTTACCTGGGGGCCATGGCAGCGGCAGATCTCCTTGTCATTATCCTCGACCTGATCCTGAGACACATTCCCATTGTTTTTCGGGAAAAGTTTTATTTCCTGAGGTTCTCCGTCCCCGTGTGTAATATCCACGCTGTCCTGCTTTATGCAGCCACTGACTGCTCTGTCTGGTTCACCGTCACTTTCACCTTTGATCGGTTTGTACAAATTTGTTGCCAGAAGCTGAAAAGTAAATATTGCAGTGAGAAAACGGCGGCTGTGGTTCTGGGAGCAGTGACTGTGCTGAGCTGTTTAAAGAACATTTCCTGGTATTTTATGCTCATGGCTCAGTATCGGCTGCAGAACGTCCCCTGGTTTTGTGATGTAACAGACACTGTTGAATCCTCCATTGTCTGGGCCACAATCGAGTTCCTCCACCACATTCTAACCCCAGGTGTCCCATTTCTCCTGATTCTGCAGCTCAATGTTCTCACCGTCAGACACATTTTCGTGACCAGCAGAGCCCACAGGAGACTCTGCGCTCACACCGATGGGGACGCTCAGTCTGACACTGAAATGAGAAACCGAATAAAATCCATCATTTTGCTGTTTGTGATCTCGGCCAATTTCATCCTGTTATGGTCAATTTTAATGCTGTATTCTATATGGTACCGGATGTGGTTTATTGGGTATAAGTCTATGTATCTCCATGCCTTTGTGAAGGAATTGGGCTTCATGCTGCAGCTCCTCAGTTGCTGCACAAACACCGCGATTTATGCCGTGATCCAGACTAAGTTCAGGCAGCAGCTGAAGAATGTGCTGAAATATCCCTTCACCCAAATCCATCCATCCATCAAATTCCCTCATTAATCAATCCATCCTGGATTTTCTCATTTCAGTTCAGTTTTTCAGCGATGGAGTAGCCTGTCGCTATGGTAACAGACTGAGGGTAGCGCTGGTTTGTCCATCCTTATCCCACAGGTTTTTAACAGGGGAACATTTCAATGTTTCTCACAACACAGGGGCCAGTGAGAAAAGGCACCATCCCACTGACTGCATCCATCACTTCCATTTGTAAACAATAAAAATGTTCATTAAAGCGTACCAAGCAGCAAAGTGACTGATGTTGTTGTGTGTCTTTGAGTTGGAGAAGCTGAGCTGGAGAGAGACAGGCTCAGCCCCACGTCCTGGTCCTCAGGGAATGGGAAGGCACCACGCCCTGAGCTCAGGAGCTGGGCTTAACTCCCTCTATTCCCCCACTCCAACCTGGACTCCCCATTTCCTCTCCCCCACTCTTTCTCCACGTTTCTTTCCCTCTCTCTCTGCGGACTCACTCTTTCTCACCATCTCTTCCTTTCAATTTCCCTCGCTTCCCCTCTCACACACACCCCCAACCCTGGTTTCTCCACCTGCCTCCACTCTTTCCTCTCCCCCCGCTCACTCTCACTCTCACTGCCCTGCCATCGCTGTCTCCCTCCCACAATCCAGTCTCTACCCCATTTTCCCTTCCTCCCACATCTCACCCAAACCCCCCCACATGCAGCCTCACCATCAACCCCACCCCCAGTCTCTGGGTCAGAGGGAGATGGAAGGACCAGGGAGACAGAGTGTGTCAGAGAGGTATGGAGGGACAGGAGGGAGAGAGATTCAGTCAGAGCGAAACCTAAGACTTACAGCTTTACCATCAATAGGACCCCCTCACACTTATTGGGCCACTATCACCCTGACCCTATCACACTTATTGTGTCACCATCAACCTGATCCCTGAGTTCCTGCATCACTATCACCCAGACACCCTCACACTTACTGCATCAACATCATCCTGCCTCCTCACAATTACTACGTCACTGTCCCCTTACACACCCACACTGACTGCATCAATATCACCCTGACCCCCTCACACTTAGAACTTCACTACAAGCTGGACACACTCGCACCTACTGTATCACGATCAGATAGAGACCCTTACACTTACTACATCATTACCAGCCTCTCCCCTTCACACTTACTGCATCACTATTACGCTGGCACAATTAAACTGATTGTGTCACTGTCACCCTGATCCCCTCACACAAACTACGTCACTGTCACCCTGACCCCCTCACACTTACTGTGTCACTGTCACCCTGACCCCCTCACACTTACTGCGCCACTGTCACCCTGGCACCCATCACACTTACTGCGTGACTGTCACACTGACCTCCTCATACTTCGAGCTACACTACATGCTGGACACACTCACACCTACTGCATCACAATCAGATAGAGCCCCTTACACTTACTGTATCACTACCAGCCTCTACCCCTCACACATACTGCTTCACTATCATCCTGGCACAATCACACTGACCGTGTCACTGTTACTCTGACCCCCTCACACAAACTACGTCACTGTCACCCTGACCCCCTCACACTTACTGTATCAAAACCAGTCTGAACCCCTCACACTTACTGTGTCGCTGTCACCCTGACCCCCTCACACTTACTGCGTCACTGTCATTCTGGCCCCCTCACACTTGCTGCGTCATTATCACCCTGACCGCCTCAGACTTACAGCTTCACTATGAGCAGGACACACTCACACCTACTGCGTCACTATCAGTTAGAGCCCATTACACTTACTGCATCACTACCAGCCCCTCCCCCAACACATATTGCATCACTATCAACCTGGCACAATCACACTGACTGCGTCACTGTCACCCTGAACACCTCACACTAACTATGTCACTGTCACCCTAACCCCCTCAGACTTACTGTGTCAATACCAGCCTGAACCCCCAACACTTACTGCGTCACTGTCCCCCTAAGCCCTTCACACTTACTGTGTCACTGCCACCCTGACCCACTCACACTGACTGCGTCACTGTCGTCTGACCCCCTCGCACTTCCAGTTTCACTGTCAACCTGATCCCATCACATTTACTGCGTCATTGTCACCCTGACCCCCTCGCACTTGCTGATTCACTGTCACCCTGACCCACTCACACTTACTGCGTCACTGTCACACTGACCCACTCACACTTACAGCATCACTGTCACCCTGACCACCCCCCCCACATTCATTGCATCACTATCACCCTGAACCCTCACAATTACTACGTCACTGTCACCATGGCCCCTCACACTTACTGCTCACCATCACCCTGACTCCCTCACAATTACTACGTCACTATCATTCTGACCCCCTCACCATTACTATATCACTGTCACCCTGACCCACTCACACTTACTGCGTCGCTCACACCCTGACACACTAATACTTACTGTGTCAAAACCAGCCTGACCCCCTCAAACTTACGGCGTCACTATCACCAAGACCCCCTCACACTTACGGCGTCACTATCACCCTGACCCCCTCACACTTACGGCGTCACTATCACCCTGAGCCCCTCACAGTTACTGCATCACTGTCACTCTGACCCCCTCAAAATCACTGCGTCACTATCATACTTAGCCCTTCACATTCACTGTGTCACTATCATGCTGGCACAATCACACTTACTTTGTCACTACCAGCCTGACCTCCTCACACTTCCTGTCGCGCTATCACGCTCGCCCCATCACTTACTGCGTCACTATCACCCTGAGCCCCTCACACTTACTGCGTCGCTCTCACCCTGACAACCTCACACTTACTGCGTCACTGTCACCCTCACACTTCCTGCATCACAATAAGTCTGACCCCCTCACACTTACTGCTTCACTGACAACCTCACCCCCTCACACTTTCTGCGTCACTGTCACCCTGACCCCCTCGCACTTATTGTGTCACTGTCACCCTGATCCCCTCACACTTACTGCGTCACTGTCACCCTGACCCCCTCACATTCACTGCGTCACTATCACCCTGAACCCTCACAATTACTACGTCACTGTCACCATGACCCCTCACACTTACTGCTCACTAACATCCTGACCCCCTCACACCTCCTGCATCACTATCACCCTGACTCCCTCACAATTACTACATCACTATCATCCTGACCCCCCCACCATTACTATATCACTGTCACCCTGACCCACTCACACTTACTGCGTCACTCACACCCTGAATAACTCACACTTACTGTGTCAATACCAGCCTGACCTCCTCACACTTCCTGTCGCACTATCACGCTCGCCCCATCACTTACTGCGTCACTATCACCCTGAGCACCTCACACTTACTGCGTCACTATCATTCTGAATGACTGTCAATTATTACATCATTGTCAGCCTGACCCCTCAGAGTTACTGCGTCACTATCTTTAATGACCCCTCACACTTACAGCTTCACTACGAGCTGGACGCACTCACACATACTGCGTCACTATTAGACTGTGCCCCTTACACCTATTGCATCACTACTAGCCTCGATCCCTCACACTTATTGCATCACTATCACCCTGACTTCATCACAATTACTGCATCACTATCACCCTGAACCCCTCTCGCTTACTGTGTCACTATCACCCTGGCACAATCACACTTACTGTGTCACTGTCCCCCTAACCCCCTCACACTTTCTGCGTCAGTGTCGCCCTAACATCCCGACACTTACTGCGTCACTATCACACTGACCACGTCACACTTACTGCGCCACTGTCACCCTGACCCCATCACACTTACTGCGTCACTATCATCCTGACCTACTCACACTTACTGTGTCACTACAATCCTCTTCACCTCACACTTACTGAATCACAGTCACCCTGACCCCCTCACGCTTGCTGCGTCACTATCACACTGACCCCCTCACATTCAGTGCGACGCTATCGCCCTGGCACATGCACACTTATTGCATCACAACCAGCCTGACTCCCTCAAACTCACTGTGTCTCTTTCACCCTTACCCCTCAGACTTACTGAGTCACTGTCACACTGTCCCCCTCACACGTACTGCGTCGCTATCACCCTGACCCCAGTTAAAGCGTCACTATCAACCTGACCCCATCACACTTACTGCGTGACTGTCACCCTGACCTTTTCACACTTACTGCGTCACTGTCACCCTGACACCCTCACACTTACTGCGTCACTATCGCCTGACCCCCTCACAATTACTGTTACCCAGACTCCCCTCACATTGACTGTGTCACTGTCAGCATGACCCCCTCACAGTGACTGCGTCACTGTTACCCTGACCCACTCACACTTACTGCCTCACTGTCACCCTGACCGCCTCACAATCATTGCGTCACTATCACCCTGACCCCTCATAATTACTACGTCACTATCACCCTGACACCCTCACACTTACTGCTCACTATCACTCTGACCCCCTCACACTAACTGAATCTCTATCACCCTGGCCCCATCACACTTACTGTATCACTACTAGCCTCTTCACCTCACACTTACTGAATCACAGTCACCCTGACCCCCTCACGCTTACTGCATCACTGTCACACTGACCCCCTCAAATTCAGTGTGACGCTATCACCCTGGCACATTCACACTTATTGCATCACTACCAGCCTGACTCCCTCAAACTCACTGCGTCTCTGTCACCCTTACCCCTCAGACTTACTGTGTCACTATCACACTGAACCCCTCACACTTGCTGCGTCGCTATCACACTGACCCCAGTTAATGCGTCACAATCACACTGAACCCCTCAGACTTTCTGCGACAATATCACCGTGACCCCCTCACAGTTCCTGCGTCACTATCATCCTCAACCCCGCACACGTATTATGTCACTGTCACCCTGACCCCCTCACACTTACTTTGTCACTGTCAGCCTGACACCATCACAATTACTGCATTACTATCACCCTGACCCACTCACAATTTCTGCATCACTGTCACCCTGACCTCCTCACAATTACTGCATCACCATCACCCTGACCCACTCACTCTTACTGCATCACTATCACCCTGACCCCCTCACATTCACTGCGTCACTATCATTCTGGCACAATCACACTTGACTGTGTCACTACCAGCCTGACTCCCTCAAACTTACTGTGTCTCTTTCCCCCTGACCCCGTCACACTTCCTGCATCACAATTACCCTGACCCCCTCACACTTACTGCATCACTGTCACCCTCACCCACTCACACTTTCTGCGTCACTGTCACCCTGACCCCCCACACTTATTGCATCACTATCACCCTGACCCGCTCACAGTTACTGCATGACTGTCACCCTGACCCTCTCACACTTACTGTGTAACTGTCACCCTGACACCCTCACACTTCCTGCGGCACTATCGTCTGACCTCCTTACTGGCACGGTGGCTCAGTGGTTAGCACTGCTGCCTCACAGCGCCAGGGACACGGGTTCAATTCCTGCCTTGGGTGACGGTCTGTGTGGAGTTTGCATGTTCTCTATGTGTCTGCGTCAGCTTCCTCCCACAATCCAGAGATGTGCAGGTCAGGTGAATTAACCATGCTCAATTGCCCACAGTGTTAGGTGTATTAGTCAGTGGTAAATATATAGGGCAGTGGAATGGGTCTGGGTGGGTTACACTTCGGATGGTTGGTATGGACTTGTTGGGCTGAACGGCCTGTTTCTATACTGTAGGGAATCTAGTCTAAAAAAAATAAGGGCGGCACGGTGGCACAGTGGTTAGCACTGCTGCCTCACAGCACCAGAGACCTGGGTTCAATTCCCACCTCAGGCGACTGACTGTTTGGAGTTTGCACGTTCTCCCCGTGTCTGCGTGAGTTTCCTCCGGGTGCTCCGGTTTTCTCCCACAGTCCAAAGATGTGCAGGTCAGGTGAATTGGCCGTGCTAAATTGCCCCTAGTGTTAGGTAAGGGGTAGATGTAGGGGTATGGGTGGGTTGCGCTTCGGCGGGGCGGTGTGGACTTGTTGGGCCGAAGGACCTGTTTCCACACTGTAAGTAATCTAATCTAATCTAATCTAATTACTGCGTTATTGTTACCCAGACTCCCCTCACATTGACTGCATCACTGTCACCATGACCCGTTCACACTCACTGAGTCACTGTTACCCTCACCGGTTCACACTTACTGTTTCACTTTCACCCTGACCCCCCTCACAATTACTGCATCACTGCCACCCTGACCGCCTCACATTCACTGCGTCACTATCAGCCTGACCCCTCGCAATTACTACATCACTGTCACCCTGACACCCTCACACTGACTGCTCACTATCACTCTAACACCCTCACACTTACTGCATCTCTGTCACCCTGACTTCCTCACAATTACTATGTCACTGTCACCCTGACACACTCACACTTACTGCGACACTATCACTCTGACCCCCTCACACTTACTTTGTCTCTGTCACTCTGACCCTGTCACACTTACTGCATCACTATCATCCTGACACCCTCACAGTTCCTGCGTCACTATCATTCTGACCCTCTCACAGTTCATATGACATAATCATCATGACTGACTCTCAATTGTTACAGCATTGTCAGCCTGATCCCTCAGAGTTACTGTGTCACTATATTTAATGACCCCTCACACTTACAGCTTCACTGCGAGCTGGATACACTCAAACTTACTGCATCACTATCAGACTGAGCCCCTTACACCTATTGCATCACTACTAGCCTCGATCCCTCACACTTACTGCATCACTATCACCCTGACCTCATCACAATTACTGCATCACTATCACCGTGACCCCCTCTCGCTTACTGTGTCACTTTCACCCTGGCACAATCACAATTACTGTCTCACTGTCCCCCTAACCCCCTCAGACTTTCTGCGTCAGTGTCGCCCTAACATCCCGACACTTACCGCGTCACTATCACACTGACCACATCACACTTACTGCGTCACTGTCACCCAGATCCCTTCACACTTTCTGCATCATTACCATCCTGACCCACTCACACTTAGAACATAGAACATAGAACATAGAACAATACAGCACAGAACAGGCCCTTCGGCCCACGATGTTGTGCCGAACTTCTAACCTAGATTAAGCACCCATCCATGTACCTATCCAAATGCCACATAAAGGTTGCCAATGATTCTGACTCCACCACTCCCACGGGCAGCGCATTCCATGCCCCCACTACTCTCTGGGTAAAGAACCCACCCCTGACATCTCCCCTATACCTTCCACCCTTCACCTTAAATTTATGTCCCCTTGTAACACTCTGTTGTACCCGGGGAAAAAGTTTCTGACTGTCTACTCTATCTATTCCTCTGATCATCTTATAAACCTCTATCAAGTCACCCCTCATCCTTCGCCATTCCAACGAGAAAAGGCCGAGAACTCTCAACCTATCCTCGTACGACCTACTCTCCATTCCAGGCCACATCCTGGTAAATCTTCTCTGCACCCTCTCCAAAGCTTCCACATCTTTCCTAAAGTGAGGCGACCAGAACTTACTGTGTCAATACCAGCCTGACCCCCTCACAGTTACTGCATCACTATCACCCTGGCCCCATCACACTTACTGTGTCACTACTAGCCTCTTCACCTCACACTTACTGAATCACAGTCACCCTGACCCCCTCACGCTTACTGTGTCACTATCACGCTGGCCCAATCACACTTACTGTGTCACTGTTGCCCTAACATCCCGACACTTCCTGCATCACTGTCACACTGATCCCGTCACACTTACTGCGTCACTATCATCCTGACCCACTCACAATTACAGTGTCAATACCAGCCTGACCCCCTCACACTTACTGCATCACGATCACACTGGCCCCATCACACTTACTGTGTCACTACTAGCCTCTTCACCTCACAGTTACTGAATCACAGTCACTCTGACCCCCTCACGCTTACTGCGTCACTGTCACACTGACCCCCTCACATTCAGTGTGACGCTATCACCCTAGCACATTCACACTTATTGCATCACTCCCAGCCTGACTCACTCAAACTCACTGTGTCTCTGTCACCCTTACCCCTCAGACTTACTGTGTCACTGTCACACTGACCCCCTCACACTTACTGCGTCGCTATCACCCTGACACCAGTTAATGCGTCACAATCACCCTGAACCCCTCAGATTTGCTGTGACACTATCACCGTGACTCCCTCACAGTTCCTGCGTCACTATCATCCTGAACCCCTCACACTTATTATGTCACTGTCACCCTGACCCCATCACACTTACTGCACCACTATCACCCTGACCCACTCACAATTTCTGCGTCACTGCCACGCTGACCCCCTCACAATTACTGCATCACTATCACCCTGACCCCCTCACACTTACTGCGTCACTATCACCCTGACCCCCTCACATTGACTGCGTCACTATCATCCTGGCACAATCACACTTACTGTGTCACGACCAGCCTGACTCCCTCAAACTTACTATGTGCGTTTCATCCTGACCCCCTCACACTTACTGTTTCACTGTCACCCACACTTCCTGCATCACAATTACCCTGACCCCCTCACACTTACTGCGTGACTGTCACACTGACCCTGTCACACTTACTGCATCACTATCATCCTGACACCCTCACAGTCCCTGCGTCACTATCATTCTGACACCCTCCCGGTTCCTACGACATAATCATCCTGACTGACTCTCAATTATTGCTTACTCTGTATCACCCTGGCCCCATCCCACTTACTGTGTCACTACTAGCCGCTTCACCTCACACTTACTGAATCGCAATCACCCTGAACCCCTCACATTCAGTGTGAAGCTATCACCCTGGCACATTCACACTTATTGCATCACAAACAGCCTGACTCCCTCAAACTCACTGTGTCTCTGTCACCCTTACCCCTCAGACTTACTGTGTCACTGTCACACTGACCCCCTCAAACTGACTGCGTCGCTATCACCCTGACCCCAGTTAATGCATCACAATCACCCTGTACCCCTTAGACTTTCTGCGACACTATCACCATGACCCCCTCACAGTTCCAGCGTCACTATCATCCTCAACCCCTCACACTTATTATGTCACTGTCACCCTGACCCCCTCACAATTACTGCATTACTTTCACCCTGACCCACTCACAATTTCTGCATCACTGTCACCCTGACCTCCTCACAATTACTGCCTCACCATGACCCTGACCCCCTCACACTTACTGCATCACTATCACCCTGACCCATTCACACTTACTGTGTCACTATCGACTGACCCCCTCACAATTACTGCGTTACTGTTACCCAGACTCCCCTCACATTGACTGCGTCACTGTCACCATGACCCCCTCACACTGACTGTGTCACTGTTACCCTGACCCACTCACACTTACTGCATCACTGTCACCCTGAAACACTCACACTTACTACATCACAGTCATCCTGACCGCCTCACATTCACTGTGTCACTATCACCCTGACCCCTCACATTTACTACGTCACTATCACCCTGACTCCCTCACACTTACTGCATCACTATCACCCTGACCCCCTCACACTTACTACATCTCTATCACCCTGGCCCCATCACACTTACTGTGTCACTACTAGCCTCTTCACCTCACACTTACTGAATCGCAATCACCCTGAACCCCTCACATTCAGTGCGAAGCTATCACCCTGGCACATTCACACTTATTGCATCACAACCAGCCTGGCTCCCTCAAACTCACTGTTTCTCTGTCAACCTTACCCCTCAGACTTAATGTGTCACTGTCACACTGACCCCCTCACACTTACTGCGTCGCTATCACCCTGACCCCAGTTAATGCGTCACAATCACCCTCTACCCCTCAGACTTTCTGCAACAATGTCACCGTGACCCCCTCACAGTTCCTGCGACACTATCATCCTCAACCCCTCACACTTATTATGTCACTGTCACCCTGACCCCATCACACTTACTGTGTCACTGTCAGCCTGACCCCATCACAATTACAGCATTACCATCACCCTGACCCACTCACAATTTCTGCATCACTGTCACCCTGACCCCCTCACATTTATTGCATCACCATCACCCTGATCCCCTCACACTTACTGCATCACTATCACCCTGACCCACTCACACTTACTGCGTCACTGTCACTCTGATCCCATCGTACTTACTGTGTCACTACCAGCCTCTCCCTCTCACAAGTACTGTGTTACTGTCACTGTGACCCCTCACATGTACTGTGTCACTATCACCGTGATACCCTAGAACATAGAACATAGAACATAGAACATAGAACATAGAACATAGAACAATACAGCACAGAACAGGCCCTTCGGCCCACGATGTTGTGCCGAACTTCTATCCTAGATTAAGCACCCATCCATGTACCTATCCAAATGCCGCTTAAAGGTCGCCAATGAATCTGACACTACCACTCCCTCGGGCAGCGCATTCCATGCCCCCACCACTCTCTGGGTAAAGAACCCACCCCTGACATCTCCCCTATACCTTCCACCCTTCACCTTAAATTTATGTCCCCTTGTAACACTCTGTTGTACCCGGGGAAAAAGTTTCTGACTGTCTACTCTATCTATTCCTCTGATCATCTTATAAACCTCTATCAAGTCACCCCTCATCCTTCGCCGTTCCAACGAGAAAAGGCCGAGAACTCTCAACCTATCCTCGAACGACCTACTCTCCATTCCAGGCAACATCCTGGTAAATCTTCTCTGCACCCTCTCCAAAGCTTCCACATCTTTCCTAAAGTGAGGCGACCAGAACTGCACACAGTACTCCAAATGTGGCCTAACCAAAGTCCTGTACAGCTGCAACATCACCTCACGACTCTTGAATTCAATCCCTCTGCTTATGAACGATAATACTCCATAGGCCTTCTTACAAACTCTATCCACCTGAGTGGCAACCTTCAAAGATCTATGTACATAGACCCCAATATCCCTCTGTTCCTCCACCTGACCAAGAACCCGACCATTAACCCTGTATTCCGCATTCTTATTTGTTCTTCCAAAATGGACAACTTCACACTTGGCAGGGTTGAACTCCATCTGCCACTCCTCAGCCCAGCTCTGCATCATATCTAAGTCCCTCTGCAGCCGACAACAGCCCTCCTCACTGTCCACAACTCCACCTATCTTTGTATCATCTGCAAATTTACTGACCCACCCTTCGACTCCCTCATCTAAGTCATTAATAAAAATTACAAACAGCAGAGGACCCAGAACTGATCCCTGCGGAACTCCACTTGCAACTGGACTCCATGCTGAATATTTACCATCTACCACCACTCTCTGACTTCGACCGGTTAGCCAGTTTTCTATCCAATTGGCCAAATTTCCCTCTATCCCATGCCTCCTGACTTTCCGCATAAGCCTACCATGGGGAACCTTATCAAATGCCTTACTAAAATCCATGTACACTACATCCACTGCTCTACCCTCATCCACATGCTTGGTCACCTCCTCGAAGAATTCAATAAGACTTGTAAGGCAAGACCTACCCTTCACAAATCCGTGCTGGCTGTGCCTAATCAAGCAGTGTCTTTCCAGATACTCGTAAATCCTATCCCTCAGTACCCTTTCCATTACTTTGCCTACCACAGAAGTAAGACTAACTGGCCTGTAATTCCCGGGGTTATCCCTATTCCCTTTTTTGAACAGGGGCACAACATTCGCTACTCTCCAGTCCCCTGGTACCACCCCAGTTGCCAGTGAAGACGAGAAGATCATTGCCAACGGTACTGCAATTTCCTCTCTTGCTTCCCACATAATCCTAGGATATATTCCGTCAGGCCCGGGGGACTTGTCTATCCTCAAGTTGTTCAAAATGTCCAACACATCTTCCTTCCTAACAGGTATCTCTTCTAGCTTATCAGTCCGTTTCACACTCTCCTCTTCAACAATACTGTCCCTCTCGTTCGTAAATACTGAAGAGAAGTACTTGTTCAAGACCTCTCCTATCTCTTCCGACTCAATACACAGTCTCCCACCACTGTCCTTGATCGGATCTACCCTCGTTCTCGTCATTCTCAGGTTTCTCACATACGCATAGAATGCCTTGGGGTTACCCTCCCAGTTACTGTGTCATGTCACCCTGACACTCTCAACATAACTGCGTCCCTGTCACCGTGATCCCCTCCCACTTACTTTATCACTGTCACCCTGACCCCCTCACACTTACTGCGTCACTGTTACTGTGACATATTCACAGTTACTGCATCACTGTCACCCTGAACCCTACACAATTAATCTGTCACTATCACCTTGATCCCCCTTCACTGTCAGCCTGACCCCTTTATATTGCTGCGTCACTATGAGCCAGACTCCCTCACAATAACCGTGTCATTGTCACCCTGACCCCTCACAATTATTCCATCAGGAGCAACCTGACCCGCTCACTTATTACGTCACTATGAGCCGGACCCCCTCACACATACTGCGTTACTGTCACCCTGACCCCCTCACACTTAAAGCGTCACTGTCACCCTGAATCCAATCATACTTGCTGTGTCACTACCAGCCTCTCTCTCTTACACTTACTGCGTCACTGTCACCGTGACACCCTCACACTTACTGCATCACTGCCACCCTGAACCCAATCATACATGCTGTGTCACTACCAGCCTCTCTCTCTTACACTTACTGCGTCACTGTCACCGTGACACCCTCACACTTACTGCATCACTGTCAACCTGATCCCTCACAATTATCCCGACAGCATCACCCTGACCCACTCACACTTACTGCATCACTATCACCCTGACCCCCTCACACTTACTGCATCACTGTCACGCTGACCCCCTCACACTTACTGCATCACTGCCATCCTGACCCCATCACACTTACTGCGTCACTATCTCCCTGAACGCCTCACACTTGCTGCATTACTATTACCCTGACCCCCTCACATCTACTGCATCACTATCACCCTGACCTTCTCACACTTACTGCGTCATTATCATCCTGACCCCCCACACTGACTGTGTTAATTTCACCTTGACACCATCACACTTACTGCGTCATTATCACCCTGACCACATCACACTTACTGCATCAATATCACCCTGACCCCCTCACACTTACTGCGTCACTGCCACCCTGACACCCCCATACTTACTGCATCACTGCCAGCCGGACCCCATCACACTTACTGCGTCATTATCACCCTGACCCCATCACACTTACTGCATCAATATCACCCTGACCCCCTCACACTTACTGCGTCACTGCCACCCTGACCCCCCCATACTTACTGCATCACTGCCAGCCGGACCCCATCACACTTACTGCGTCATTATCACCCTGACCCCATCACACTTACTGCATCACTATCACCCTGACCTTCTCACACTTACTGCGTCATTATCATCCTGACCCCCTCACACTTACTGCGTCACTACCACCCTGACCCGCCCATACTTACTGCATCACTGCCAACCAGACCCCATCACACTTATTGCATCAATATCAGCCTGACCCCCTCACACTTACTGCATCACTATCACCCTGACCACCTCACACTTATTGCATCGCTGCCATCCTGACCCCATCGTACTTACTGTGTCACCACCAGCCTCTCCCTCTCACACTTGCTGTGTGACTGTCACTGTGACCCTTCACACGTACTGCGTCACAATCACCGTGACACCCTCCCAGTTACTGTATCATTGTCAACCTGACACACCATAACAGCGTCCCTGTCACCGTGGCCACCTTTCACTTACTGTGTCACTGTCACCTTGACTCCCTCATATTAACTGTGTCACTGTCAGCCTGAACCCTGCACAATTAATCTGTCACTATCACCTTGATCCCCCTTCACGATCAGCCTGACCCCCTTATATTTCTGCGTCACTATGAGCCAGACTCCCGCACAATAACCGTGTCATTGTCCTGACCCCTCACAATTATTCCGTCAGTACCACCCTGACCCACTCATACTTATTACGTCACTATGATCTGGACCCACTCACACTTACTGCGTCACTGTCACCCTGACCCCCTCACACTTACTGCGTCACTGCCACCCTGAACATAATCGTACTTGCTGTGTCACTACCAGCCTTTCCCTCTTACACTTACTGCGTCACTGTCACCGTGAAACCCTCACACTTACTGCATCACTGTCACCCTGACCCCCACACAATTAATCTGTCACTATCACCTGATCCCCCTTCACGATCAGCCTGACCCCCTGACATTGATGCGTCACTCTTACCCAGACACCCTCACACTCACTCCGTCACTGTCACCCTGAACCCATCACATTCACTCCATCACCGTCATCCTGACTCCCTCACTCTCACTCCATCACCGTCACCCTGACCCCCTGACACACACTCCATCACCGTCATCCTGACCCCCTCATATTCACTCCATAACCATCACCCTGACCCCCTGACACACACTCCATCACCGTCATCCTGACCCCCTCATATTCACTCCATAACCGTCACCCTGACCCCCTCACACTCACTCCATCACCGTCATCCCGAACCCCCCACACACACACCATTGCCGTCACACTGACCCCCTTGCACTCATACCGTCACCGTTACCCAGACCACCTCACACTCACCCCAGTATTGTCACTCTGAGTGGCCCACATTCTCTCCATCACCATCACCCTGAGCCCACCACACTCTCACCATCACCGTCACCCTGAGCCCATCACACTCACTCCATCACCAGCATCCTGACCCCCTCACGCTCACACCTTCACCGTCATCCTGATCCCCTCAAACTCACTTCATCACAGTCACCCTGACCACCTCACACTCACTCCAACACCATCACGCTGACCCCTCACACTCACTCCATCACCGTCACCCTGAACCCATCACACTCACTCCATCACCCTGACCCTGACCGTCTCACACTCACTCCATCACTCCTGATCCTCTCTCACTCACTCCATCACAGTCACTCTAACACACTCACGCTCACTCTATCAGCATCACCCTGACCCCCTCACACTCACTCCATCATCCTCACACTGACCACCTCACACTCACTCCATCACAGATACCCTGATCCCCTCACACGTACTCCAACATCATCATGCTGACCCCCTCACACTCACTCCATCACCATTTCCCTGCCCCCACACACTCACCCCATCACCATCACCCTGATGCCCTCACAATCAATCCGTCGTTGTCACACTGACCCACTCACGCTCTCCATCACAGTCACAATTCCCCCTCAAACTCACTCCATCTCCGTCACCGTGACCTCCTCACACTCACTCCATCACTGTCACACTGAACCCCGCACACTCACTCCATCACCATCACCCTGACCCTGTCACACTCACAACATCACCATCACCCTGACCCTCTCAGACTCACTCTGTCACTGTCACGCTGACCCCATCTCACTCACTCCATTTCCGTCACCCTGGCCCTCAGACCCACTACATCAACGTCACACTGACCCCCTCATACTCAACCTGTCACAGTCACCCTGACCCCATCACACTCACTCCAACACTGTCACGCTGACCCCCTCACACTCATTAAATCACTGTCACCCTGACACACCTCACGTTCACGCCATCGCAGTCATCCTGACCCCCTCACACTCACTCCATCACCCTCACCCTGACCCCCTCATCATCACTCCATCACCGTCAACCTGATCCCCTCACACTCACTCCATCACTGTCACCCTGACTCCTCACACTCAGTCCAACACACTGAACCTGACCTCATCACACTCATTCCATCATCCACACCCTGACAACCTCAGTTTTACTCCTTCACCATCACACTGGTCACCTCACATTCACCCCGTCACCATCACGCTGACTCCCTCACACTCACTCCACCACCCTCACACTTACCCTCACACTCCCTCCATCACTGTCACCCTGACCCATTCACTCCATCTACATCACCTGAACCCCTCACACTCACTCCGTCCCCATCACCCCGACCCACTCACACTCACTACATCATCGTCACCCTCACCCCCTCACAATCCCTCCATCACTGTCACCCTGACCCATTCACTCCATCTACATCATCTGAACACCTCGCACTCACTCCGTCCCCATCACCCCGACCCACTCACACTCACTCCATCACCGTCACCCTCACCCCCTCACACTCACTCCATCACTGTCATCCTGACCCCCTCACATACACTTCATCAACGTCACCCTTACCCTCTCACACTCACTCCATCCCTGTCACATTGACCCCCCGCACACTCACTCCATCAAGGTCACCCTGACCCACTCACACTCACTTCATCAACGTCACCCTGATCCCCACCCACTCACTCCATCACTGTCACCCTGATGCTGTAACACTCACCCCGTCAACATCAACCTGTCCCCCTCACTCTCCTTCCATCACCTGTGCTGCTCACTCTCACTCCGTCACTGTCACTCAGACCAACTCACTCCATCTCCATCACACTGACACCCTCACACTCACTCCATCACCGTCACCCCGACACCCTCACACTCACTCCATCACCATCACCCCGACACCCTCACACTCACTCCATCACCGTCACCCCGACACCCTCACACTCACTCCATCACCGTCACCCCGACACCCTCACACTCACTCCATCACCGTCACCCCGACACCTTCACACTCACTCCATCACCGTCACCCCGACACCCTCACACTCACTCCATCACCGTCACCCCGACACCCTCACACTCACTCCATCACCGTCACCCCGACACCTTCACACTCACTCCATCACCGTCACCCCGACACCCTCACACTCACTCCATCAGCGTCACCCCGACACCCTCACACTCACTCCATCACCGTCACCCCGACACCCTCACACTCACTCCATCACCGTCACCCCGACACCCTCACACTCACTCCATCACCGTCACCCCGACACCCTCACACTCTCTCCATCACCGTCACCCTGACACCCTCACACTCACTCCATCACCGTTACCCCGACACCCTCACACTCACTCCATCACCGTCACCCCGACACCCTCACACTCACTCCATCACCGTCACCCCGACACCTTCACACTCACTCCATCACCGTCACCCTGACACCTTCAAACTCACTCCATCACCGTCACCCCGACACCCTCACTCTCACTCCATCACCGTCACCCCGACACCCTCACACTCACTCCATCACCGTCACCCTCATCCCTTCACACTCACTCCATCACTGTCATCCTGACCCCCTCACATGCACTTCATCAACGTCACCCTTACCCTCTCACACTCACTCCATCCCTGTCACATTGACCCCCCTCACACTCACTCCATCAAGGTCACCCTGACCCCCTCACACTCACTTCATCACCGTCACCCTGATCCCCACCCACTCACTCCATCACTGTCACCCTGATGCTGTAACACTCACCCCGTCAACATCAACCTGTCCGCCTCACTCTCCTTCCATCACATCTGCTGCTCACTCTCACTCCGTCACTGTCACTCTGACCAACTCACTCCATCTCCATCACACTGACACCCTCACACTCACTCCATCACCGTCACCCCGACACCTTCACACTCACTCCATCACCGTCACACCGACACCCTCACACTCACTTCATCACCGTCACCCCGACACCCTCACACTCACTCCATCACCGTCACCCCGACACCCTCACACTCACTCCATCACCGTCACCCCGACACCCTCACACTCACTCCATCACCGTCACCCCGACACCCTCACACTCACTCCATCACCGTCACCCCGACACCTTCACACTCACTCCATCACCGTCACCCCGACACCCTCAAACTCACTCCATCACCGTCACCCCGACACCCTCACACTCACTCCATCACCGTCACCCCGACACCGTCACACTCACTCCATCACCGTCACCCCGACACCTTCACACTCACTCCATCACCGTCACCCCGACACCCTCAAACTCACTCCATCACCGTCACCCCGACACCCTCACACTCACTCCATCACCGTGACCCCGACACCCTCACACTCACTCCATCACCGTCACCCCGACACCCTCACACTCACTCCATCACCGTCACCCCGACACCCTCACACTCACTCCATCACCGTCACCCCGACACCCTCACACTCACTCCATCACCGTCACCCCGACACCCTCACACTCACTCCATCACCGTCACCCCGACACCCTCACACTCACTCCATCACCGTCACCCCGACACCCTCACACTCACTCCATCACCGTCACCCCGACACCCTCACACTCACTCCATCACCGTCACCCCGACACCGTCACACTCACTCCATCACCGTCACCCCGACACCCTCACACTCACTCCATCACCGTCACCCCGACACCCTCACACTCACTCCATCACCGTCACCCCGACACCCTCACACTCACTCCATCACCGTCACCCCGACACCCTCACACTCACTCCATCACCGTCACCCCGACACCTTCACACTCACTCCATCACCGTCACACCGACACCCTCACACTCACTTCATCACCGTCACCCTGACACCCTCACACTCACTCCATCACCGTCACCCCGACACCCTCACACTCACTCCATCACCGTCACCCCGACACCCTCACACTCACTCCATCACCGTCACCCCGACACCCTCACACTCACTCCATCACCGTCACCCCGACACCTTCACACTCACTCCATCACCGTCACCCCGACACCCTCAAACTCACTCCATCACCGTCACCCCGACACCCTCACACTCACTCCATCACCGTCACCCCGACACCGTCACACTCACTCCATCACCGTCACCCCGACACCTTCACACTCACTCCATCACCGTCACCCCGACACCCTCAAACTCACTCCATCACCGTCACCCCGACACCCTCACACTCACTCCATCACCGTGACCCCGACACCCTCACACTCACTCCATCACCGTCACCCCGACACCCTCAAACTCACTCCATCACCGTCACCCCGACACCCTCACACTCACTCCATCACCGTCACCCCGACACCGTCACACTCACTCCATCACCGTCACCCCGACACCCTCACACTCACTCCATCACCGTCACCCCGACACCCTCACACTCACTCCATCACCGTCACCCCGACACCCTCACACTCACTCCATCACCGTCACCCCGACACCTTCACACTCACTCCATCACCGTCACCCCGACACCCTCACACTCACTCCATCACCGTCACCCCGACACCCTCACACTCACTCCATCACCGTCACCCCGACACCCTCACACTCACTCCATCACCGTCAACCTGACCCCCTCACACTCACTCCATCACCGTCACCGTTTCCCTCACACTCACTCGATCATCATCAACCAGACCCCCTCACACTGACTCCATCACCGTCACCCTGACTCCCCACTCACTCCATCAAACTCACCCCGACTCCCTCACACTCACTCTCTCACCATCACCCTTACCCCACACATCACTCCGTGACCATCACCATGACACATTACACTCACTCCATCACGTTCGCTCTGACCCCCTCACAATCAATCCATCATCCTCACTCTGATCCCCTCTCACTCAATCCATCAAACTCACCCTGAACACCATGCACGAACTCCATCACCCTCATCCTGACCCCCTCACATCCACTCCATCACCATCACAGTGACACCTCACACTCATTCAATCAACGTCACTCTGAACCCCTAACAATCACTCCATCATCTTCACTCTGACCCCCTCACACTCACTCCATCAAACTCTCCCTGACCACCACAAACTCACTCCATCACCATGTTCCTGACCCCCTCACACTCACTCTGTCACTGTCACACTGACCCCCTCACACTCACTCCATTACCGTCACACTGACCCCCTCACACACACTCCTTCACTGTCACCCTGACCCCCTCACACATACTCCATGATTGTCACCCTGACACCCTCACACTCACTACATCACTGTCACCCTCACCCTCTCACACTCACTCCATCACCATCACACTGACCTCCACACACTCACACCATTACGGTCACACTGACCGGCTCACATTCACTCCTTCACTGTCATCCTGACCCCCTCACACTCACTCGATCACTGTCACCCTGAACCCCTCACACACTCCTTCAACGTCAATCTGACCCCCTCAATGCCACTCCATCACCGACTCCCTGAACCTATCACACTCACTCCATCACCATCACCCTAACCCCTCACACTCACTCCATCACCGTCAGCCTGACCCCCTCACACTCAACCCATCACCGTCAATCTGACCGACTCACACACACACTCATCACTGTAACCCTGACACCCTCACACTTACTCCATCACTGTCACACTGACACCCTCACAATCACTCCATCAGCGTCACCTTGACCACGTAACACACACTCCATCACCATCACTCTCAACCCCTCACACTCACTCCATCACCTTCACACTGACCCCCTCACACACACTCCTTCACTGTCACCCTGACCCCCTCACACATACTCCATGATTGTCACACTGACACCCTCACAATCACTCTATCACTGTCACCCTCACCCCCTCACAATCACTCCATCACCGTCACACTGACCCCCTCACACTCACTCCATCATCGTAGCCCTGACACTCTCACACTCATTCCATCAACGTCAACCTGATCCCCTCACACTCACTCCATAACTGTCATCCTGACCACCTCACACGCACTCCATTCATGTCACCCTGACCCCCTCACACACACTCTATCACCTTCACCCTCATCCCCTCACACTCACACCACCACTGTCACTCTTACACCCTCACACTTACTCCATCACCGTCACATTGACCCACTCACACTCACACCATCACTGTATCCTGGACCCCCTCAGACTCACACCATCGCCGTCATCCTGAAACCCTCACACTCAATCCATGACCGTCACACTGGCGACCTCACAATTACTCCATCACGGTCACACTGACCACATCACACTCACTCCATCACAGTAACCTTGACCCCCTCACAATCACTCCATCAACGTCACACTGACCCCCTCACAATCACTCCATCAGCGTGACCCTGACCAACTCACAATCACTCCATCACCGTCACTCTTCCCCCTCACACTCACTCCATCAACGTCACACTGACCCCGTCACACTCACACCATCACTGTAACCCTGACCCCCTCAGACTCACACCATCGCCGTCACCCTGAAACCCTCACACTCACTCCATCACTGTCAAACTGACCACCTCACTCTCACTCCATGACCGTCACACTGGCCCCCTCACAATCACTCCATCACGGGTCACACTGACCCCCTCACACTCACTCCATCAAAGTCACCCTGATCCCCTCACACTCACTCCATCACCGTCACACTGACCCCCTCACACTCACTCCATCACCGTCACACTGACCCACTCACAATCACTCCATCAGCGTGACCTTGACCAACTCACAATCACTCCATCACCGTCACTTCCCCCCTCACACTCACTCCATCAATGTCACACTGACCCCCTCACACTCACTCCATCATCATAACCCTGACCCTCTCACACTCACTCCATCAACATCAACCTGACCCCCTCACACTCACTCCATCATCATAACCCTGACCCTCTCACACTCACTCCATCAACATCAACCTGATCCCCTCACACTCACTCCATCACTGTCACCCAAACACCCTCACACTCACTCCACCAGCATCATCCTGACCCCAATCACCGTCACACTGAAATCCTCACACTCCCTCAATCACGGTCTCACTGACCCCCTCGCACACACTCCATCACCGTCACACTGACCCGGTCACATTCAATCCCTCACCCTCACCCTGACCACCTCACACTCACTCCATCACTGTCACCCTAATCCCTTCACACTCACTCCATCACCGTCACCCTGATCCACTCCCATTCACTCTATCACTCTCAGCCTGACCACCTCACACTCGCTCCATAATAGTCGCACTGATCCACTCACACTCACTCCATCAACGTCACCTTGTCCCCTTAATCTCACCCCATTACTATCACACTGACCGCCTCTCACACACTCCATCACCTTCATACAGACCCCCTCACACTCACTGTATCACAGCCACACTGGCCCCCGCACACTCACTCTAACTACATCACAGCGACCTCCTCATACTCACTGTATTACAGCCACACTGACCGCCTCACACTCACTCCATCACACTCACACTGACTCCCTCACACCCACTCCATCAATATTACACAGGCCCCCTCACACACACTCCATCACTATTACGCTGAACCCCTCGCACTGACTCCGTCATTGTCACACCCCCCCTCACACTCACTCCATCACCATCACACTGACCCCCTCGCACTCACTCCTTCTACGTCACCCGAACACCCTCACACTCACTCCATCAGCAACATCCTGACACCATCACACTCACCCTAGTCACTGTTACCATGACCCCTCACACTCCCTCAATCACGTTCACACTGACCCCCTCACACTCACTCCATCACTGTGACACTGTCCCCCTCGCACTCACTCTGTCACTGTCACCCTATCCCCCTCACTCAAAATTCATCACCGTCATCATGACCCCCTCACACTCACTCTTTCAGTCACCCTGACACCCTCACACTCCCTCCACCACAATCACACTGACGCCCTCACACTCACTTAAGCACTATCACCCTGACTACCTCACACTCACACCATCACTGCCACACTTAACCCCTCACATGCTCTCCATCACTTTTACACTGAGCCCCTCACACTCACTCCATCACCATCACCCTGACCCGCTCACACTCACTCCAACACCCTAACGCAGACTCCTCACACTTACTCCAACACTGCCACCCGAACACCTTCACACTCTCTCAATTACCGTCACACTGACACCCTCACTCTCACTCCATCACTGTAACACTGAACCCCTACATTCACTCCATCACTGTCACACTGTCCCCTCACACTAACTCCATGAATGACACACTAACCCCTCACACTCAGTCCACCACACTCACTCTGACCCTCTCATACACACTCCATCACCATCACCCTGACCCCATCACACTCACTCCATCTACATCACACTGACCCGCTGACACTCACTCCATCACACTTACACTGATTCCCTCACACTCACTACATCACCATCACACTGACCCCATCACATTCACTCCATCACCCTCACCCTGACCCCCTCACACTCACTCCTTCACTGTCACACTTATCCACTCATACTCACTCCAACACCGTCACCCTGACCACCCTACACTCACCCCATCACCATCACACCGACCCCCTCACACTCACTCCATCACTGTCACACTGACCCCTCACACTCACTCCCCCAACACCGTCACCCTGACCAGCTCATAATCATTCCATCACACTCACACTGATCCCCTCAGACCCACTCAATCACCATCACACTGATCCCCTCGCAATGACTCCATCACCGTCACACTCCCCCCCACACTCACTCCATCACCATCACACTGACAACCTCACACTCACTCCATCACCATCACCCTGACGCCCTCACATTAACTCCATCACTGTCACCCTGACCCCCTCATACTCACTCCGTCACCGTCACCCTCACACCCTCACACTCACTCCATCAGCATCACTCTGACTCCATCACACTCACCCCAATCACCGTCAAACTGAATTCCTCACACTCCCTCAATCACGGTCACACTGACCCCCTCACACTCACTCCATCACCATGACACTGAATCCCTCGCACTCACTCCATCACTGTCACGCTGTCCCATTCACACTCACTCCATCACTGTCACTCTGACCCCCTCACACTCACTACATCACCGTCACCCAACCACCCTCATACTCACTACATCACCGTCACCCAAACACCCTCACACTCACTCCATCAGCATCACCCTGACACCATCACACTCACCCCAATCACCATCACACTGAATTCCTCACACTCCCTCAATCACGGTCACACTGACCCACTCACACTCACTCCATCACAGTGACACTGACTCCCTCACACTCACTCCATCACCGTCACCCTGACCCCTCACTCTCCATCCATCACCGTCATCGTGACCCCCTCACACTCACTCCATCAGTCACCCTGACAGCCTCACACTCAAAGTTTGGGAGAAGATTTGTAGCTCGGGTGCTCGTTGTTGTGGTTCTGTTCGCCGAGCTGGGAATTTGTCTTGCAAACGTTTCGTCCCCTGTCTAGGTGACATCCTCAGTGCTTGGGAGCCTCCTGTGAAGCGCTTCTGTGCTGTTTCCTCCGGTATTTATAGTGGCCTGTCTCTGCCGCTTTCGGTTGTCAGTTCGAATAGCAGTGGACAGCTCGAACTGACAACCGGAAGCGGCAGAGACAGGCCACTATAAATACCAGAGAAAACATCACAGAAGCGCTTCACAGGAGGCTCCCAAGCACCGAGGATGTCACCTCGACAGGGGACGAAACGTTTGCAAGACAAATTCCCAGCTCGGCGAACAGAACCACAACAGCCTCACACTCACTCCATCACTGTCACCCTGACACCCTCACACTCACTCCATCACTTTCACCCTGACCCCCTCAAACTCACCAGATCATCGTCACCCTGACCCGCTCACTCTCACTCCATCACCCTCTCCCAGACTCCTCACACTCACTCCAACACTACCCCTCTAACACCTGCACACTCTCTCCATTACCGTCATACTGATCCCCACACACTCACACCATCAATGTAACACTGAACCCTTCACATTCACTCCATGTCCGTCACACTCACTCACCTCACACCCACTCCATCACCATCACACTGACCCCATCACAGTCACTCCATCACCGCCACCCTGACCCCCTCACACTCTCTCAATCAATGTCACACTACCCTCTCACACTCACTGTATCACAGCCACCCTGACCCCCTCACTCTAACAACATCACAGCGAACCCCTCACACTCACTCCATCATGGTCACACTGACCCCCTCACACTCACTCCATTACTGTGACACTGACCACCTCACACTTACTCCTTCATCATCACCCTGACCCCTCACATTCACTCCATCACTGTCACACTGTCCCCTCACACAAACTCCATGAAGGACACACTGACCCCCACTCACCGTCTTCATTACCGTTTCACTGACCCGCTCACACTAACTCCATCCCTTTCACCCTGACCCACTAACACTCACTCCATCACCGTCACCCTGACCCCCTCACACTCAATCCATCAACTTCACCCAGACCCCTCACGCTCACTCCATCACTGCCAGGCTAACCCCTTCACACTCACTCCATCACTGTCACCCTGACCCCCTCAGTCACTCCATCACGGTCACCCTGACCCTCTCACACTCACTCCATCAACCTCACCCTGACTCCTCACACTCACTCCATCCCTGCCACTCTAACCCCTTCACACTCACTCCATTACCATCAGACTGACCCCCTCACACTCACTCCATCACTGTTACACTGACCCCTCACACTCACTCCATCACACTCTCACTGAACCCCTCTCACCGACTTCATTACCGTTTCACTGACCTGCTCAGACTCGCTCCATCACTGTTACACTGAACCCCTCACACTCACTCCATCACCATCACCCGAACACTCTCACACTCAACCCATCACCGTCACACTGAACCCCTTGCAAACACTCCATCTCTGTCACCCTGACCCCCTCACAATAATTCCATCATTGTCACTCTAACCCCCTCACAGTGACTCCATCACCGTCACACTCACACTCTCACACTCACTCCGTAACCGTCACACTGACCCCCTCACACTCAGTCCATCACCATCACACTGACCGCCTCTCACACACTCCATCACCGTCACACAGACCCACTCACACTGACTCCATCACCGTCACATTGTCCCCCTCACACTCACTCCATCATTATCACCCTGACCCTCTCACACTCACTCCATCACTGTCACCTTGTCCCCCTCACACTCACTCCATCACCATCACACTGACCCCCTCTCACTCACTCCATAACCATCACACTGACCCCCTCACACTCACTCCATAACCATCACACTGACCCCCTCACACTCACTCCATCACCATCAGCCCAACCCCCTTACGGTGACTCCATCACTGTCACCCCAACCCCCTCACACACACTCCATCACCATCACACTGACACCCTTACAATCACTCAATCACCATCACACTGACACCCTTACACTCACTCCATCACCTTGACACTGACCCCTTCACACTTACTCCTTCATCATCACCTTAACGCCCTCACACTTACTCCATCACTGTCACCCTGAACCCCTCGCATGGACTCCATCACCATCACACTGACCGAATCTCGCTCACTCCATCACCATCACCCTAACCCCCTCACACTCACTCCATTACTGTCACTCTGACCCCCTCACACTCACTCCATCACTGTCATTCTGAACACCTCACAATCACTCCATCACCGTCACCCGAACACCTTCACACTCACTCCATCACCGTCACCCGAACACCCTCACACTCACTCCATCACTGTCACTCTGACCCCCTCACACTCACTCCATCACTGTCATCCTGAACCCCTCACAATCACTCCATCACTGTCACACTGATCCCCTCACACTCAGTTCATCACAGTCACACTGCCCTCTCAGACTCACTGCATCACTGCACCCTGACCCCCTCACACTCTCTCCATCATCATCACCTTGAACCCCTCACACTCACCCCATAACCATCACCCTGAACCCCTCACACACAATCCAGCACTCTCAACCTGACCCCTCACACGCTCTCCATCACCATCACCCTGACCTATTCACACTCACTCCATCACCGTCACACTGACTCCCTCACACTCACTCCATCACCATCACCCTGACTCCCTCGCACTCACTCCATCACTGTCACAATGACCACCCTCACACTCAGACCATCAACGTCACCCTGACCCCTTCGCACTCACTCCATCCACGTCACCCGAACACGCTTACACTCACTCCATCACCGTCACACTGAACCCCTTACACTCACTCCATCACTGCCACCCTAACACACTTAAATTCACTCCATCAGCGTCGCCCTGACCCCCTCACACTTACTCCTTCACACTCACACTAACCCCCTCACACTCAGTCCTTCACTCAGGATGACCACCTCACAATCACTCCATCACCATCACACTCACACCCTTACACTCACTCCAATACTGTCACCCGGACCCCTCGCACTCACTCCATCACCATCACACTGACACCCTTATACTCACTCCATCACCTTGACACTGACCCCCTCACACTTACTCCTTCATCATCACCCTGACCCCATCACACTGACTCCATCACCGTCACCCTGAACCCCTCGCATGGACTCAATCACCATCACACTTATCCCCTCTCGCTCACTCCATCACTGTCACCTTAACACACTTAAATTCATTCCATCAGCGTCGCCCTGACCCCCTTACACTTACTCCTTCACACTCACACTAACCCCTCACACTCAATCCTTCACACTCATGATGACACCCTCACACTCACTACAACACCATCACACTGACCCCCTCACACACTCCATCACCATCACCCTGACCCCCTCACACTCACTCCATCACTGTTACCTTGTCCCCCTCCCACTAACTCCATCATTGTCACCCTGAATCCCTCACAGTCACTCCATCACCGGCACCCTGACCCACTCACACTGACTCCATCACCGTCACCCTGAACCCCTCGCATGGACTCCATCACCATCACACTGATCCCCTCTCGCTCACTCCATCACTGTCACATTAACACACTTAAATTCATTCCATCAGCGTCGCCCTGACCCTCTCACACTTACTCCTTCACACTCACACTAACCCCCTCACACTCACTCCTTCACAATCATGATGATCCCCTCACACTCACTACAACACCGTCACACTGACCCCCTCACACACTCCATCACCGGCACCCTGACCCCCTCACACTGACTCCATCACCGTCACACTCACACCCTCACACTCACTCCATCACTGTCACAGTGACCCACTCGCACTCACTCCATCACGTTCACCCTGACCCACTCACCCTCACTCCATCACTGCACCATGTGCCCCTCGCATTCACTCCATCACTGTCACCCTGACGCCCACACACTCACTCCAATGCCCTCAACCTGCTCCCCTCACACTCACTCCATCACTGTCACCCTGACCCCTCACACTGACTCCATCACTGCCATCCTAACTCCTTCACACTCACACGATTACCATCACACTGACCCCCTCGCTCTCACTTCATTACTGTCACGCTGACCCCGTCACACTCACTCCGTCACGATCACTCTTACCCCCTCACACTCAAACCGTCACAATCACACTGAACCCCCCACAATAACTCCATCACCGTCACCCGAACACCCTCACACTCACTCCATCACCGTCACTCTGACCCCCTCACACTCACTCCATCACTGTCATCCTGAACCCCTCACAATCACTCCATCACTGTCACACTGATCCCCTCACACTCAGTTCATCACGGTCACACTGCCCCCTCACACTCACTGCATCACTGCACCCTGACCCCCTCACACTCTCTCCATCATCATCATCACCTTGAACCCCTCACACTCACCCCATAACCATCACCCTGAACCCCTCACACTCAATCCATCACCATCACCCTGACCCATTCACACTCACTCCATCACCGTCACGCTGACCCCCTCACACTTACTCCATCACCGTCACACTCACCACCCTCACACTCACTCCATCACCATCACACTGACCCATTCACACTCACTCCATCACCGTCACACTGACCCCCTCTCACTGACTCCATCACCGTCACACTCAACCCCTCACACTCACTCCATCACCATCGCACTGACTCCCTCACACTCACTCCATCACCATCACCCTGACTCCCTCGCACTCACTCCATCACTGTCACAGTGACCCCACTCACACTCACTCCATCACCATCACCCTGACTCCCTCACACTCACTCCATCCACATCACCCGAACACGCTTACACTCACTCCATCACCATCACGCTGGCCCCCTCACACTCACTCCATCACCGTCACCCTGACCCCCTCACACTCACTCCATCACCGTCACACTGACCCCCTCACACTCACTCCATCACTGTCACCTTAACACACTTAAATTCACTCCATCAGCGGCGCCCTGACCCCCTCACACTTACTCCTTCACACTCACACTAACCCCCTCACACTCACTCCTTCACTCACGATGACCCCCTCACACTCACTCCATCACCTTGACACTGACCCCCTCACACTTACTCCTTCATCATCACCTTAACCCCCTCACACTTACTCCATCACTGTCAACCTGAACCCCTCGCATGGACTCCATCACCATCACACTGATCCCCTCTCGCTCACTCCATCACTGTCACCTTAACACACTTAAATTCACTCCATCAGCGTCGACATGACCCCCTCACACTTACTCCTTCACACTCACACTAACCCCCTCACACTCACTCCTTCACACTCACGATGACCCCCTCACAATCACTACAACACCGTCACACTGACCCCCTCACACACTCCATCACCATCACCCTGACCACCTCACATTCTCTCCATCACTGTTACCTTGTCCCCCTCCCACTAACTCCATCATTGTCACCCTGACCCCCTCACACTGAATCCATCGCCGTCACACTCACCCCCTCACACTCACTCCATCACTGTCACAGTGACTCACTCGCACTCACTCCATCACGTTCACTCTGATCCCCTCACCCTCACTCCATCGCTGCACCATGTGCCCCTCGCATTCACTCCATCACTGTCACCCTGACGCCCACACACTCACTCCAATGCCCTCAACCTGCTCCCCTCACACTCACTCCATCACTGTCACACTGACACCTCACACTCACCCATTTATCGTCACACTGAACACCTCACACACACTCCATCACCATCACACCGACCCCCTCACACTCACTCCATGACCATCACACTGACCCCCTCACAGTCACTCCATCACTGTCACCCTGACCCCCTCACACTCACTCCATGACCATCACACTGACCCCCTCACACTCACGCCATCACTGTCACCCTGATCCCCTCACACTCACTCCAACGCTGTCATGCTGACGCCTCACACTGACTCCATCACTGCCATCCTAACCCCTTCACACTCACACCATTACCATCACACTTACCCCCTCACTCTCACTTCATTAATGTCATGCTGACCCCGTCACACTCACTCCATCACTATCACTCTTACCCCCTCACTCAAACCGTCACAATCACACTGACCCCCTCACACAAACTCCATCACCGTCAGCTGAACACCCTCACACTCACTCCATCACTGTCACACTGACCCTCTCACATTCACACAATCACTGGCATCCTAACCTCCTCACAATCACTCTATCACCGTCACAGCGACCGCCTCACACTCACTCCATCACGGTCACACTGACCAACTCATACTCACTCCATCACAGTCTCCCTCACCCCCTCACATTCACTCCACCACCGTCACACTGACCCCCTCACACTCACTCCATCACATTCACACTGACCCCCTCCCACTCACACCATCAATGTCGCTTGACCCGCTTACACTCACTCAATCACAATCACCCTGATCCACTCCTACTCTCTCTATCACAGTCGCACTGAACACTTCACACTCACTCAATCATCGTCACCCTGACCCCCTCACTCTCACTCCATCACTGTCACCCTGATCTACTGACACTCACTTCATCACAGACACACTGACCCCCCTCACATTCACTGCTTCATCGTCACCCTGGCTCCCTCACACTCACTCCATCACTGTCATCCTAATCCCCTCACACTCGCTCCATCACCGTCACCCTGGCTCCCTCACATCCACTCCATCACCGTCACCCTGACCCACTCACACGCATTCCATCACCGTCACCCTGACACCCACACGCTCCCTTCCTCACCCTCATCCTGACAACCGCACACTTGCTAAATCACTGTCACCCTGAACACGTCACACTCACTCCATCACAGACACACTGACACCCTCACACTCACTCCATCACCATCATCCTAACCCCTCACTCACTCCATCACCCTCTCCATGACCCCCTCACACTCACTCCCTCACAGTCACACTGATCCATTCACACTTGCTCCATCACCGGCACCCTGACTCCCTCACACTCAATCCATCACCGTCACAGTGACTCCCTCTCACTCACTTCATCGCAGTCACACTGATCCACTCACATTCACTCCATTACCATCACCCTGACCCCCTCACAACTGCTCAATCACATTCACCCTGAACCCTCACACTCACTCCATCACCGTCCTCCTGACCCTCACACTCACTCCATCACCCTCACCCTGAACCCCTCACACTCGCTCAATCACATTCATCCTGAACCCTCACACTCACTCCATCACCATCCTCCTGAAACCTCACACTCACTCCATCACCCTCACCCTGAACCCCTCACACTCGCTCAATCACATTCACCCTGAACCCCTCACACACACTATCACTGTCACCCTGATCCCCTCTCACTAACTCCATCACCATCACACTCACTCCATCACTGGCATCCTAACCCCCTCACACTCACTCTATCACAATCACATCGACCCCCTCACACTCACTCCATCACAGTCACACTGACCAACTCACACTCACTCCATCACAGTCTCCCTGACCCCCTCACATTCACTCCATCACCGTCACACTGACCCCCTCACACTCACCCCATCGCATTCACACTGACCGCCTCCCACTCACAAAATCACTGTCGCCCAGACCCGCTTACACTCACTCCATCACAATCACCCTGATCCACTCCCACTCTCTCTATCACAGTCACACTGAACACTTCACACTCACTCCATCACCATCACCCTGACCCCCTCACTCTCACTCCGTCACTGTCACCCTGATCTACTCACGCTCACTTCATCACAGACACACTGACCCCCCTCACATTCACTCCATCACAATCAACCTGACCCCCTCACACTCACTCCATCCCCATCACCCTGAACCCCTCACATTCACTCCTTCACCGTCACCCTGGCTCCCTCACACTCACTTCGTCACCGTCACCCTGACAACCTCACACTCACTCCATCACTTTCACCCTGATCCCCTCAATCTCACTCCACCACCGTCACACTGACTCACTCACACGCACTCCATCACCGTCACCCTGACACCCAAACACTCCCTCCCTCACCATCATCCTGACAACCTCACACTCGCTAAATCACTGTCACCCTGAACACGTCACACTCACTCCATCACAGACACACTGACACCCTCACACTCACTCCATCACCATCATCCTAACCCCCTCACTCACTCCATCACCCTCTCCATGACCCCCTCACACTCACTCCCTCACAGACACACTGATGCATTCACACTTGCTCCATCGCCGTCAACCTGACTCCCTCACACTCACTCCATCACCGTCACAGTGACTCCCTCTCACTCACTTCATCACAGTCACATTAATCCACTCACATTCACTCCATTACCATCACCCTGACCCCCTCACACTCGCTCAATCACATTCACCCTGAACCCTCACACTCACTCCATCACCGTCCTCCTGAACCCTCACACTCACTCCATCACCCTCACCCTGAACCCCTCACACTCGCTCAATCACGTTCACCCTGAACCCCTCACACACACTATCACCATCACCCTGATCCCCTCACACTCACTCCATCATCATCACACTGACCCCCTCACACACACTCCATCACCATCACACTGACCCCCTCACACTCACTCCATCACAGTCACCCTGAAGCCTTCACACACACTCCATCACCATCACCCTGATCCCCTCACACTCACTCCATCACTATCAAACTGACCCCTTCACACTCAGTTCATCACCGTCAACCTGACCCCCCTCACACTCACTCCATCACCCTCACCCTGAACCCCTCACACTCGCTCAATCACGTTCACCCTGAACCCCTCACACACACTATCACCATCACCCTGATCCCCTCTCACTCACTCAATCACCATCACACTGACCCACTCACACTCCCTTCATCACCGTCACCCTGATCCTCCTCACATTCACTCCATCACTCTCACCCTGAGCAACTCACACTCACTCCATCATCTTCACCCTGACCCCCTCACACCTACTCCATCACCGTCATTGTGTTTCTGCTTTCACCAGAATTATAATAAGAACAAATACCAATAAATAGCCATGTTCACAGTAGGAATAGCTGTCATTGGTATATTCTGAGTCAGAACTGTGCCAGAGTGAAACGTAGAACAAGAATTTTCCGTCATACTTACACCTACATTTGACTCATAATTTCTTCAGTCACTTTCTCTCTCACTTGAAGAAGCAGCCATGGAGGGGGAAATAAAGGTGATGTTGTGGCTCAATGGCCTTTCTGATATGGCTGACCCTGAATTAAATTAAATCGCAAGAAACACTGTTTTGTTGGTTTAATTTTAATTTTGCTGCAACCTCACAATGTTCATTGTAATAATCGGAAGTGAATTAGATTTATCTCATTGGAATGATAAATGTTGTATTCAAATTTGCTCTGACTTTATTTCACCTTCAGGAAAATACTGCTTAGACAAACAGAGGGTTCAATTGCAGAAGAAAACCCACCAGTTTTGTTGCTCGTTACTTTGGCAGATTTCACCGAGTATTAAATGGACCAAACATCATGGTGTTTGTCCTCACATCCTTAACGCATATAATTAAAGCAGGAAGTAGATCTCCAAGCAACTGATCATTTCCTATTCATTATGTAATATCTTCCCTTCACAATAAGAAAAATCCACTCAGTTCCATTTACAATGGTTTAGGTGGAATATTATGCCAAATCTTTCAAAATCCAGAGTTTTTGCAACCGCATCATATTCAGCTGCACGCGTTCATGAAATGTCTTTACATTTAAAATCAACCAACTTCGGCATTGTTTCCCTGCAACTTCCGACCGTCTACATCCCACCCCAACACCTTTATCTAGCCAGACGCTGTCTCTCTCTCCTTGTGAAATTTATTCCTTGTATGTCACCAAATGTGCCTTTCCAAATATTTTGAAAAACAGATTATCGGAGTGACAGCGATTCTGCTCTCATCATTTCCTTGTCCTTCAAAGGTTTTATCAAATGCTTTGAATGCCTGACGTCGAGATGTTTACTGACTTGAAAGAGGGAATTTTCCACCTATCTACTCTGTCCAAACATTTCATAACCTGAAAAAGCCCCATTAAGTCTTCCTTAGTACAGGGATAACTGTTGCAAATTTTCCAAGGCAACAAGTAAATAAAATCTCATCCTCAGTACACCCCGTCAGCATCGTCTCTAATGGCTTTACCCCCCAGTAATCACCGCCATTGCCCTCTCCGATAGAATCACAGAATCCTACAGTGCAGAAAGGGCATTTTAGTCAATCGAGCCGGTGTCGACTTTCTGAAGAGCATCTCACCCAGACCTAGTTCTCCTCCCTATTCCCGTACATTTCACGAGAAGAAGGAGCAGCCGTCTCCCTTCTGACCTTGTCCCCGCGTAACCCATTGTTAATTCACTCTTAACATGCTTCATTCAGTCCCTGGACACGACAGGGCAATTTAACTTTGCCAATCAACCTAACCCTATGAGCGAACTGCATTGCGAATTACTGAGTCAATGTTCCATCATAGTGAGCAAATGCTGTATCATTTTTAATGGCTTTATACCCAGGTAACTCAGCCTCATCAATGCAAATCAACCCAAATACAATGTATCGAAACACTACCCTCTACTTTACAATTTCATTCGTGCTGAGGGAAGTGTTTCTGCACTCATATTTGAATACTTTTACCCTGTTTATTCCTCACCTTCGTGCTTCCAGTAAACACTTCAATGCGGAACAAGTCTGTCAAATGATTTTCATTCAACACAGTCACAAGATGCAGCTTACGGAAGTCACATGTTTGCACGTTCACTGACACTCTGCCTCCCTGAGAGCTGCAACCCTTCCCCACCATGATTCAGGCAGCAGTGTCCTTCCTGTGACATGCCCCATCGAGAATGGAAGGACAGGTATCAATACTCGCACTTGGGAAGTTAGCGACAGTTTTAAAATATTTACACTGGACCCAGTGGAGAATTGAGCCCTGGGACAGATGGGGACACTAAACATTATACTACCTAGGACAAGAGTGTCAAAGGAGGCCCTTCAACCAAATGTGGTCACACTTGTCAAAAACAACTGCCTAATGAACTGAATCCCATTTCACTATGTTTATCCCACAGCCTTATATGTTTTGGCATCACAAATTCACAACTGAATATTTATTCATGTCAATAGAGTTTCTGCCTTACTGAACAATACAGATAGTGTATTCCAAATTCCAACCACCCACTGGCTCATAAAGCTTTTCCGCACATCTTCTCAAACTATTCAGCCCTTTCTCCTTAAATCTCTGGCCTCTGCTGATTGATCCCTCCATCAATGGGAAACTCGTTCACTCAACCCTGTCCATACCCTAACTCAATCGTGTCTTCTCTACGTCTCTTTTGCCATGCGACAATCACTCCACACTATCCTGTCTTTCTTTCTAACTGAAACTTCTCAGCCCCAACAATATCCCGGTAAATATCTCCTGCAATTTTCTCAGTGTGATCACATCCCTGCTATAATGTGACTTGCAAAACTGCACACAACTCTCTTGCTAGAGCCTAATGAGCATTTGTTTTAAAATTTCTGGATTAGTATGTGGGCGATCCTGGCTAAGCAGAATTTATGACCCATTTCGAATTGCCCAGAGGGCAGTTGAGACTCAACCATATTGCTATGAGTCTGAAGTCACATGCAGCCCAGACCAAGTAAGGATAGCAAATTCCATCCCGAAATGACATCAACGAAACATATTTTTTTTTTCAACAATTGTCAATGGATCTATAGTTGTCATTACATTCTTCATTGCAGATATTTATTGAATCCAAATTTGACAATCATGGTATGGTAGGATTCAAGCCCGAGTACCCAGACTATTACCTCGGTCTCTGCATTATCAGTCCTATGAAATTATCACAAGACCAACGCAGAAAGCCACAAAGCTGATCTTTAACAATAAAATCTCTTTTCACCAAAACTGCCCTGGGTATTTTCCATGAGCCTGACGCTCCAATTGTCTCTGACCTAAGTCAGTAAAAGCTGCGACATGGGGATTGATTTCACAACCGCGGTATCCAAATGGATCGACTTGTTTGAAGGTCCCGATGGTGGGATTGGGGCACGTTCACCCAACAACAGTGACCGCAGCAGCAGCACAGACAGAACAGTAGGAATTTGAAAGAGAGTGATAGATTGGGCATTGCCTCAGAGAAATGGGGGGAGGGACGGAAAGGAGGTTTAATGATCATGGGAAGGACCGGAATCTCTGACAACGGGTGTGTTTGAATCCTGATATATGAAACGCAGAGATGCGAGAGAGCGGAATTTGAAGGTAAAGCAATTAATTTCTGAGCATGTGTCACAAAAAGGACAACGGAGAGAACACTTCGTGCCGTGATTTGGTTTCAAACCGAGGTTGCTGTGGTCACAATGCAAAATACCGACAACCCACGATCACAGTAATCACAGAACAGGATGCTTGCAAGCAGCAATAAGTATACTAGCAGAGGAAATGTTCGGAAGAACAGCAAATGTACAATATCAGTACTCAGCGAACAGTGACAGATATGTGGGAGCTGAGAATGAGCTGAATCTTTCAGTTTGATGTCCTCAGAGGCTGTGGAGATCCCTTGAATGAGAATGTTGAAAACGGAGATTGATAGATTTCGATAAGCATCAAAGACTCGGGGGACAGTCCAGGATATTGTTGACATTTATGCTTCAATAGCATTTTAGCTTAACATCGGCACAGCCGCCTATATCCAACCGGAAATGGGGATGAAATGTGCGCACGGAGTTGCTCTCTGTCTCCAGTGATGCAATAGGTGAGCGCGCGGTCCTTCTATGATGGTATAGAGGCGCAAGAAATTCCTCAGTTGAGTGTGCTCCTTATCAAGGGAATGGTTGTCCCCGTTCATACTATCATAGCGATCTACAGTACATCTTTCTAAGACTGCTGAGTGGCACGACTGGAGCGTGTTGAGCCGTGAACTTTGCAGTGGTGGGTTTAAAAGATGATTTTGCCATTTGGATCTGTGTTTCTGACACTGGCAGTTGCAGCTTCATTTGCTCGCATCAGCTCAGTATAAGTTTCTTCCACACAGTCAAGACTTCAACCTGGAGAAAGTGGTGTTGGGGTGATATTTTAAACTATTCGTCCTTGGCGACTGGAACACGGAAAGGGTGATGTTTAAGTTCGGCGAATAAAACCTGAAATGCAAGCCTGACCTCAAAAACAGAGATCATGACTTTAATTTCCTGCAATCCCATTCATTCATGTCCTTTATGCAGGGGATTCTACCATCTTCACCCAGTCCTGCCTACGAGAGACTCCAGGACCTGAAAAAAACATGAGCTGACCCTTAATTCAAGAATCCCCACCGTGTGGGGAAGCACTCTAAACGGCCCTTCCATTCCACACGGTACAGCCGAAGCGCATCCCACCAGACCCCACGGTATTTCCTATCCCATAAGCCTGCATTTCCCATTGTTAATCCCTGTAACTGTCACATCTTTGGTCAGAGGGAGAAATAAAAACGCAAACACGCCGAGAATGTGCATACTGCCCACGGACAGACACACGAGGCTGGTATCGCGCCCGGGTTTATGGTGTAGCCAGACAGCAACTAACGAGAGGCGAAGAATAAATGTTGTCCTGACCAGTGATACTCCCACACTGTGGGTGAATGAGAAAGAATGAAAACACATTCACAACATGGAAAGCAGGATTCGTATCTGTGTGGACACAAGTTGAAAGGATTGTTCACACTGGGTAGAAAAAAGGACACTGATACCACAGAGAAAGCAGCACAATATGGGAACTGCTGGAAGGGATTCAATTAACCACAGAAATGGAAACTCATTTAACCAGTAACTCTGAGGAGAGACCGTTCACCAGTCCCGTGTGTGGGAAGGGATCACTGAGCAAAACAACCTCCGGAGACTCCAGCAGGATTACATATCCCATCAGGTATTCGGTTATGCTGTCAGTGCTGCTGTTAATCCAAAACAGCTATTTGTTCCAAAGCGTCAATCATAGAGTCATACAGCATGAAGGCATACAGGCCCGTTAGTCCAACCAATCCATGCTGAATACATTGCCAAACTAATCGAGTCAAATCTGCCTCCTGCTGTACCCGCTGAGTGGTAATAATGCCCTTGTAGTTTTATTACTGTGGTGTTAATCCAAAAACCCAGGTAATATTTTGGGGACAAAGCATTCAGGTCCTGGCATGACATATGGTGGAGTTTGAATTCAATAAGCACTTGGAATTGAAGAGTCTCCTGATGACCTGAATCAGTTGTGTGGAAAATCCCATCTGATTCACTCATGCCAGTTCGGGAAGGAACCTGCCATATTCATCTGCTCTGTCCCACAGGAGACTCCAGATGGATAATATCGTGTTTGTCTCTGAAATGTCCTCTGGGAAACAACTGATGTACTCGGCATGAATAAATTTATTTTTAAAATCCCACTTTCCAATTCATGTTTGGAATCAATTGTCCATTAAATGTTTCAAACGTACCCTCCTCCATCACTTCCTCAGCAAGTTAATTGCACACGTAAAGCACCGTCCCTAAAAGAAATGCCTCATATGCCTTTTTTAAAAAGCAATCTCTCTTTTTATCTTAAACATATGCCCTCTCGCGTTGAAATCCCCCTCCTGGGAAAAGGCAGCTATCGTTAAATCTAACTTGCCTCTCAATAATTCATAAACTTCTGTCAGGTCGCCGCTCAAACCCCTAACCTACAGTGAAAACAGTCTCAACGAGGAGAAAGTGAGAACTGCAGATGCGCGATCAGAGTCGAGAGTGTTGTGCTAGGACAGCACAGCAAGTCAGGCAGCATCTGAGGAGCAGGAGAACCGACGTTTCAGGGAAGAGCCTGGTGAACGAAACTTGCACGAAAAGAAATGATTCTCCTGCTACTCAGATTCTGCCTTACCTGATGTGGTTTTCCAGTACACCAATCTCGAATCTGAAAATAGTCTCAGCCTATCCAGCCTTTCATTATAACTCAAAACTTCCACACATGGCAACATGCGTGTATACCTTTTCCGAACCTGCTTCAGCTGACAAACATCATTCCAACAACTGGCCGACCAGAAATGGACAGAATATTCCAGAAGAGGCCTCATCAATGTCCTGCAAAACTTCACCATAACGTCCCAACTACTATACACAAAGGACTGAGCAATGAAGGGAAGTTTGTTCAATGCCTTTGAACCATCTTGTCTGTAGGTCATGCAAATTACAAGGAATTATGTACCTGCATCCCTAGCTTCCCTCTTCTCCAACATACGCAAAGCAATACTCTTGTTGTGTACCAAAATGTAATACCTTCCATTTATCCAGATTGAATTCCATGTTACATTTTTCAGTCCAACAACTTATTGGATTAAGATCCTTTTGAAACTTAGATAATTTTCCTCACTGTCTACAATTCTGGTGTCGCCTGCAAACCTACGAAGCATGCCAGCTGTGAATCCCACTGTTTTCATATGTCGATCAATGATTCCTATTTACTTGTAGTGGCCGTGATTTAGCAGTGTGCAGAGCATACAACAATTAGTCATACAATTAACCATGAGGAGGAAAGCCGCAGACTGCAGGGAGATATCAAACAATTGGAAATAAAAATGGTGAAAGCAATTCATTCCAGGGAAGTGGGTGATAGTGAAGCAAAATTAAATTTCAAACCAGCTGCCCACGCTGCAGATGTGGCATTCAGCTGTCTTAGCAAGATGCACTGTAGATTGCTGTTACTATAAACGGGAACAGATTTTCCCTTCTGCCCCGTCTTTGACAAGAAGCACTCCCAACCTCGGTATTGCTTGCACCTCTAAACCGTCACAGAAACACCGTGCATTCTTCGGTTGTGTCACTTGAGCCATCGAGTATCTCTGCGACCTCATTCCCAACCCGATTTCAAGTTGGTTCTTCCCGACTGCATCACTCTGTTCCTCTGATTCTGGGACTGGGAACTGGGAGTAGGTGGCAGCAGTGGTTACTGCCTTGTGTGGGGAAACTCGTGAAGTAACCGATGTTAAACTGCATTGCTATTGGAGTGTACATTTCAACAAAAGCTTAGTAAAAACAATTACTGCAGATGCTGGAAACCAGATTCTGGGTTAGTGGTGCTGGAAAAGTACAGCAGTTCAGGCAGCATCCGAGGAGCAGTACAATCGACGTTTCGGGCAAAAGCTCTTCATCAGGAATACAGGCAGAGGGCCTGAATGGTGGAGAGATAAGGGAGAGGAGGGTCGGGGTGGGGAGAAAGTAGCATAGAGTACAATAGTTGAGTGGGGGATGGGATGAAAGAGATAGGTCGGGGGGAGGGTGGAGTGGATAGGTGGAAAAGCAGATAGGCAGGAAGGACAAGTCAGGACAAGTCATGGGGACAGTGCTGAGCTGGACGTTTGGAACTGGGGTGAGGTGCGGGAAGGCGAAATGAGGAAACTGTTGAAGTCCACATTGATGCCCTGAGGTTGAAGTGTTCTTCCGAGGTGGAAGATGAGCCGTTCTTCCTCGAGGCGTCGGGTGGTGGGGGAGTGGCGGTGAAGGAGGCCCAGGACCTCCATGTCCTCGGCAGAGTCGGAGGGAGAGTTGAAATTTTGGCCCACAGGGCGGTGTGGTTGATTGGTGCGGTTGTACCAGAGATGTTCCCTAAAGCGCTGTGGAAGGAGGCGTCCAGTCTCCCCAGTGTAGAGGAGACCGAGCTGGGAGCAACGGATACAATAAATGATATTGGTGGATGTGCAGGTAATAAAAGCCGCACTGTCCCCAGAGTCTTTGTTGTTTTGGAGAAATCTATTTATCTCAGCCTTCAGCATATTAATGATGAAATCACCACAGCTACTGTGGGCAACGATATAAAATGGTCAGCCCATTCTGAGTTAGTGTTACGAGTTAGTAGACAAGCTTAGTGCGTTCGTCTGTGGGGTGCCGTGATCGTATAGTAGTTAGTACTCTGCGTTGTGGCCGCAGCAACCTCGGTTCGAAATTGAGTCACGGCAGTAGTTGCTGTATGTGTCCCAGTCTTTTGTGAAACACAAAGGAATCGGTTGTTTTCATGTTTTGATTTTCTCCAAGGTGATTGTTTTTTCCTTCAAGCTCTGCTCGCTCACATCTCTGTGGTTTCACATGTCAGAATTCAAATCCACCCGTTCTCAGAGATTTCTTCCCTCCTACGCTCACTAACTGAACTTTCCATCCCATACCCCCATTTCATTAATTTGGAGATGCCGGTTTTGGACTATGGAGTGCAAAGTTAAATATCACCCAACACCAGGTTATGGTCTCTCAGGTTTAATTGAAGCACTAGCTTTCGGAGCGCTGCTCTTTCATCATGTGTTTGCGGAGTCATTTCCTATTTCACTAAGGCATTGCAGAATCTAATACAGACTCTCCCATTCATACCAATCAGTCTGTGTGGCTGGGGTCACTGTTGCTGGGTGAACGTGCCCCAACCCTACCATCGGGACCTGCAGACCATTTGATTCCTTTGGTTACCACTGTTGTGAGATGACTACTCATGTAGCAGCTTTTACTGATATGGACCAGATATTATTTGGGGGGGGGGGGGGGTCAAGCTCAGGAAAATGGCACAGAACAGTATCGGGGAAAAGCGACTTAATTGGATAAGGTCAGTTTCACTGCTTTTCTGCAATGGCTGAGCGCTATTACCACTCAACACTGAACCATTAATTCAGACACCAAGGACCTGTGTTTGACTCCGACCATGCTAGGTGGTAGAATTGGGATTCAATAAAGATCTGGAATTACGAATCTAATAAATCCTATATATCCATGTTCAATTGTTGAAAAAAAAATCTGACGTCATTTAAGGAATGAAAATGCCATTCTTTCCTGCTCGGGCCTCCATGTGACTTCAGACTCAGTACAATATGGTTGAGTTTCAACTGCCCGCTGAGCAATTAGGGATAGCAATCAATACTGCCGAGCCAGCGAGGCCCTCGTACTGTAACAGAATAGAAAAAAAGTTAATTTGGCCCTAGCTAGATTACTTTGCGCAGTTCTGCAATTCAGAGTACTGCATGGATGTGATCGCACTGGGAACGTTGCGGTAGAGATTCACTGGGATATTGTCTGGGCTGAAGTGTTTCAGTTGTGAGGAGAGATTGGACAGACTGGGGTGGTTTGTCTCCGAGCAGAGGAGATTGGAGAAGACATGACTGAGATGTACTAAATACTGAGGGATATGGATAGGATAGACTGAAAGAAGCGTTTGTTATTAATGGAGGGAGAGAACACTGGGGCCAAGAGATTTCGGGAAAAGGCAGAAAGGTTTGAGTAGATTTGCGCAAAGGGTCAGAGAGGCGGAAATCATTCTAACATTAAAAAAGTTGAAATGTTAATTTGTGATGCCAAAACATGTAAGATTAAAGGGCTAAACGATGGAAAACTTGATTCAGGTAGTTCAGCAGTTGTGTTTGACAAGTGCGGTCACAACAGTCTGAAGGGCCTTCTTCGATGTTGTCATCCTCCCCAGTATCGTGGTTATTGTCCCCGCCTGTCACAGGGCTCAATTCTCTGCTGGGGGCATCTAAAGGTTTTAAACCTGCCGCTCTGTTCCCAGTGAAGGTTATGAAAGCTTGGCATTCCATTCTCGATGGGACATGTCACAGGAAGGACAGTGCTGTCTGAATCAGGTGGGGAAGGTCTGCAGCTCCTGGGGAGAGAGAGTGTCAGTGACAGTGCAAACACGTAACTTCAGCCAACTGCAAATTGTGTTTGTGTTGCAATGAAAACCATTATAGAGAGTTGTTCCTGACTGATATGTTTATTTAAAGCAGGAATCTGAGGAAGAAAACAGTAAACCCATTTAGATCTGAGTGCAGAAACATTTCCAGCAGAACTACTGAGGTTATACAGCGTAGAACCGCGTTTGGATGGATTGAATTCGGGTTGGTGGGCGCAGTTTGCTTTCACTAGGCGGAGTTGCCAGTGCCACTATCTGTTATACATGATACAGATAGTGTTCAATGTGATGGTACATTTGCTCAGTGGTTCGCACTGCTCTTAAGTCTGTAGGTTAGGTAGATTGGCCATGTTAAATTGCGCTGATGTGTCCAGGGAGTGAATTCAGTAAGTTAAGTGAATTAGCCATGGGTAACGCAGTGATAAGATCAGCAGTCACACGATGCCAGGTTTTATTCCAGCAGGTTTATTTGAAATCACAAGCCAGAGGCCTGCGGGGATAGAGCCGGGATCGAAGTCTGGCTGAGATGCTGTTCAGAGTCTCCCGAAAGACTCGATTGACTGAACTGTACTTTCTACATTGTAGGGAATCTGTGATTCTATCAGAGACGACACTGCCAGCGTTTACTGGGCTGCTAAGACATCAGAGACGATGTTGATGGCGTTTAGTTGGGATGGAGTTTAATTTTTTTGCGTTTTGGAAAATTTGAAACTAAACCAAGGAAAACCGAATGGAAGTTTTCCAGAGTATTTGAGGTTTGGAGAGAGTAAATATGTGGTAAATTCACTCTTTCAAGTGCATAAATTTCTGAAAGTCAAGATTTCAAAACAGTCGATGTAGGACAAAGAAATAATGGGAGCAGAATTTCTGCCACTCAGAGAATCCGTTTCCAAAATATTTGGAAAGGCACATTTAGATACACACAAGCAGTGAGTTTCACCAAGAGAGAGACAGCCTGTGGCCAGGTAAAAGTGTAAAGGAGGGTGTAGGGAGTAGAATGTGCGAGGAAACAATGTCTAATTTGGACGACTTCAGATGCAAAGAAATATTGGAAACAAATGCAGCTGAGTAAGATTCAGCAAAAAATCCTCAGAGTTTTGAAAGATTTATCTTAATATTCCACATGAAGCATTATAATTGGAACTGAGCAGATTTTGTATATTGTCAAGGAAAGCTATTCCATAATGATTACGAAGTGATCCGTCTCTTAGAGATCGATTTCCGGCTTTAATCCCATGCCTTAAAGATGGGAGGACGATCGCCATGATGTTGGGTTCATTTGACACCCATTGAAATCTGCCAAACTAACTGAGCATCAAAACTGGCATCTTATTTTGTAGTTTAACCTTCTGTTTTTCTCATCAGTATTTTCTTTAAGCTGAAATAAATTCGGAGCAAAATTGAACACAACATTGAGCGTTCCAATCATCTAAATCCAATTCCCTTCCGATCATTGGAATGAACAGAGTGAAGTTGCAGCAAAATTAATAAAATGAATCGAACAAAACTGCATTTCCGGGAATTTTACCCAGTTCAGGTTCAGCCCTATGAGAAAGACTATCGAGCTAATACATCACCTTCACTTCTCTCTCCGTATATACTTCTTCATGTGAGAGAGAAACTGTCTGAAGAAATTATGCGTCAAGATGAAATGCGCGTATCATTGTGACGGGAATTGCATGCTTGCTGGGTCATTCTGAGACAGTTCCGACTCGAAATAAATCAAGGACAAGGTATTCCTTCCAAGGACGAGGTCAATCCCTTGGATTTTGCTGGTATTATTATTCTGCTGAAAGCAGAAACATAATGGTGTGGATTCGATTCCGCTCAGGGAATTTCTTAACCCCTCGGTGCACCATATGTGATCTTGACGGGGTCACATGTGAGCCCCTTTGCAATGGGCTGAAGTCTCCCTGGGGTTCAGGCGACGGGTTGCTCTTCCATTGTGCTGGTGAGGATTTGAATCCTACTCTGGCTGTTACTTCTATGAAACGCAGCTGTGGTTTCCCTTTGTGCCTCGCATCTTTAAGATACTTTGGATGGAGAATCTTCCTCTTGCCCTTCATTGCACCGGAGATTGGTGATAAATCGATACCTCATCAAAGTCGAAGTAGAGCAATTTGGTTCTATGGTAAGTTACATTGGGATAATGAAAAGGAGGGCAAACGTTTCTATTCTCCTTTCATTCCATCTTGACTTCATAGGAATTTACATCAAATGAAAGGGGAACAAATAAGGAGAGATCGGGTGCAATAGTTTGTCCAGTGGGCTTGTGAATCTTAATGTAATACTCCACACAAAGTTCTGATCAGTATTTTAAACAGTCAATTGAATTGGAACCGCAGAAAACTTTTCCAATGAAACCAATCATTCATTCTTTCACAACCTTTTGCTGTGTGAATCATACCGCGATCCATCATCCAGTGTGATCACCAAGTTGGCAACAATATTAGATCTACCAATTTTCTTTAGCAATTACAACATCTGCACATACCCATCTGCGGTGTGCCCAGTGCCATTTGTTGTCTCCAGGCCACAGCACATTTCTTGTTTATGAAGTTATGAGCCTAGTTCCTGATCAGTCTGATCAGCTTGAAAACCCTTTCTATCACTTCATCCCATCCTTTCAGAATTCTAAAGATATCAATAAAATAAGGCGTTAGACCAAATGATGTAGGATTGGAAGTCGTCCATTCAGCCCATCGAGTCTGCTCCACCACTCAACGAACTCATGGCTGATCTGATAATCATCAACTCCATTCTCCAGCATTGCCTCGACAAAGCTTTATCATCATTCTGGTTAAATATCTGTGTGGGACAGTTTGAAAATACACAACAACTCAGCCTCAACAACAATTTCGGCAAGGAGTTCTACCGATTCATTAACCCCTGAGCAAAGAAATTACCCCTCATTTCTGACTTAAATCGGCAATACCTAATTCTGAGTTCATCTCCTCTGGTGCTCTCCTCATACCACCAGCCCGTAACTACCCTGTCAATGAATATTGAACGTTTATAAATGTTATTATGTGATTATAGAGCTCCCCTCCCTCTCCTTTGTTTCAAGTAGAAAAATCCCAGCCTAACCAATCATTCCAAGAAGCTACATTTTCTCCAGTGTTGGCAACATGTCCGGAAATCTCTGCTGTCCCCGCAGCGTCCTTACATATTATTACGGCAGGTGGAGACATTTATGCGAAGAAACGGTTGAAATTTCAAGAACAGACGGGAATTGGATCTTGAAATCAGACAGCGACTGGAATCAGATTGGTCCACACAAGGACGAAATAGAGTAATGATCACTCTGACAAATGAGAAACTAATCATATCTCATTGACATTCAATAACTTTACTGTAAACAAATTACCCCGTGTAATAGTCCACAGAGCTATTATTTCGGGGGAAAACGTATAGAATCTGGCTACATAAACACTTTGACAACAACAACATGTTCTTGAGACATTCTTTTGATTATAAACTCAACTCATTGCTCCGTGAATCCTACATCGTTTGCAAGGCACAAATGAGACGAGGAGCATAACTCTCTCCATTTCCCTCGATGGGTGTAACTTCAATAACACTTAAGGAACTGGTCACCGCCCGCAACAATGCAGTCACTTGAATGTACCCTCTTCAACACCTGCAATATTCATTCCCTTCACCGTTAAGGTGCAATTGCAGCAGAGCGCACCAACTACAAGATGCACTGGAGTAAGTCATTCGGGCATGTTTGACAGAATCTTCAAAGCACAACAGCTGGACTGACGACAAGCTCACGTTTGGATGATGCAATTAAATGCCACCATTTGCAAGTTCCCTCCAAGGCCCATAGCACTCTGACTTGGAAAGGAATCAGTGATAAACTAATTGGTGAAACAGTCTTGATGGGCAAAGTTGCATACTTCATCCTTTATCTTACAATTTTAAGAAAAATGTTGATTTATGCGATGACCAGACTTGTGCTCAGTCATTTAGCTGTTCCCTAACCTGGTGGTTGCTAACGTTCTGCTATCATCCACAGCCCGTGGTCAACAATAGAAAATATCCGAAAACCCTCTCAATGAACTGACTCCCCTTCAGATTAGAGTGGTGTTGGAGAAGCACAGCAGGTCTGGCAGCATCTGAGGAGCAGGGAAAATGGAGGTTTCAGGTAAAAACCCTTCATCAGGAATGAGACTTGGAGCATATGGGATTAAGAGATAAATGGGAAGGGTGGGGAGAAGGTAGCTGAGAGTGCTGTAAGTGGATTCAGGCGGGGGGTGAACATGATATGTCAGAGAAGAAGGTGGCGTGGATAGGTAGGAATGAAGATGCACAGGTGGGACAAGTCAGGAGGACGGTGTTGAGCTGGAAGGTGGGAACTGGGGTAAGGTAGGGGGAGGGCAAATGAGGCAACGGGTGAAGTCCAAATTGATGCCATAGGGTTGAAGGGTCCCGAGGCAGATGATGAGGCTTTCTTCCTCCATGCATCGGATCATGAGGCAGTGGCGATACAGGAGGCCAGGATCTTCATGTCCTCGGGAGAGTGGAGGGGGAGTTGAATTGTTTGGCATGGGGCACTGGGGTTGGTTCTTGCGGGTATCCTGTAAATACTCGCTGAAGTGCTCTGTGAGAACACATCTCCTCTCTCCAACTAAGAGGAGACCACACCGGGATGAACGTATGCAAGAACTGACATGTGTGGAAGTGCAGGAGAAAGCTTGATGGATGTGGAAGCCTCCATTTGAGCCTTGGACAGAGGTGGGGAGGTAGATGTGGGTGCAGGTTTTGCAATTGCTGCAGTGACAGGGGAAGTGCCAAGCGGGAAGGGTGGGTCATTGGAGGGCGTGGACTTGACTAGGTAGTCACAGAGCGAATGGTCTTGGCGGAAAGTGGATAGGTGTGGGGAGGGGAACATATGTTGTGGTTCTGTTCGCCAAGTTGGGAATTTGTCTAGCAAACGTTTGTCCTCTGTCTAGGTCACATCCTCAGTGCTTGGGAGCCTCCTGTGAAGCGCTTCTGTGCTGTTTTCTCAGGCATTTATAGTGGCCTGTCTCTGCCGCTTCCGGTTGTCAGTTCGAGCTGTCCGCTGTAGTGGCGGTATATTGGATGCAGGTCGATGTGTTTGTTGATAGAATCTCTGGATGAGTGCCATGCCTCTAGGAATTCCCTGGCTGTTCTCTGTTTGGCTTGCCCTATAATGGTAGTGTTGTCCCAGTCGAATTCATGTTGCTTGTCGTCTGTGTGTGTGGCTACTTAGGATAGCTGGTCGTGTCGTTGCGTGGCTAGTTGGTGTTCATGTATACGGGTCGTTAACTGTCTTCCTGTTTATCCAATGTAGTGTTTTGTGCAGTCCTTGCATGGGATTTTGTACACTACATTAGTTTTGCTCATGTTGGGTATCGGGTCCTTCATTCTGGTGAGTTGTTGTCTGAGCGTGGCTGTTGGTTTGTGTGCTGTTATGAGTCCTAGTGGTCGCAGTAGTCTGGCTGTCAGTTCAGAAATGCTCCTGATGTATGGTAGTGTGGTTAGTCCTTTGGAATGCGGCATGTCCTCGTTCCGTTTCTCTCCCTTAGGCATCTGTTGATGAAATTGTGACGGTATCCGTTTTTGTCGAATACCTTGTATAGGTGTTTCTCTTCCACTTTTTGCAGTTCTGGTGTGCTGCAGTGTGTTGTGGCCCTTTTGAATAGTGTCCAAATGCAACTTCGTTTGTGTGTGTTGGGGTGGTTGCTTTCATAGTTTAGGACTTGGTCTGTGTGTATGGCTTTCCTGTGAACCTTTGTGGTGAATTCTCCGTTCGGTGTTCTCTGTACCATCACGTCCAGGAATGGGAGAGACAACGGAACGAGGACATGCCGCAACCCAAAGGACTAGCCACACTACCATACATCAGGAGCATTTATGAACTGACAGGCAGACTACTGAGACCACTAGGACTCATAACAGCACACAAACCAACAGCCACGCTCAGACAACAACTCACCAGAACGAAGGACCCGATACCCAACATGAGCAAAACTAATGTAGTGTACAAAATCCCATGCAAGGACTGCACAAAACACTACATTGGACAAACAGGAAGACAGTTAACGACCCGTACACATGAACACCAACTAGCCACGCAACGACACGACCAGCTTTCCTTAGTAGCCACACACAAAGACGACAAGCAACATAAATTCGACTGGGACAACACTACCATTATAGGGCAAGCAAAACAGAGAACAGTCAGGGAATTCCGAGAGGCATGGCACTCATCCACAGACTCTATCAACAAACACATCGACCTGACCCAATATACCGACCACTTCAGCGGACAGCTCGAACTGACAACCGGAAGCGGCAGAGACAGGCCACTATAAATACCGGAGGAAACAGCACAGAAGCGCTTCACATGAGGCTCCCAAGCACTGAGGATGTCACCTAGACAGGGGACGAAACTTTTACAAGACAAATTCCCAGCTCAGCGAAGAGAACCACAACAACAAGCACCCGAGCTACAAATCTTCTCCCAAACTTTGAAGGAGAATATATCCCTGTTGGTGGAATCCGTTTAGAGGTGGCGAAACTGTCAGTGGATGGTGTGATTTATGCAGAGGTTCCAGGGCTAGAAGATGACGACCAGGGAGGTTCTGTCCTTGTTGTGGTTGGAGGTGTGGGGTTCATGGGCGGAGGTGCGGGACATGGATGAGATGCGTTGGAGGGCATCTTCAACCACATCGGAGGGGAAATTCCGGTCATTAAAGAAGGAGGCTATCTGGTGTGTTCTGTGGTGGAACTGGAACTTTGGGAGCAGATGCGATTGAGGTGGCGGAATTGGGAATACAGGATAACATTTGCTCAAGAGGTGGTGTGGGAGGAGGTATAATCCAGATAGCTGTGGGGATCAGTGGGTTTGTAAAAAGTGTCAGCAACACTGACCTCGAGGGATATATTTCCCGCCCCACCCCTATCCACTTTTCACAAAAACTGCTTCCTCCACGACGACCTAGTCAAGTCCAAGCCCTCCAATGACCCATCCTCCCCTCGTGGCACCTTCCCCTGCCACCACAGGAATTGCAAAACCTGAACCAACATCATCCCTCTCACATCCTTCCAAGGCTACAATGAGCCATCCACGTCCATCAAATGTGCACTTCCACACGTGTCATTTATTGCATCTGTTGCTCGCGATGCGGTCTCCTCTACATTGGGGCCGACAGACACCTTCTCGCAGAGCGCTTCAGAGAACAATTCCAGGGCACCCGCAAAATTCAACCCAAATGCCCCATGACCAAAAACATCAACTAACACCCCCCACCCCCGACTCTCCCAAGGACATGCAGTTCCTCGGTCTCCTCCACCGCCATTCCCTCACCAATGGACGCCAGATCTTCCACCTCGGGACCTTTCAACACCCGGGCATCAACTTGGTCTTCACCAGTTTCCTCATCTCCAACTTTCTAACTTGACACCATTCTACTGACCTGTCCCACCTGTCTGTCTTCCTTCGTACCTATCCGCTCCACCCTCTTCTCCGACCCATCACCTTTCACCCCATCTCCATCCACCTCTTGCACTCTCAGCTAAATTCTTCCCAGACCCATCCTCCCGTTTATCTCTCCACCCTCTAGGCTCCCAGCTTTATTCCTGATGAAGGGCTTTTTCCCGAAACGTTTTTTTTTCTGCAACTTGGATGCTGCCTGACCTGCTGTGCTTCTTCAGCCCCCCTCCAATCTTGATTCTGATTTCCAGCACCTGCAGTACGCAATTCCGTCCAACTGGTTACCCTGTTCATTGATCTTGAATAGGCCGTTGCTAAAGTTTCCCTGTTCTTATATTCCCACCTGCAGTCAAGAACAGAAAGTATCTCCAACCCCTCTAGACCACTTGATCCCTTGTCCAATCTCCTTCAAAAATTGTTGAATGTCTACTCCAATATCTCTTTTATTACCTTAAACCACTCAGTATTCACACATTTATCATTGTTCCTCCCCAAATTCATTCTCACCCACTTCACTGGATTGAATTCCTTTCAGCCCATTTTCTTGCCAATTGTTTCCAATCTCCCTGCAGTCTATGGCTTTCTTCCTCATGGTTAACGACCTGACTAATTGTTACATGATTTTCAAACTGCGAAATGATGGCCACGACAAATAAATATAAATCATTGACCTGTATGAGAAAACAATGGAACTCATAGAAGCCATGGTTCATAATCTTGTAGAGGACACCAGAATTGGAGACTGTAAAGAAGGTGATCTAAGGTTCCAGAAGGATCTTAATCCAATGCGTCTATGGGCTGAAATATTTTACATGGAGTTCAATCTGTATAAATGGAAGGTATTGCGTTTTGCTACATCAAATAAGAGAAGGGTTCGTACAATTAGTGCTAGGGCGTGGCATAATGTTTTGGAAAACGGAGGCCAGGGATGCAGTTAAATATTTCTTTTTAGTTTGCTTCACATATAGACAGAATGGTTAATAAAAAAAAAGTCATCCTGCCTGCGTTGCACAGTCCTTTGAGCGTAGGAGTTGGTACATCATGTTGAATGGAATAGGACATTGTGTGAGGCCTCTTCTGGAGTACTGTGTCCAGTTCTTGTCACCCAGTAATAGCAAGGAAATTATTCAGCGGGAGTAGGTTTTGAAGACGTGTATCAGCATATTGGTCGTGGGGAAGGTTTGTGTTACAATGAAAGGCTGGATAGGCTGAGAATATTTTCACACGAGAACTGGAGTTTGAAAGGCGACCTGATAGAAATTTATAAATTATTGAGGGTTCGAATAGAATTAACTTTAACTGTCTTTTCTCCAAGGAGGGGCACTTCAAGACGAGAGGGCAAATGTTTCAGGTGAAAAGAGAGATATTTAAAAAACGACATGAGAGGCTGTTTTTAACAGACGATGGTTTATGTGTGCAATTCACTTCCTGAGGCAGTGATGAATGAAAATACATTTACAATATTTGAAGGATATTTCGATCGATAAATGCATTGGAAAGTTTCCGTGGGATTAGAAAAAAGCTATTCATTTATGCCTAGTCCATTATTTATTGCCCAGAGGGCAGTTCAGGATCAACCACGATATTATGGATCTGGAGCCATATACCAGACCAGATAAGTATGGCAGTTTTCTTCCCTATCAGGCATTAGTGAATCACATCTACAATAACTGATTCAACATCATCATTAGACTCTTCAACTCTAGGTATTTATTGAAATAAAATTCCAGCATCTGCCATGCCTGGATTTGAACCAGTGTCCATAGAATTATATCTGGACATTCATATTAACAATGCAGTAATATTATTACAAGGGCATTATTAACCCTCAGCAATTACAGGAGTCGTCAGATGCGACTCGTTTAGTTTAGCATTATGTACAGTATGAGCTGGTAGGAGTGAAAGGCCTGTTTTTATGCTGCGTGACTCTATGACTTTGACGCTATTAAACCGGCAGCTGGTTGGGATTAACAGCAGCGTTGACAGTTTAATTGATCTCCTTCTGGGATATGTAATCTTGCTGGTTACTCTGGAGTTTTTATTGCTCATAGGGCCCTTCCCACACACGGGACTGTTGAACAGACTGTCCCCAGTTTGACTGAGTGAACGAGTTTCTACTGCAACAGGTAATTGAATCCCGCATTGCGTTGGTTTCTCTGTGATATCGGTGTCCTTGTATCTACCCAGGATGAACGATTGGCTCAAATCATGCCCACGCAGTCATAAGTCCCGTTGTGCATTTGTGAACGTGTTTTTTTCTTCCTGATATATACCCACAGGGTGTGGATGTCGCTGGTCAGGACAGCATTTGTTGTTCATCCTGATTCGCTGCTGCCTCTCTGCACGAGAGACATGGATTTGATCTCAGTCTTGTGTGACTGTGTGCAGTTTGCACATTCTCTCTTTGATTGTGTGAGTTTCCTCCCACAGTCTGAAGGTTTGCAGGTTACAGGCATCAGCCATGGGAAATGAAGGGGAACGGAATAGGTATAGAGTGTGAGTCTGATAGGATGTGCTTCGGAGGGATGGTGTCGACTGGAATGGGCCGAATGTCCAGCCTACTTACAGTGTCGGCATTCTCGGATTAAGGGTCAGCTATGTTGTTCTGCACCTGGAATCACAAGTAGGCAGGATTGGGTAAAGATGGTAGCATCCCCTGCATAAGGGTCATGCATGGATAGGATTGCAGGAAATTAAAGGCATGTTCTCTGTTCCTTAGGTCAGGCTTCCATTTCAGGTTTTATTCGTCGAACTTTAACATTACCAGTTCCGTGTCTGAGTCCCCAAGGATGACGAGTTTATTATATAACCACAACACAACCTTCTCCAGGTTGCAGTATTTACTGGGAAGAAGAAACTGATCCTGAGCTGATGCAAACATAAGCAGCTGCTACTGCCAATGTCAAGAACACTGATCCAAATAGGAAAATGAAATTTCGAACATTGTCACCCCAAAGTTAAAGGTTCAACACGCTTTAGATACGCCAGTTGATTGCGTCAACAACATGTACTGCTTATGGCTATAATATTATAAATGGGGGCAAATATTCCTTCCACCTCGTTTTTGACCAGGAGCAGTCCCAACCTCGGAAATACGCGCGCCACTCTCCCGTCATTCCATCCCAACGTCCAATTGGATCTTCATGCCTGCTTCAGTTCAGAACTGGAATTAAGTATGATTGTGTGGGCAAAGTGATGAAGTAGCCGATGTTAAACTATAATGCTATTGAAGCATATCCTGGACTGTCCCATGAGTTTGGAGAGTTTCATAAATTCCATTCTCCAACACTCTCATTCACGGAATCTCCACAGACTCTGGGGACGTTAAAGTTAAAGACTCAGCCCATTCTGAGTTCACAGATGCCTGTAAATTAAGTCCTGATATTGCATATTCTTCCTGACATTTCCTCTGCTACCATACTGGATGCAGTTTACAAGCGTGGTCTGTGGAGTGCTGTAACCATTTAGTATTTTGTTTTCTGCATTGTGGTTGCCGCGACTTCGCACCAAATCCACGTCATATCGGTCAGTTCTGTCAAAGTTTTACTTTTGCTGAAATACGGTAAGAAATAACTCGTTTTTACATGATAATGATCTCCGAGGTGATGATTTGCTTTCCATCGAATTTCATTCTCTGATATTTCTGCGTTCCATTTATCAGCATTTATAACCAAAAGTTCTGGAAGATGTCCCTTCCTCCCACTCGCCCTAACTCACTTTCCTGTCCCTCGTTCCATTTGACTGAGGCATTGCACAATCTAACTTACACTTACACGTTGATACCGTCCAGTCTGTGCCGTTGCACTCACTGTTGCTGGGTGACCATGCCATAATCTTTTCATTGGCACCTACAAATCATTCGATCCGTTTGGATATCGTGGCTGTGCGATCAATTCTCTTTTCGCAGCTTTTACTGACATGGACCAGAGATTATTGGAGGGTGAGGCTCAATAAGTGGACACAGAGAATAATTGGGGATAAGAGACTCTATTGGAAAAGATCAGCTATAACGGTTTTCTGCGAGAGCATACGGGTATTATCGCTAAATTATTAACACAAAAGGCCAGGTCACGTTCTGGGGAGACGGGTTCGATTCTCACCATACCACGACGATGATAGAATATAAATGCAAGAAATATTTGCAATTAAGAATAGGCTTAATCCGTTGTCCGAAAATCCCATCTGTTTCACTGAAGGCCTTGAGGGAAGGAATCTGCCGTCCTTAACTGCTCTGGACTCCATGTGACTCCAGACAGCTTGGCAATATATGCTGCAGAGACGCACCGCATGCTGGTGCTGAATGTAAAAAAAAGGTTCATTCGACTCTACCTAGACAATTGACTGCAATTCACATAAGTCCAGGGATGTGATCACACTGAGATTCACTCGGATAGTGTCTGGGCTGAAGAGATTCAGTCAGGAAGAGAGACAGGTAAGACTGGAGTTGTTTGTCACAGTGCAGAGACGTTTGTGAGAAGGCATGGTTCAGATGTACAAAAAAATGAGGGTTGTGGATAAGGTAGACTGAAAGTAACATTTCCCATCGACGGATAGATCGATCACAGGGTACCAGAAATTTAATGAGAAAGACAGAAAGGTTTAAGTAGATGTGTGAAAAGGCGTTATAGTCCGGTGGGTGTTGAAATTTGCAAAACTGTGTCTGTAAGGGTCAGAGAGGCAGGGACCCTTTTAACCTGAAGTAATATTCAGATATGAATATGTTCTGCCAATAACTATAAGGCTATGGGCTAAACGATTGGAGTCGTTTAGCAGTTGTTTTTGACAAATGGAGATACAACGGGCTGAAGGGTCTCCTTTGAAACTGTTGTCCTCGGTAGTATAGTTGTTCGTGTCGCCGCATGTTATGCGGGAGATCGGAGCTCAATTCCTCGCTGGGGCAGCGCAAATGTTTTAAAACTGTCGATACATTCCGAAGTGCGGGTTATTAATGCCTGTCCTTCCATTCGCCATGGGACATATCGCAGGAAGGACAGTGCTTTCTGAATCAGCGTGGGGAAGGTCTGCAGCTCCCGCTGAGACAGAGTGTCAGTGAAAGTACAAACACGTGACTTCCGCAACCTGCACCTTGTGTCTGTACTGGAATCTAAACCATTTAATAGAAAGAAGAAGGAAGCTGAAGGAGAAACAGGGTAAACCAATTCAGATGTGAGCGCAGAAACATTTTCAACAGCATCTTGAGGAAAACTGACAAACCGCTCTGAGAAAGAGTTTCACTCTCAGAACTGTTAGTTCACAGAGGTGTTTTTGTTCCACTTAAGCCCTTAAGAAATTGAATAACAATTTAACTGAAGACTTGAAATTTAGAACACACCAGGCGATGAGACACGTGCTGGAAACTGTGTTTCCAAGCCAGATGTTTGATGACTGATGATGATGCAATAGGCTGAAAGGCCTCCCGCCATGTTCTTAAAAACTCAATGACTGTCATTTTTCAACTGAACCGATAAGGTAAAAACAAAGTTACCAAGAAAATTTGCAAGCATTGCATCTGTCTTCCTTGACGCGAAAGTGTTAAAATTCAGATCTCTCACTGCTATTTCCCAATGTTGATTTCCAGTCAGGGAAAAAATATTTTTTGTTCCTTATGAAAGTCGTAAATTGAACATGAATTCCTGACAGTACAAAACAGCAAAGGTATCAGTGCTGTCAGAGTCAGTGAGAATTTCATATCGGAGATGAATTCAAATGGGAATAAACGTTAAAAGCAGTTGCCTTTGCCTGCTCAGACTCAGTGCTACAAAAATGATCATTACTGAAACATTCAGGTTTTTTCAAGGATTTAATAAGTTGAATGCACAAAGATTGGATCTGTGACCAGAGTGCCTCGGATTGAAAGACTTGGAGATGCAGGTTTTGCACAGGTGTGTGCAGATTTGAAAATCACACGACACCAGATTATATTCCAACAGGCTAAATTGGAAATACTAGCTTTCGGACCGCTGCTCATTCATCAGGTGGTTGTGGAGTTCACAGTTGTAAGACACAGAATTTATAGCACAAGTTTACAGTGTGATGTAACTGAAATTATACATTGAAAAATACCTTGATTGTTTGCTAAGTCTCCGATCTGTTAGAATGGCAATGTGAGCTTCATTTCTTCCATATGTAAAGTGCAAAACTTTTTTTCATTTAAAGTTTCATTCTCAGGTGGAGTTTAACAACTGGTGTCTGCCCCCATGTGCTGCTGTCTGTTCCATAATGTTTACACTGATTCTAATTTTTAAAAATCAGTTACCAGAGACTTACATGGATTCATGTTGTTTTTGAGCAAAGTACAATGTAACTCTGCAAGTACAAATACACCCCTCAAAAGTATATGTGTTTGTGTGCGTGTGTGTGTGAGAGAGTGTGTGTGTAGGAGGGTCTGTTTGTGTAGATAGGGTAATGGGATCACCTGTACATTGACAGGAGCCCAAGGTCCCGGTTGAGGCCATCACCATCGGTACCGAACTTAGCTATCAGCCACTGCTCAGGCACTTTCAGCTGCTGCTTGTTCCGAAGTCCGCCTTGCAGGATGGTCACCCGAAGGTCCGAGGTCGAATGTCCTGGATCACTGAAGTGCTCTCCAACTGCGAAGGGGCATACCTGCCTGTTGATTGATGTGCATTCGCCATTCATCCGTTCTGTAGCCTCTGCTCGGTTTCACCAATGTATCATGCCTCAAAGCATCCTTGCCTACAGCGTGTTGTTTTTTTTAGATTAGCGTCAGTCTAAACATTATGGCGCGGACACAGCACACAGGGACTAACACCTTCAAAATATTATCTGGGTTGACATTAATTGTTAAAGTTCACCTGAGAATGTAACTATGAAAGGAAAGTTTTGCGATTTACATAAGAAAGAAGTGAACCTAACGTAGTCATTCGAACAGATGGAAGATTTAACAAACAATCAAGTTATTTTTCAATGTAAAATTTCAGTTACGTCACACTGTAACCTTTTGCAATAAATTCTGTATCTTCCAACTGTGTAGTCCACAACCAGCTGATGAAGGAGCAGCACTCCAAATGCTAATGCTTCCAATTAAACCTGTTGGACTATGACCTGGTGTTGTGCGATGTTTAACTTCTTGACTTCTTAAATCAGGACTTCTTGTTCCTGAGGAATCTGTTTAATGTCGTAGATTAGTTAATACCCCAGCCCTTGAAAGAATGGAAAAATGTCTTCCCTCTCTCTGCACAGTCGGACAGTTCATCATTCTCATCTGATTCCACTTCAAAAGAGTTTCAAAAAACTGTCAAAACTGAGTCTCACCTATTGACTGGGTTGTTTCCTGAAAACGAAACGTACCTATGAGCAATGTGTGGGGCTTTTCCAGGACTGCCTTCTCTGAGAGCGCTGCGACATGACTGATGTTCTCTATGACATGGAATTGCCAATGTTTGAGTTGGGTTGAAAAAGTAAAAAAAAATACACAACATCAGGGCATAGTCCAGCAGGTTGGTTTGGAAACACTAGCTTTCAGAGAGCCGCTCCTTCATCAGCTGGGTGTATTTCTCCAGAAAATTGATGCGTGTGTCAACATGCGTGATCTTTTGGAAGATCATCTGGACTTTAACCGACCGTTCGTGGTGTCGATGTGACCAATGACTTGGAGGTGTTGGTGTTGGACTGGGGTGGACAAATTTATTAATCACACAAAGCCAGGTTAGAGTCCCACTGTTGACAACCACCTGATGATGAAGCAGCGCATGGAACACTGGTGTTTTCAAATATACCTATTTGATACAATCTGGTGCTGTGTAATCTTTAACTCTGATTGTTCTTGGTAATGTTTAACTGATCGAAGACAGTGAAATCATTTTCGTTCGTAGAGATGAACATTTCAAATATACTCCATCTCAGTGGAGCAAGAAAGATTAGTTTGGATGTGTGATGAATCTCCACAATGCGACTGCGCCAAGTAAAAGTCGAACCTACACCAACTGATAAGTAGCCAGCTATACGAATGGTTGTACCACTGGCCAGCTGCACAGCTGAGATTTTACACGCTGCAGAGCTGTGGTGTTAGCAAGGACTTGAGCCAATAGCAGTAACATTCACAAGGTGAACAAAGAACAAAGAAAACCAACATCGTTGATTCACTTCAAATTGTCCTTAAAAAAACTATCATTCACAATCTGATCAGCCAATTAGTGAGGTCACTACTGATCGAGGAAATTACAACTGACTTTGCTGCGTTTCCACCATAATTAGAGGTAAACGCCAGCCTAATCACAATATTTTATATTCCCATTAATTTTCAGCTTTATATTACGTTAATGACCTTTCCGTATTTGCAGAAAACTGAATAACATGAAATGAGTGAAAAAGTAATTCCAGTGATGTTATCCAATACAGAGTCGACCAGAAAAGAAGTCAAAGACTTGAAACATCATTCCCATTTCTCTCTGTAGCAATGTATTTTCCTGAGTTGAACATTTGCAGGACTTGTCTTTAATATCTACAACATTAATTATTTTCACGGGACAGATTCTTCATAAATCAATTAGCATCTGAGGTGTTGAAACCTAATTTACTTCAGATTAAAATAGTTGAATATCCTTTCCCCAGCCTAATGTCCCAATATTCCTTCCTCTTCCATGTAAATGCAAGCTGCTCCAGGTTAGGTTGGAGATCCCGACCTGAAGTTCCATTGCTCCTTGCTGCTCCATGTCAATCGAAGCTGCTCGAGGTGACGTTGTAGCTCCCAGTCTGATGTCCCAATGCTCCCTACCCCCATGTCAATAGAAGCGGTCCAGTTGAGGTTGGATCTACCAGTCTGATGTCCCAATGCTCCCTGCTGCTTCATGTCAATACAAACTCGTCCAGGTGTGCTTGGAACTCCCAGACTGATGTCACATAGCTCCCTGGAAATGTCAGCAGACGCTGCTCCAGATGAGGTGGAAGCTCTTATCTCTGGCAGCTCACACACCTCGACACCATCGTAGAAATACTGCCCACTGACCATTTCTACTACTGGAACCATTGGTGGAATATCCACATCGTGAGAACCTAATCTTATTCTTAATCACCACCGAATCGTTATTTCCAAAAGGCTTTCTTTCTTAAATGTTAGTTAGCATGTGCATACTGCAGTCAATCCGAAGTAAGGTAATGGTGCTAATTGACGTATGTTCAATAAAAATTGCATCCTATTTTTCATGTTGAGTAACTGTTACTTAGCAAGGAAATTGTTTGTAATGAAATCACACTTTTATTCCAGGTGAGGGAATGTGACTTGTATCATTTAAATTGAACTTGTTCCCTGTGTGAATTTATCAAATAGATCTCAATTTCAAGACAAAATTGCTAATGTTGTCATCCACCTTGAAATATGGTGTCTTCTTCTTTTCACCACACAGGTATTAGAATGAAACATCTGTTAATGACATGAGTATGAAGACACTTGAAATCATTTTTAAGTTTATGCTGCATTATTCTGCGGTTATTGATACACAGGTTAGGTTCATTCCCTGCAGTTAACATGCTGACTACTCCAGTTGTTCATAGTTCAATGTGATGCATCCAGTGTGTGCATAACGAGAGGGACCTTGCTTACCACATCTTGCCTTTATCTGTATCTTATGTCCATCATTCATCAATGGCACGACAAAGGGGAAAGGGCGAGATCAATGTTTAAGTCTGTCTATGCCCATGCACGGCACCCACAACGGCAATTCTCGACTGTGCATTTGCAGCCAGCTCTCTGTGCCCCTACACACATCCCCTGCCCTTTTTGAAATATCTCCATTATTTTGTGCTGTCTCACTGTGCTCTTCTCAACAAGATGATTCACTTCCACCCAACCTGTTCCAGATTTCATCTGACAAAACACTCATTAAGAATTACATTGCATAAACATGCACTTCGCATCTCTCATTATTTCATTTTCCTGAATTTCTTTCATACGATGAAAGTTCACAGCAACTTGACTTGGAAAAGAGAAACCCGTGCCTTTTCATTATCCCAATTAAATCCACGTTTCAATGCAGTTTAGCCAAAAGGCTCAAATTATTCTTTGAGATTTTATAATGGCGTAATGAATAGAAACTGACCATTGGAGTTGCAATTTCAAAAAGTCAGCTGTGGTCATCCAAAAATGGCAACAACAAAAACCGTCGATGACAGTGGGATTTGAACCCCCTAGTGTAGAACACAATGTGTTAGTAGTCCACCACCTTAACCTCGCCGCCACATCGTCATACATGCTTAGAGGCATGTGACCGTATGAGTAATTGAGTTGTTTAAATTATGCAGAGCAGCAGATATTTCTCCGTGGTGTTGGCGAAATGATAATTAGCGCAGTACAGTTCCAAGTGTATGGACTGACCTCTGGGTTGTGGGGAAGCGCACTCCCACTGTGATACTCTGCTCGCAATGATTTGAACACAATTGAAGAAATGACTATGTAACAAGGTCTGTTGAATTCTGTGGCGGTTTGAAGTCAACAGGATGAAGAGCCCGTGACAGCAGAAGGTGTAAAAATGTCTGTGAGGAATTGTTTTCCAGACTGGAGGTGAGTGCATAGTGCTCAATGTCATTATTCGGAACACCTTACTTCCGTTCAGATATTTTTGACACGAACTTGTTTACAGAACTGACAATTTCAAAATCCGAAATAAGGCTAAACTGACAATTGAATTCAACAATGCAAACACCTTGAGCTGTATCATTTTCCTGGGCCGTGCGACACCAAGTCACTGTATGATCTCAGCAACACAGTGAGCAAGTGTCAGAAGGAAAATGGTGCAGTGCCAGAGCGCATACTGGGAGCAACGGTTGACACACGGGGAAGTGCATTTCCCATAACAGGAACACTTCCCAAACAGCGGACAGTGATGGAAGAATTCAGAGGTGTTTACACTTTGGCATTTGATGCCAGAGACACAATGGAGACCTGTCATTGAGTGTGTTTAAGATAAAGATTTTAAGATTTCTACATTTGAAAAACAAAATAAAAAGCTCATGGGTTAGTGAAGGCAAATGTTGAAGTTGTATATTTTATCAATCTACAAATCTTTGCAATAAGAAGCTCACCACTTGCCTCACTCGGGGTCAAAACCATTAGTGAAGATGATCGCGTAATCGCAGTTACCAACCATGGAATCAGAGAAACTCGGTTTCCCAACCGTTAAGGTACAACCAGGAATATGGAGGAAAGCATTAATGTCTTGCTCAAAGTGCTGCAGGTGACCAGTGCATGGTATCTCTGTGCCAGTATAGTGGGCTGTGCTGTGCCGAAGATTTAGGTCAGAGCCTCACATGGAGCAGCTTCAATTTATCGTCGGGTCGAGGGGTAAGGATGGAAGGTGATATTGAGCAAAGCCAAGTTTATGGGAAACTGCCAGTTTTTGCGGATTGAATAACGACCTTTTCTGGATAATGACTCCTTGATCAACAAACATACTGCAAATAGTTAAAACGTGAAGAGACATGTGTGGAGAGAGAGCCGAAGGTGATTTTTCACCAGATGGTGACGTTTCCCAAGTGCACTGCGTTAAATTCCGGGAAAGTAGATGTTGAGCTGGTTTCATGTTATGCTGTTTGTTGCAAACTCGCAAAGGTCATTGTAATAATCAACAAAAAAAGATTGGTACCATAGGACCGTCTGAATATTGTATTGAATTTTAGTCTGAGCATCTTTCAGATGAAGTGGTGTGCTGTTGAAAAACACAAAAAAAGACAGAGTAAAGCTTTTGGTGGAGATAAGAAAGCATGAAATACACCTGACATCATGTGAATGTGGTCAAATCTTTAAAGTAGGTGTTGCGTCTCCAAGTGACGATTCAATTGCTACTCATTTGGATGTAACTTCTGTCTGCAGTTATTTTAGGACATCAGCCCCATTTTCAATGCTTCACCTTGAATAATACGCTGCACCTTTCAAGTCCATGAACTTTTTATACTCAATCTTATTCAGCTGTGCGTGTTCGTGAAATGCCTTTGTGTCTGAAAAAAAAACAAATTCGATATTAATCCACACCCACACTTTTCCTTTCTTTCAATGGTAAATTCCCTCCTTGGATGTTAGTTCGTGCGTCTTTTAAAACACTCTGAAATCAGAAATCTACGTTTTATTTCCGGAAAGTCATCCAGGATTTCAATAACTTTATTGAATGGAAGAAACTCTCATCCAATCATTCCTTAATCATTCACTAGTGGTTTTGAAGCCCTAACTGAATTGGTAGATTCACTCGAAAGAGGGAGCTTCCCCGATTTAGTCACTTCAAACCTCACATTATGTGAAAATCTCTTTTGTTTCCGTTTAAGCTTGCGTGTTTCTGATGCAGCAATTCCACATCTCGTGAATAAACTCCTTCATTCTCTATCATACCGATGAAACCATTTATATCCTTGCTGATGATTTTATGTCTCAGTAAACCCCGTCCCTGAGATTCCTAACATCTTGCTATCCAGGAAGCAGCGTTTGTGCCCTTTATAAACTCTTCACATGTCTTTGGTGGAGAACGAAGTCAAGGATTACACTGAGGGTGACTGATTTCACAGTTACACGATGAACTCTTTGCTTTTTAAATATGATTTCACTCAATCTCCATGACCTGAGTGAGTCTCAGCTAATTCTAAAGGTAACTGAAGTTCAAATACATCATAGTAGGGTTATAGATATTCCAGTGCAGACTAGTTCTGGACAGTAAATATCATTACCAAAGGCCACCGCGGATCTGAATTCAATACTTTTCACACAGTAATTATCGTAGCTACTGTGTATCGTATTTATGTGTTCTTGCCCACTTTGTCCATCACTACATGTGTCCTTGTATTGGGTTCTACTGAATGATTAATTTGTGAATGGAGACTTTCCCTTCAACTCGTTTTCGAAACTCCATGGATCATTGAATAATTGTACTAATATGCTTGCAGAGGACAGTCCTGCCATTACAGGGATGAATCAGTGAACTTTCCCCCGTATCCTCGAAGGCAAGGATTTCCTTCTACAATTTAGGAGATCATTACAGCACTGAATCCCATGTGTGTGTTCATTAAAACTAAAACAGTTGCAGAAAGACTAAGATTTTCAGACTAAGATTTTGCAATCTGCTTGCATTGCTTGTACCAAAAGTTACATTCCACATTGAGCTATGTTTGTGAATGATAGCATTTGCTGAATCTTCAGCACTGATATTTAAATTTTGTCAGAACACTGTCATTCACTGTTCTCTCTTTCCCTTCCGGTTCCCCATTTAATATCATGTATTTTCTCAGTTTATCTTACTTTTTCAACAATTCAAACAATCTCGCTCCTGATTACCAATCCGAGAGAGTACCATAAATTTGTCAATTAATATGCAATGCAACTGTAGGGCGCGGTGACCAAGTGGAAAGGCATTGGTCACATGAACTAAGTAGCAGTAGCGGGTTGGTGGTGTTTATCCCCTCCCCGCGGACTGAGCTGTCTCCATTGGTAGAGTATCACACATTAATAGTGAAGATCTTTTGATGTCATCCTCGAAGGTACATGCTACAAAAAGCTGAAGACTGGGGGAAACTGTTGTGGTCAGCGCTAACACAGAGGCCCAGCGGGAGACTGGTGGGCCCATAAACCAGAAATTAATGGATTAAAAGATTATTCTTCTTAGAAGAATCCGATTGAGACCATCATCTTAACACTTTCTGAGGAGAAAATGGATGTGGGTGAGCGGAGAGTCTCAACTGGTTCCAGCATTTACAACCTTGGTCCGTGTGACAACAAAAGCAGAAACCTGAAATTGTTTATCTTGCTTCTGAAAAACAGGTGAGTAAATATTGAAGAGCTTAGATATTTCTTCCTGGTGTTCATGAAATGAGCAAGAGCAGAGTACGGTTCCCTGAGTATGGTCTGGTTTCTGGGTTATGGGCCCAGGGCCCTCCACTGTGATATTCTGATCACATGATCTGAACACACAAAAATAAATGACTCAGTGACAAGATCTGCTGAATCGGATTCGGTGAAGAACAGAAGTCGATTGAATGAAAAGAGCCATAAGAGTGGGAATGAAGCAAATTATTTTCCAGACTCGAGGAGAGTGCATCGTGCTGTTTCCAGGTGTCAATATCTGTACAAGTAGACTGAAACAGCCTTGGGTGTTATTGTACTGCATCTTTTGTATAATTTTGCAAAAGCACGAAACTTTTATATAGGGGGACAACTTCAAAATCCTCAATGAGGCAAAACACTCAAATGAGGTAAACAACAGAGTAACCACACAAACTGGTTTACATCACGTGGTAAGCTTTCCTGCTCAAATTTCGCTCAAAATCGAATTCCTGAGTATCAGATTCGAACAGTGAATGGTGTATGTCAATACAAACTGCTCTGATCTCACAACTTCAGCATTTCACACGCCCCCTTATGTACGTCTGCCAATTGTAATTGATCACTCACTGTGTTACTTCTACACATGTAGAGAAGAAATAATTATAAGAACAACAGCCATGTAAGTGACTGGGATTTGACACCTGCGACTCCACTTTCAAGGAGCTAAGAACCTGGACCTTACCATTAAGTGTATAAGTCCTGCTAAGGTTTGCTTTCTCAAAATGCAGCACCTCGCATTAATCTGAATTTAACTCCATCACTTTTCTTTAATCATGTTTATTTAGCTTATCAGAATGCCCAACTGTGTTGGTCAGAATTACCTCACTCCAACTATACAATAAACCAATGGTGTTAGTTCCCGTTGTTGTTCTACTTCTGTCACAATGTATTTTATCTAATTCTACTTAATATTATTCTACTGTCACTATTAGGAATTCTACTGCCACCTGTGCTAAAATGATCTTCCATCCCAGACTAACCTGTCATGATTAGTTATTCAGCTACTCTATCTGTCACAATGTTTTCCTGTCCAAAGCTGACTCTACTAACCGCTGATTATGTATATAATGTCATATCCTGCTCCAAGCGTCTCAAGCAGGCTGACTCTACTATCAATTAATTATTTAAAGTCATACCCTTCCCATTTATTGTCACGACTTGTCCCAAACTAGCATGAGGATATTTAGTAGGGAGTCTGACTTGACTAATTGTTATATCTCAGCCTGCCATTGTAACCTTTCAGCCTCAGTCTGACTCTGCTAATTGGTGTAGGAGCATTCCACTGTTCTTATCCCATCCTGCCACAGCGGCCCCATCCTGCCCCAGTGACCTTTTGACGCGTGTAGCATTCCGCAGACCCCTTGTAACAGATTGCACGGAGTTTTCATGCCTTTATCCTTCCCATGCTTTCATGCTCTGTATTTTCTGTGCGGTGTTCGGATCTTTCATCAGACATCTGTTTATCTTCACCCCATTTTCCAGTACTGGTCCTTATCCATATGTGCTCTAGTTTCTCAACTATTCGGCTAAATACTCCTGAAATATTTTGATGACTCATAGCTTTACCACACGTTCAAACAGTGAGTTCCAATTATACAATACTCTCAGAGTGAAAACGTTCTTCCTATATCTCCTCTGAACATCCTGTCACTTGCGTTTAACGGAGCTCCCTGGTTGTTAACTCTTCCCATAAGAAGTTCATTCCTATCACACATACCGATCCCCTTAATGTGCCCCTTAATCACTTCCTCACTCAGCCTTCTCCGCTCTCAGATACAGAGCCTGAGCTGAGCCCTCATGATGATAGTGTCGTGCTGGAAAAGTACCCCAGGTCAGGCAGCATCCGAGCAGCGGGAGAATCGACGGTTCTGGCATAAGTCTTTAATCAGGAATGAGTCTTGTGGGTGGGGACTGAGAGATAAATGGGAGGGGGTTGGGGTTGGGTGCAAGGTAGCTGGGAAAGCGAATGGTGGATGGAGACGGGGAGAAGGTGATAAGTCAGAGGGGGAGAGATGAAGTTGGCAGAGTAGTGAACAAAGAAGAACAAAGAACACAGAAAATTTACAGCGCAGGAACAGGCCCTTCGGACGTCGAAGCATGAGCTGATCGAAATCCACTGTCTAAACCTATCATCCAATTGCTCAGCATCAGTATCCTTCTGCATCCCACTTACTCATGCATCTGTCCAGACGCATCTGAAATGAATCAACTGTGCTAGCCTCTACCACCTCTGCTGGCAACACGTTCCAGGCACCTACCACCCTCGGTGTAAAATACTTCCAACGTCTATCTCTCTAAAACTTTTCACCTTTCACCTAGAACGCGTGACCTCTCAGCATTGAATCCCTCAACTTGGGAGAAAGCTTACCTCTATCCACCCTGGCTCTACCCTTCATGATTCTGTAGACGTTGATCAGGTCCCCCTCAATCTCTTTTTTTTAATGAAAACAAACGTAACCAACTTCAACCTCTCTTCAGAGTTAGCATCGTCCATACCAGGCAACATCCTCATAAACCTTCTCTGCACCCTCTCCTAAACGTCCATATCGTTTTGGTAATTTGGCGACAAGAACTGTACACAGCATTCTAAATGCGGTTGAACCAAAATCTTGTATTTTTTCACATGACCTGTCAGCTCTTACAATCAATGCCCCGTCCGGTGAAAGCAAGCAGGCCATATGCCTTCTTGTCCATTCGATCCAGCTGTGCAGCCACCTTCAGGGTACAAAGAACCTGAACTCCCAGATCTCTCTGCTCATCAGCTTTACCCAAGGCTCTTCCGTTTACAGTATCCTTGTCTCTCGAATTAGACTTCCCAAAATGCATCACCTCACATTTGCCTGGATTCAACTCCATCTACCAATTCTCCGCTCAACTCTCTTGTCTATCTATATTCTTCTTCATTCTTTGACAGTCCCTACGCTTTCTGCTACTCCACCAAATCTTCGTGTCATCTGCAAATGTAATGACGATATTTGGGCCTGCAACCCTTGGAGACTCGAGCATTGCAGCTGGTAGTAATTAGATTTGATGAATGAAATCTGGAATATAAACCCGCTCTAAGGAAGAGTGACAAAAAGTTTTAATTTGCTGAAAACCCATTCATTCATGTCCCTTCAAATGGGAAATCTGCCTTCCTTAAAGAGACCTGCCAACATATAACTCCAGACCCACAATAGTACGGTTCACCCATACATTCCCTCTGACTCAGTTCAAGGAGAGTTAAGGATGAACAACAAATGCTGTTCAGACTATGATGGCCACACTCCTGGGGAGTATAAGGAAGGATAAAAAAGATACATGGATGACGGGGAAAATTGGGAGTCGTCTCAGCGTGGTCTCAAATTCAGCTTATTATCCAAATTAAATAGTCACAAGGATACCCACGCCTCCATGAAGTCAGGTCCATGGGGGCGGGGTCTGTAGGAAGGGATTCAATTACCCGCTGAAATGTAAACTCACTTCTTCAGTCACAATGTGGGCAGTTCATTCACCACTCCCACATGTGAGAAGGAATCAGTCAGGAGTCCAACCTGCAGAGTCACCATCAGGTTTACAAATGGTAGCAAGGGTCTGATTCTGCTGTTATTGCAGGTGTTCATCCCATCCAGCAATGAACCATGCTTGGATGCCTGATTCCAGTGGAGTACCACTGTTTCCTGATGTAGATCAATAATTCAAACTTAGTTGTAGGAGTCATGTTTAGAAGTTTACACACGATGCAACAATTGGTCGTGTAGGTGACTGTGCTGAATAATACCAGGGACCGCAGGGATGTATCAATCAGGTGGAAAGGAAAAAAGAAACGGAGAATAGAATTGAGTCCAGACCAGTAAGTGGAATGAATTCGTGGAGTTGAAACAATAACAGTGAGGATTCTGAGTGGTGAACAGGAACAAAGAGATCTTTGAGTAGATATTCACTGATCTCTGAAGATTGTTGGACAGGGAGATCAGTTGTTCGAGAGGCTTTTTGGATATTTTCTATTGTTGACCACAGTCTGAGAATGATATTCGATCTTTAGCAACCGCCAGTTTAGGAAACACCCAAAGGAATGAGCACAAGTCTGGTCATTGCAATAATCAATATATTTTAAAATTGTAATATAAAAGATGGAGGGCTCAAGTATAACTCTTTGGCCATCAAGACCGCTTCACCACTCAATTAATTTACCACTGCTTCCTCTCCAAGTCCTGCTGGTACGTGCCTTGGAGGGTAATTCATAAATGGTGACGTTTCAGTGCATCTTCAACCTTGTCCTTATGGTCGGTACAGTCTTTGAGCTTTGAAGGTTCTGTCAACAAAGCCTGGTTGACTTACTTCAGTGAATTTTCTAAATGGCGTACTCTGCTGCAATTGTGCCTCAGCAGTTCAGGGAATAAATATTCAGGCGTTTTACAATGTACAGTTAAGTGACTGTATTGTCGTGGAGGGTGTCCTGGTCCTTCAGTGATATTGCAGCGGCACGCACCGAGGCAAATCGAGAGAGTCCTGTTAAACATCTAACGTGTGTGTTGCGGACGATGTAGGCTTCACGGAGACATGTGTTGAGTTAATAATCAAACAAAAACGACCGACAGACATGTTTTTGTCATCAATTTCTTTATATGGGTGGTCAGGTTCCAATTCTCCTAAATACTAGCTCTCAGGACGATTACACGTAGGAATTCAGTTACAATGAAGCCATTGAATGTCAATCGAATATGATTAGATTATCATTTGTCAGAGTTATCATTGCTGTATTTGGTCCTTCTGTGGATCAATCCGATTCCAATCACTTTCTGATTTCAAGTTCCAACCTGATATTTCAACCCGTTTCCTCACATAAATTTCTCTACCTGCCTTCATTATATGTAAGGACGCTGCAGAGGACAGCAGAGGTTTACGAGGATGTTGCCAACTCTGTATAAAATGGAGCTTTGTGAAATGATTGGTTAGGCTGGGATTATTGTCCTCGAAACAAAGGAGGTGAAGAGGAGCCCTATAATCGTATAACACCAATCATAAACGTTCAATATTCGTGGAATCTTGACAGGGTAGATACGGGCAGGTGGTTTGCCCTAGGCTGTGAGGAGAGCACCAGAGGACATAATTTCAGAATTACATATTGCCCATTTAATTCAGAATTGAGGAGTAATTTCTTTGCTCAGGGGCCAAACAATATGTGCCACCTGTGCTGTTGGGTATTTCCAAACTGTGCTAGATAGTTAATCAGAAAGATGATGAAAATTTGTCGAGTTAAGTGAGCAGAAAGGAGTTACAGATTATTGGGGTGGCACGGTGGCTCAATGGTTAGCACTGCTGCCTCACAGCACCAGGGTCCCAGGTTTAACTCTAGCCTCGGGCAGCTGTCACTGTGAAGTTTGCACATCATTCCCACGTTTGCGTGGGTTTCCTCCTACAGTCCAAAGATGCGCAGGTCAGGTGAATTGGCCGTGTTAAATTGCCCGTAGTCAGAGGGGAATGGGTCTGGGTGGGTTTCTCTTCTGAGGGTTGGTGTGGACTTGTTGGGCCGAAGGGCCTGTTTCCATGCTGTAGAGAATCTAATCTAGATCAATCATGAGTTCGTTGAATGGTGGGGCAGACTCCATGGGCTGAATGGCAAACTTCCACTTGTTTAACATTTGGTCGAACGCCTTATTTTATTCATAAGTTCAGAATTGTGGGGGGATGGGATGAAGTGATAGAAAAGGTTTATTAAACAGATGAGACAGATCAGGAACAAGATTCATAAACTCAGGAAGACGAAATGTGCTGTGACGTGGGGATAACAAATGACACTGGGCAAAAAAAAAAGGTGGCTGTTTACAGAAGCTGTGAATACTAAAGAAAGTTGGTAGAGCTTAGACAGTTGGCAAGTCAGCGATCACGCTGGATGATGGATCGTTGTATGATTCACACACAGCAGAAATTTGTGAAAGAATGAAAGGTTCGTTTTAGTGGAGAAGTTTTCTGCGGTTCCAATTCCGAGTGACTGTTTTAAATACTGATCAGATCTTTGTGTGAAGTGTCAGGTTAAAATACTCATGAACAACCCCACTGGATAAACTTGTGCTCCCGATCTCTTGTTATTTGTTTCTCTTTCTTTCGATGCAAATTCATAGAAAGACAAGATGGAATGTGGGGCAGAAAGAAAAATGCGTTCCTTCTCATTACACGAATTTAATGTACAATTGAATAGAATGACTGCTCTAACTCTTCATTTCGACTTTAATGTGGTGTCGTTTATTCCTGAATCTCCCGTGCAGTCAAGGGCAAAAACAAGATTCTTAATCCAGTGTATACCAGAGGTGTGAGGTGCAAAGAAAATCTGCTGGAGCGGTTTGTGAAGTTAGCAACCAGAGTATGACTCGAACTCGTGAATGTGGAGCACAGCGGTATAATAACACAACACCATAATCGTTCAGTCTCCTCTGCACATTTTGTAGAGGGGTGACATGTGACCTCATCAGGGTACATGTGGTGAAAGTAAAGGATGAGAAATTTGCAGAGCGGAATCAAATCCACACCATTGTGTTTCTGCTTGCATCAGAATTATAATAACAGCAACTTCCAATAAATAGCCATGTTCGTCACAATGAATACCTGTCATTGATACATTCTGATCAGAACTGTGTCAGGATGAATCAGAGAACAAGAATTTTCCGTCATATTCACACCTACATTTGACGCATAATTTCTTCAGTCACTTTCTCTCTCACGTGAAGAAGGAGCCATGGAGAGGGAAATAAAGGTGATGTTGTTGCTCAATGGCCTTTCTGATATGGCTGAACCTGAAATTGGATTAAACTGCAAGAAACGCTGTTTTGTTCGTTTCATTTTAACTTTGCTGCAACCTTACAATGTTCATTGTAATAATCGGAAGGGAATTAGATTTATCTCATTGGAACGATTGATGTTGTATTCAAACTTGCTCCGACTTTATTTCAGCTTAAGGAAAATACTGCTTAGAAAATCAGAGTGTTAAAATGCAAAAGAAAACCCACCAGTTTTGTTGCTCGTTGCTTTGGCAGTATTCACCGAGTATAAAATGGACCAAACATCACGGTGTTTGTCCTCACAGCTTTAACGCAAGTGATTAAAGCAGGACGTCGATCTCAACTTGTCACTTCTTATTCATTATGTAATATCATTCCTTCACAATAAGAAAAATCCACTCAGTTCCATTTACAATGCTTCAGGCAGAATATTATGCCAAATCTTTGAAAATCCAGAGTTTTTGGAACCGAATCTTATTCAGCTGCACACGTTCACAAAATTTCTTTACATTTAAAGTCAACCCACTTAGACATTGTTTCCCCGAAACTTCTGACCGACTACGCCCCACCCCTACACCTTTACCGAGACACACGCTGTCGCCCTCTTGTGAAATGTATTCCTTGTATGTCAACAAATGTGCCTTTCCAAATATTTTGGAAAACAGATTCTCGGAGTGACAGCGATTCTGCTCTCATCTTTTCTTTGTCCTTCAAAGGTTAAATCAAAGGGTTTGAATGTCTGACGTCTAGATGTTTACTCACTTGAAATAGGGAATTTTCCACCTATTTACTCTGTCCAAACTTTTCAAAACATGAAAACCCCCAATTAGGTCTTTCTTGGTTCAGGGATAACTGTTCTAAATTTTCGAAGACAACAAGTGAATAAAATCTCATCCTCAGTAAACCCCGTCAGCATCGACTCTAGTGGCTTTACCCCCAGTAAACACCGTCATTACCCTCTCCGATAGAATCACAGAATCCTACAGTGCAGAAAGGCATTTCAGTCAATCGAGCCGGTGTCGACTCTCTGAAAAGCATCTCACCAAGACCTAGTTCTCCTCCCTATTCCCGTATATTTCACCAGAAGAAGGGGGAACCCTCCCCATTATGATGTCAAATAAACCTGTGGGACTATAACCTGGCGTCCTGTGACTTCTGACCGTGTTCCCGCTTTACTTAATTCACTTAATTTACTGAAATCATTTCCTGGATACGACAGGGCAATTTAACTTGACCAATCAACATAGCCCTCAGACCGAACAGCAGTGCGAATTACTGAGCCAATGTTCCATTATAGTGAGCAAAACCTGAATCATTTTTAATGCTTTTATACACTGGTAACTCAGCCACATCAAAGCAAATCAACCCAAATTCAACACTTCAATCCGGAACAAGTCTGCCAAATGTTTTTTCCTTTCCAACACTGTAACAAGGTGCATTTTGCCGAAGTCACATGTTTGCATTTTCACTGACACTCTGCCTCCCTGAGAGCAGCAGCCCTTTCCCACACTGATTCATGCAGCTCTGTCCGTCCTTTGACATGCCCCATCGAGAATGGAAGGACAGGTATCAATACCCGCACTTGGGAATGGAGCGACAGTTTTAAAATATTTACACTGTCCCCAGTGGAGACTTGAGCCCTGTGACAGACGGGGACACGAACCACTATACTACGGAGACCAAGAGACTCAAAGGAGGCCCTTCAACCAATTGTGATGACACTTGTCAAAAACAACTGCCTAATGAACTGAATCCCATTTCACAATATTTATCCCACAGTCTTATATGTCATGGCATCACAAGTTCACATCTGAATGTTTATTCAGGTTCTAAGGGTTTCTGCCATTCTGAACAATGCAGACAGTGTATTCCAAATTCCAACCACTCACTGGCTTATAAAGCACTTTTGCACATCTTCTCAAACCATTCTGACTTTCTTCTTAAATCTCTGCCCCCTGCTAATCCTCCATTAATGGGAAACTCGTTCAGTCAACCCTGTCCATACCTAACCCAATCATGTCTCCTCTACATCTCCTTTACACTGCGACAAACACTCCACTCTGTCCTGTATTTCTTCACAACTGAAACTCATCATTCCAAACAATATCCCGGTAAATATCTCCTACGATTTTCTCAGTGTGATCACATCCCTGCTACTTGCAAAACTGCAATCAACACTCTTGCTTGAGCCTAATGAGCATTTGCTTTAAAATTTCTGGATTAGTATGAGGGCGATTCTGGCTAAGCCGAATTTATTACCCATACTGAATAACTCAGAGGGAAATTGAGACTCAACCATATTGTTCTGAGTCTGAAGTCACATGCAGGCCAGACCAAGTAAGGACAGCAGATTCCTTCCTGAAATGACATCAGTGAACCAAATGGTTTTTTATTCAACAATTGTCAATGGATCTATAGTAACTAGTCGATTCTTCATTGCAGATATTTGCTGAATCCAAATTTTACAATCTGGCATGGTGGGATTCAAGCCCGAGTACCCAGACTATTACCTGGGTCTCTGGATTATTAGTCCTATGAAATTACCACAAGACCAACACAGAAAACCACAAAAGCTGATCTTTTCCAATAAAATGTCTTTTCACCAAAACTGCCCTGGGTATTTTCCATGAGCCTGACGCTCCAATTGTCTCTGGCCTATGTCAGTAAAAGCTGCTGCATGGGGATTGATTTCACAACCGCGGTATCCAAATGGATCGATTTGTTTGAAGGCCCCGTTGGTGGGATTGGGGCACGTTCACCCAACAACAGTAACCGCAGCAGCAGCACAGACAGAGCAGTATGAATGTGAAAGAGATTGATAGATTGGGCATTGCCTCAGAGAAATGGGGGGAGGGACGGAAAGGAGGTTTAATGATCGTGGGAAGGAGAGAAACCTCCGACAACGGGTGTGTTTCAATCCTGATATATGACACGCAGAGATGTAAGAGAGTGGAATTTGAAGGTAAAATAATTAATTTCTTCGCTTGCGTCACAAAAGGGACAACGGAGAGAACACTTAGTGCCGTGATTTGGTTTAAAATCGTGGTTGCTGTGGTCACAATGCAAAATACCGACAACCACGATCACAGTAACCACAGAACAGGATGCTTGCAAGCAGCAATAAGTATACTAGCAGAGGAAATGTTCGGAAGAACAGCAAATGTACAATATCCGTACTCAGCAAACAGTGACAGACATGTGGGACCTGAGAAAGAGCTGAATCTTTCAGTTCGATGTCCTCAGAGGCTGTAGAGATCACTTGAATAAGAACGTTGAAAGATGGGATTGATCGATTTCGACAAAACATCAAAGACTCGGGGGACAGGACAGTATATTGTTGAAATGCATGCTTCAATAGCATTTTAGCTTAACATCGGCACAGCCGCCCAGATCCAACCGGAAATAGGGATGGGAATCAGTGCGCAGAGTTACCAGTGATGCAATAGGTGAGCGTGTGATGGTACAGAGGCTCAAGAAATTCCTCGCTTGAATGTGCTCCTGCTCAAAGGAATGGTTGTCCCCGTTTATACGATCATAGCGATTTCCGGTGCATCTTTCTAAGACAGCTGAGTGGCACAAGTGGTGCGTGTTGAGCCCTTAACTTTGCAATGGTGGGTTTAAAAGATGATTTTGCTGTTTGGATCTGTGTTTCCGACACTGGCGGTGGCAGCAACATTTGCTCGCATCAGCTCAGTATCAGTTCCTTCCACACAGTCAAGCCTTCAACCAGGAGAAGTTGGTGTTGGATGATATTTTAAACTAGTCATCCTTGGGGGTTGGGACACGGAAACGGTGATGTTTACGTTCGACAAATAAAACTTGAAATACAAGCCTGACCTCAGGAACAGAGATCATGACTTTAAGCCATACTCTTTATGTTGTACCAAAATGCAATACCTTCCATTTATCCAGATTGAACTCCATGTTACATTTTTCAGTACAACGACTCATTGGATTAAGATCCTTTTGAAACTTAGATAATCTTCATCACTGTCGACAATTCTGGTGTCGCCTGCAAACCTATGAAGCATGCCAGCTGTGAGTTCCAGTGTTTACTCATATAGATCAATGATTCCTATTTACTTGTAGTGGCCGTGATTTAGCAGTGTGCAGATCATACAACAGTTCGTCATGCAATTAACCATGAGGAAGAAAGCTGCAGACTACAGGGAGATACCAAACAATTGGAAATAAAAATGGTGAAAGCAATTCATTCCAGGGAAGTGGGTGATAGTGAAGCAAAATTAAACTTCAAACCAGCTGCCCCCGCTCCAGTTGCAGCACTCAGCTGTCTCAGCAAGATGCACTGTAGATTGCTGTTATTATAAACGGGAACAGATTTTTCCTTCTGCCCCGCCTTTGACCAGAAGCACTCCCAACCTCGGAATTGCTTGCGCCTATAAACCATCATAGAAACCGTGCATTCTCCGGTTGATTCACTTGAACCATCGAGTATCTGTGCGACCTCATTCCCATCTCGATTTCAAGTTGCATCTTCGCGACTGCGCCACTCAGTTCCTCTGATTTTGGGGCAGGGATCTGGGACTATGTGGCAGCAGTGGTTACTGCCTTGTGTGGGGAAACTCGAGAAGTAACCGATGTTAAACTGCATTGCTATTGAAATATGCCTTTCAACAAAAGCTTGGTATAAACAATGACTGCAGATGCTGGAAACCAGATTCTGGATTAGTGGTGCTGGAAGAGCACAGCAGTTCAGGCAGCATCCGAGGAACAGTAAAATCGACGTTTCGGGCAAAAGCTCTTCATCAGGAATACAGACAGAGAGCCTGAAGGGTGGAGAGATAAGTGAGAGGAGGTTGGGGGTGGGGAGAAAGTAGCATAGAGTACAATCGGTAAATGTGGGAGGGGATGAAGGTGATAGGTCTGGTGGGAGGGTGGAATGGGTTGGTGGAATAGATGATAGGCAGGTAGGACAACACAGGAGAAGTCATGGGGACAGTGCTGAGCTGGAAGTTTGGAACTATGGTGAGGTGGGGGAAGGGGAAATGAGGAAACTGTTGAAGTCCACATTGATAACCTGGGTTGAAGTGTTCCGAGGCGGAAGATGAGGCATTCTTCCTCCAGGTTTCTGTTGGTGAGGGAGCGGCAGTGAAGTAGGCCCAGGACCTCCATGTCTTCGGCAGAGTGGGAGGGAGATGTGAAATGTTGGGCCACAGGGCTGTGTGGTTCATTGGTGCGGGTGTCCCAGAGATGTTCCCTAAAGCGCTCTGCTAGGAGGCGCCCAGTCCCCAAATGTACAGGAGACTGCACCGGGAGCAACAGATACAATAAATGATATTGGTGGATGTGCAGGTAACAAAAGCTGCACTGTCCCCGGAGTCCTTGTTGTTTTGGAGAAATATATTTATCTCAGCCCTCAACACATTAATGATGGAATTAACACAGCCACTGGGGAACCGATGTTAAACAGTCAGACCATTCTGAGTTCCCACATATCTGCTACTGTTCGCTAAGCACTGATAGTATGCATTTGGTGCTCTGCCTAACATTCCTTATAATACTGTACTTAGAGCATGCACTTGCTGTGTTCGTCTGTGGTATGCTGTGATCGTATAGTGGTTAGTACTCTGCGTTGTGGCCGCAGCAACCTCGGTTCGAATCCGAGTCACGGCAGTAATAGCTCTGTGTGTCCCTGTCTTTTGTGAAACACAAAGGAATCAGTTGTTTCAAAGTTTTGATTTTCTCCAAGGTGATTTTTTTTCCTCCAAGTTCTGCTCGCTCACATCTCTGTGTTTCATATGTCAGAATTCAAATCCACCCGTTCTCAGAGATTTCTTCCCTCCTACGATCACTAACCGAACTTTCCATCCCATACCCCCATTTCATTAATTTGGAGATGCCGGTGTTGGACAATGGAGTACAAAGTTAAAAATGACCCAACACCAGTTTATGGTCTTACAGGTTTAATTGAAGCACTAGCTTTCAGAGCGCTGCTCTTTCCTCATGTGTTTGCGGAGTCATTTCCTATTTCATTGAGGCATTGCAGAATCTAATACAGACTCTCCCATTGATACCGATCAGTCTGTGTGGCTGGGGTCACTGTTGCTGGGTGAACATGCTCCAACCGCACCATCGGGACCTGCAGCCCATTTGATCCATTTAGTTACCACTATTGTGAGATCAATACTCATGTAGCAGCTTTTACTGATACGGACCAGATATTATTGGGGGTGGGGGGGGGGGGTGGGGAGTGGAGGTCAAGCTCAGGAAAATGGCACAGAACAGTATCGGGGAAAATCGACTTAATTGGATAAGATCAGTTTCACTGCTTTTCTGCAATGGCCGAGCGCTATTACCACTGAACACTGAACTGTTAATTCAGACACCAGGTACCTGGGTTTCACTCCGACCATGCTAGGTGGTAGAATTGGGATTCAATAAATATCTGGAATTAAGAATCTAATAACTCCTATATATCCATGTTCAATTGATGAAAAAAACACAAAACTATCTGACGTCATTTAAGGAATGTAACAGCCATTCTTACCTGCTCGGGCCTCCATGTGACTCCAGAATCACGACAATACGGTTGAGTCTCAACTACCCGCTGTGCAATTTGGTATAGCAATCAATACTGCCGAGCCAGCGACGCCCTCATACTGTAACAGAATAGAAAAAAAAGTTCATTAGGCCCCAGCTAGATTACTGTGTGCAGTTCTGCAATTCAGAGTACTGCATGGATGTGATCGCACTGGGAACGGTGCAGTAGAGATTCACTGGGATATTGTCTGGGCTGAAGAGTTTCAGTTGTGAGGAGAGATTGGACAGACTGGGGTTGTTTGTCTCCGAGCAGAGGAGATTGGAGAAGACATGACTGAGATGTACTAAATACTGAGGGATATGGATAGGATAGACTGAAAGAAGCGTTTCTTATTGATGGAGAGATCGAACACTGGGGCCAAGAGATTTCGGGAAAAGGCAGAAAGGTTTGAGTAGATTTGCGGAAAGGGTCAGAGAGGCGGAAATCATTCTAACCTTAATAAAAAACTTGAGATGTTAATTTGTGATGCCAAAACATGTAAGATCATGGGCTCAACGATGGAAAACTTGATTCAGGTCGTTAAGCAGTTGTGTTTGACAAGTGCGGCCACAACAGGCTGAAGGGCCTCCTTCGACGTTGTTGTCCTCCACAGTATTGTGGTTAGTGTCCCCACCTGTCACAGGGCTCAATAATCCGCTGGGGGCATCGTAAAGGTTTTAAACCTGTCGCTCTGTTCCCCAGTGAAGGTTATTCATGGCTGGCCTTGCATTCTCGATGGGACATGTCTCAGGAAGGACAGTGCTGTCTGAATCATTTGGGGAAGTACTGCAGCTCCTGGGGAGACAGAGTGTCAGTGAAAGTGCAAACACGTAACTTCAGCAAACTGCACATTGTGTTTGTGTTGCAATCAAAACCATTATATAGAGTTGGTCCTGACTGATGTGTTTATTTAAAGCAGGAATCTGAGGAAGAAAACAGAATAAACCCATTCAGATCTGAGCGCAGAGACATTTCCAGCAGAACTACTGAGGTTGTACAGCGTAGAACCGCGTTTGGATGGATTGGATTCGGGTTGGTGGGCGCAGCTTGCTTTCACTAGGCGGAGTTGCCAGTGTGTAAAGCCATTACACATGATCCAGATAGTGTTCAATGTGATGTTACATTTGATCAGTGGTTCGCACTGCTCTGAAGTCTGTAGGTTAGGTGGATTGGTCATGTAAATGGCGCTCATCTGTCCAGGGAGTGAACTCAGTAAGTTCAGTGAATTAGCCAGGGGTAACGCAGTGATAAGGTCAGCAGTCACAAGTTGCCAGGTTTTATTCCACCAGGTTTATTTGAAATCACAAGCCAGAGGTCTGCGGGGATAGAGACGGGAGCTAGGTCTGGTTGAGATGCTGTTCATAGTCTCCCGACAGACCCGATTGACTCAACTGTACTTTCTGCAATGTAGGGAATCGGTGATTCAATTAGAGAGGACACTTCCAGCGTTTACTGTGCTGCTAAGACATTGGAGACGATGCTGACAGCATTTAGTGGGGATAGAGTTTTATTTATTTGTGTTTTGGAAAATTTGAAACTAAACCAAGGAAAACCGAATGGAAGTTTTCCAGAGTATTTGAGGTTTGGAGAGAGTAAATATGTGGCAAATTCACTTTTTCAAGTTCATAAATTTCTGAAAGTCAAGGTTTCAAAACCATCGATGTAGGACAAAGAAATAATGGGGGCAGAATTTCTGTCACTCAGACAATCTGTTTCCAAAATATTTGGAAAGGCACATTGAGAGACACACAAGCAGTGAGTTTCAACAGGAGAGAGACAGCCTGTGGCCAGGTAAAAGTGTAAAGGAGGATGGAGGGCGTAGAAGGTGCGAGGAAACAATATCTAATTTGGATGACTTCAGATGCAAAGAAATATCGGAAATGTCTGCAGCTGAGTAAGATTCAGCAAAAAACTCAGTGGTTTTTTTTAAAGATTTCTATTAATATTCCACATGAAGCATAATAAATGGAACTGAGCAGATTTTGTATATTGTCAAGGAAAGCTATTCCATAATGAATAGGAAGTGACCCGTCTCTTGGAGATCGATTTCCTGCTTTAATCCCATGCCTTAAAGATGGGAGGAGGAACGCCATGATTTTGGGTTCATTTGATACTCATTGAAATCTGCCAATGTAACTGAGCATCAAAACTGCCATCTTGTTTTGTATTCAACCTTCTGTTTTTCTCATCAGTATTTTCGTTCAGCTGAAATAAATTCGGAGCAAAATTGAATTCAACATTGAACGTGGACGATCTTGCTCTTGCCCTTCATTGCACCGGAGATTTGTGAGAAATCGGTACCTCATCAAAGTCGAAGTAAAGCAATTTGATACTGTTGTAAGTTACATTGGGATAATGAAATGGAGTGCAAACGTTTCTTTTCTCCTTTCATTCCATCTTGACATTCTATGAATTTACGTCGAATGAAAGGGGAACAAATAAGGAAAGATCGAGTGCAATAGTTTATCCAGTGGGATTGTGAATTTTAATGTAATACTCCACACAAAGTTCTGATCAGTATTTTAAACAGTCAATTGAATTGGAACCGCAGAAAACTTTTCCAATGAAATGAATCTTTCAGTCTTTCACAACCTTTTGCTGTGTGAATCATACCGCGATCCATCATACAGCGTGATCACCAAGTTGGCAACAATATTAGATCCACCAATTTTCTTTAGCCATCACAACATCTGCACATACCCATCTGCGGTGTGCCCAGTGCCATTTGTTGTATCCAGGCCCCAACACATTTCCTGTTCATGAGCTTATGAGCATAGTTCCTGATCTGTCTGATCAGATTGAGAAACCTTTTCTATCATTTCATCCCCTCCCCTCAGAATTCTAAAGGTATCAATAAAATAAGGCGTTAGACCAAATGATGTAGGATTGGAAGTCGGCCATTCAGCACATCGAGTCTGCTCCACCATTCAACGAACTCATGGCTGATCTGATAATCCTCAACTCCATTCTCCAGCATTGCCTCGACAAAGCTTTATCATCTTTCTGGTTAAATATCTGTGTGGCACAGTTTGAAAATACACAACAATTCAGCTTCAACAACAATTTCGGCAAGGAGTTCCATCGATTTACTGGCCCCTGAGCAAAGAAAATGCCCCATAGTCGTGTGCGGCCCTGTGGCAAAGTGGTTAGCGCTGCTGCCTTACAGCGCCAGAGACCCGCGTTCTATTCCTGCCTCAGGCGACTAGCTGCGTGGGTTTGCTCCGATTTCCTCCCACAGTCCACAAATGTGCAGTTTAGATGAATTGGCCATACTAAATTGCCTGCAGTGCTAGGTGTAGGTGGGTCGGTGCAGACTTGTTGGGCTGAAGGGCCTGTTTCCACACTAATCTAATTTCTGAACTAAACACGCAATATCTCATTCTGCTTTCCTCTTACCAGAGGGTGAACCACCAGCCCGTAACTACATGTTATGTGATTGTTGTTACATAACAACAACATTTATATAACATATGTTATATGTTATATAAATGTTGTTATGTGATTATAGAGCTCCCCTCCGTCTTCTTTGTTTCAAGGAGAATAATCCCAGCCTTTCATTCCACGAAGCTCCATTTTCTCCAGTGTTGACAACATGCTCATTAATCTCTGCTGTCCCTGCAGCGTCCTTACATATTTTTACGGCAGGCGGAGACATTTATGTGAAGAAACGGTTGGAATTTCAAGCACAGACGGGAATTGGAACTTGAAATCAAGCATGACTGGAATCAGATTTTCCACACAAGGACGAAATAGAGTAATGAACACTCCGACAAATGAGAATCTAATCATATTTCATTGACATTCAATAACTTTACTGTAAACAAATTACCCCGTGCAGTCGTCCACAGAGCTATTATTTCGGGGGGAAAACACTTATAGAAACTGGCGACATAAACACTTTGACAACAACAACATGTTCTTTTGACATTTTTTGATTATAAACTCAACTCATTGTTCTGTGAATCCTACATCTTTTGCAAGGCACAAATGAGACGTTAATATAACTCTCTCCATTTGCCTAGATGGGTGTAACTTCAATAACACTTGAGGAACTGGACACCGTCCACGACAATGCAGTCACTTGAGTGTACCCTATTCAACACCTGCAATATTCATTCCCTTCACCACTAAGGCGAAATTGCAGCAGAGTGCACCAACTATAAGATGCACTGGAATAAGTCATTCGGGCATTTTTGACAACCTTCAAAGCTCAACAGCTGTACTAACGATAAGGACAAGGTTGGAAGATGCAACGAAACGCCACCATTTTCAACTTACCCTCCAAGGCCCATAGCACCCTGAGGTGGAAAGGAATCAGTGAGAAAATCATTGCTGAAACGGTCTTGATGGGCAAAGTTGCATACTTCAGCCTTTCATCTTCTGTCTTACAATTTTAAGAAAAATGTTGATTTATGCCATGACCAGACTTGTGCTCAGTCCTTTAGCTGTTCCCTAAACTGGTGGTTGCGAAAGTTCTGATATCATCCACAGCCTGTGGTCAACAATAGAAAATATCTGAAAATCCTCTCAATCAACTGACTCCCGTCAAGATTAGAGTGGTGTTGGAGAAGCACAGCAGGTCCGGCAGCATCTGAGGAGCAGGAAAAATGGACATTTCAGGCAAAGGTTTCAGGAATGAGACTGGGAGCACATTGGAGGGAGAGAGAAATGGGAAGGGTGTGGGGCTGGGGAGAAGGTAGCTGAGAGTGCTGTAAGTGGATGCGGGTGTGGGGTGAACATGATATGTCAGAGAAGTAGGTGGGGTGGATAGGTGGGAATGAAAATGCACAGGTGGGACAAGTCAGGCAGACGGTGTTGAGCTGGAAGGTGAGAACTGGGGTAAGGTAGGGGGAGGGGAAATGAGGCAACGGGTGAAGTCCAAATTGATGCCATGGGATTGAAGGGTCCCGAGGCAGATGATGAGGCTTTCTTCCTCCAGGTTGTGAGGCAGTGGCAATACAGGAGGCCCAGGACCTGCATGTCCTCGGGAGAGTGGGAGGAGGAGTTGAAATGTTTAGCCAAGGGGCACTGGGGTTGATTCTTGCGGGTATTCTGGAGATATTCTCTGAAGTGTTGTGTGAGAACACATCTCTTCTCTCTAACTTAGAGGAGACCGCATCGGGCGGAACGTATACAAGAACTGGCATGTGTGGAAGTGCAGGAGAAACTTTGATGGACGTGGAAGCCTCCATTGGAGCCTTGGATAGAGGTGAGGAGGTAGATGTGGGTGCAGGTTTTGGAATTCCTGCAGTGACAGGGAAATTTATATTTCCCTCCCCACCCCTATCCACTTTTCAAAAAGACTCTTTCCTCCACGACTACCTAGTCAACTCGACGCCCTCCAAAAACCCACCCTCCCCTCACGGCACCTTACGCTGCCACCACAGGAATTGCAAAACCTGCACCCACATCTTCCCTCTCACATCCTTCCAAGGCTCCAATGAGCCTTCCACATCCATCAAATGTCCGTGTGCACTTCCACACATGTCGTTTATTGCATCTGTTGCTTGGGATGTGGTCTCCTCTACATTGGGGCCAACAGACACATTCTCGGAGAGCGCTTCAGAGAACATTTCCAGGGAACCCGCAACATTCAACTCCAACGCCCCATGACCAAAAACATTAATTACCACGTCCCCCGACTCTCTCAAGGACATGCAGTTCCTGGGTCTCCTCCACCGCCATTCCCTCACCACCAGACGCCAGATCTTCCACCTCGGGACCCTCAACCCCAGGGCATCAACGTGGTCTTCACCAGTTTCCTCATCTCTCCACGGTCACCTTATCCAAGTTGCAACTTTCTAACTTGCCACCATCCTACTGACCTGTCCCACTTGTCTATCTTCCTTTCCACCTATCCGCTCCACCCTCTTCTCCGACCTATCACCTTTAACCCCATCTCTATCCACCTCTTGCACTCTCAGCTAAATCCTTCCCAGACCCAGTCCTCCCGTTTATCGCTCCACCCACGAGGCTCCCACCTTTTTTCCTGATGAAGGGCGTTTGCCGAAACGATAGTTTTTTCTGCAACTCGGATGCTGCCTGACCTGCTGTGCTTCTTCAGCACCACTCTATTCTTGATTCTGATTTCCAGCACCTGCAGTACGCACTTCCGTCCATCTGATTCCCCTGTCCATTGATCTTGAATAGGCCGTTGCTGAAGTTCCAGCATCATTTCCCTGCTCTTATATTCCCACCTGCTATCAAGAACAGAAAGTATTTCCAACCCATCGAGATCACATGATACCTTGTCCAATCACCTTCAAACATTCGTGAATGTCTACTCCAATTTCTCTTTTATTACTTTAAACCACTCAGTATTCACACTTTACTCATTGTGCGTCCTCAAATTCATTATCACTCACTTCACTGGATTGAATTCCTTTCAGCACATTTTCTTGCCAATTGTTTCCCTGCAGTCTATGGCTTTCTTCCTAATGGTTAACGACATGACTAATTGTTACCTGATTTGCAAACAGCTAAATGATGGCCACGACAAATAATTAAAAATCGTTGACCTATATGAGTAAACAATAGAACTCATAGAAGCCATGGTTCATAAGCTTGCAGAGGACAGCAGAATTGGAGACTGTAAAGAAGGTGATCTAAGATTCCAGAAGGATCTTAATCCATTGCGTCTTTGGGTTGAAAAATGTCACATGAAGTTCAATCTGGATAAATGGAAGGTATTGCATTTTGCTACATCAAATAAGAGTAGGGCTTATACAATTAATGATCGGGCGTCGCATCGTGCTATGGAACACACAGGCCAGGAATGCAAGTACATAATTAATTTTAGTTTGCTTCATATATAGACAGAATGGTTAAAAAATGTCATCTCGCCTTCGTTGCTCAGTCCTTTGAGCGTAGGGGTTGGTACGTTATGTTGAAGTAGAATAGGACATTGGGTGATGCGTCTTCTGGAACACTGTGTCCAGTTCTTGCCGCCCAGTAAAAGCAAGGAAATTATTCAGCTGGAGTAGGTTTAGAACAGGTATACCTGCGTATGGCTAGTGGGGAAGGTTTGTGTTATAACGAAAGGTTGGATAGGCTGAGAATATTTTCTCTCTAGCACTGGAGGTTGAAAGGCGACGTGATAGAAATGTAAAAATTATTGAGAGTTCGGCTCGAGTTAACTGTAACTGTCTTTTCTCCAAGGAGGGGGGACTTCAATACGAGAGGGAAAATGTTTAAATTGAAATGAGGGATTTAAAATTAGACATGAGAGGCTTTTTTAACAGAGGATGGTTTATGTGTGCAATTCACTTCCTGAGGCAGTGATGAATGAAAGTACATTTGCAATATTTACAGGCTATTTGGATCGATAAATGAATTGGAAAGTATCAGTGGGATTAACAAAAGCTATTCATTCATGCCTAGTACATAATTTATTGCCCAGAGTGAAGATCAGAATCAACCACGATATTATGGATCTGGAGTCACATACCAGCCAGACAAAGACGACAAGCAACATGAATTCGACTGGGACAACACTACCATTATAGGGCAAGCCAAACAGAGAACAGCCAGGGAATTCCTAGAGGCATGGCACTCATCCACAGACTCTATCAACAAACACATCGACCTGGACCCAATATACCGGCCACTCCAGCGGACAGCTCGAACTGACAACCGGAAGCAGCAGAGACAGGCCACTACAAATGCCGGAGGAAACAGCACAGAAGCGCTTCACAGGAGGCTCCCAAGCACTGAGGATGTCACCTAGACAGAGGACGAAACGTTTGCAAGACAAATTCCCAGGTCGGCGAACAAAACCACAACAACGAGCACCCGAGCTACAAATCTTCTCCCAAACTTTGAGTTTCCTTCCCTATGAGGCATTAGTGAATCAGATCTACAACAACTGATTCAACATCATCATTAGACTCCAGGAATTTATTGAAATAAAATTCCAGCATCTGCCATGCCAGGGTTTGAACCCGTGTCCACAGAATTATATCTGTACATTCATATTAACAATGCAGTAATAATATCACAAAGGCATTGTTAACCCTCAGCAGTTGCAAGAGCCATCAGATGCGACTCGTCTAGTTTGGCATTATGTTCAGTATGAGCTGGTAGGACAGAAAGGACTGTTTTCATGCTGTGTGAGTCTATGACTTTGACGCTATGAAACTGGCAGCTGGTTGGGATTAACAGCAGCATTGACAGTTTAATTGATCTCCTTCTGGGATATGTAATCTTGTTGGTTACTGTGGAGGTTCTTCTGCTCATTGAGCCCTTCCCACACACGGGACTGTTGAATAGCCTGTCCCCAGTTTGACTGAGTAGTTGAGATTCCACTTCAGCAGGTAATTGAATCCGGCATTGCGCTGGTTTCTCTGTGATATCGTTGTCTTTGTATCTACCCAGGATGAACGATTGGTTCAAATCATGTCCATGCAGACGCAAGTACCGTTGTCCATGTTGTGAATGTGTTTTTATTCTTCCTGATATATCCACAGGGTGTGGATGTCGCTGGTCAGGATAGCATTTGTTGTTCTTCCTGATTCGCTGCTGCCTCTCTGCACAAAAGATATGGATTCGATCCCAGTGTCGTGTGACTGTGTTCAGTTTGCACATTCTCTTCTTGCTTGTGTGAGTTTCCTCCCACAGTCTGAAGGTGTGTAGGTTACTGGGATCAGCCATGGGAAATGAAGGGACTGAACAGGTATGGAGTGTGGGTCTGAAAAGGATGTGCTTCAGAGGGATAGTGTCCCACACGGTCGTCATTCTCGGATTAAGGGTCAGCTATTTGCTTCAGGTCCTGGAGACACAAGTAGGCAGGATTGGGTAAAGATGGTAGCATCCCCTATATAAGTGACATGCATGAATGGGATTGCAAGAAATTAAAGTCATGTTCTCTGTTCCTGAGGTCAGGCTTCCATTCCAGGTTTTATTCATCAAACTTTAACATTACCAGTTCCGTGTGTGAGTCCCCAGGGATGAGTAGTTTATTATATAACCACAACACCACCTTCTCCTGGTTGCAGTATTTATTGGGAACAAGAAGCTGATTCTGAGCTGATGCGAACAAAAGCAGATACCAATGTCAAAACCACTGATCCAAATAGGAAAATGAAATTTCGAACCTTGCCACCCTAAAGTTAAAGTCTCCACACTCTTTGGATGCGCCAATCGGCTGTCTCAGCAACATGTGCTGTTTATAGTCATAATATTATAAATGGGGGCAAGTATTCCCTTCCGCCCCGCTTTTGAGCAGGAGCTGTCCCAACCTCGGAAATACATGTGCCTCTCTCCTGTCATTCCATCCCAGTTTCCAATTGGATCTTCGTGCATGCTTCATACAGTTTCTCTGATTCCGGTTCTGGAACTAGGATTATGTGTGATTTCATGCAGCAATTGGTCCTGCCTTCTGTGGGCAAAGTGATGAAGTAGCCGAAGTTCATATATAATGATATTAAAGCATACGTTTCAACAATATTCTGCAATCTCCCAAGAGTTTGGAGAGTTTCATTAATCCCATTCTCCTGTACGCTCATTCATGGAATCTCCACAGTCTCTGGGGACGCTAAAGTTAAAGATTCGGTTCATTCTGCTTTCCCACATGCCTGTCGCTATGTCCTGATATTGTACATTCTTCCTGACGTTTCCTCTGCTACCATACAGGTTGCAGTTTGCAAGCGTGCTATGTGGAATGCTGTAACCGTTTAGTAGTTCGAATTTTATGTTGCGATTGCAGCGACCTCGGCTAGAATCCACATCATGGCAGTCAGTTCTCTCAAAGTTTTACTTTTGGTGAAACACGGTCAGAAATTAATCGTTTTTACAAGATAATATTCTCCGAGGTGATGTTCGGTTTTCCATCGAATTTTGTTCTCTGATATTTCTACGTTTCATGTATCAGGATTTTAACCCAAATGTTCTCGAAGATGTCTCTCCCTCGCACTCTCCCTAACTCTCTTTTCCGTCTCGCGTCCCATTTGACTGAGGCATTGCACAATCTAACATACACTTTCACGTTGATCCCATCCAGTCTGTGCCGTTGCATTCACTGTTGCCCCAATCTCTTCATTGGCACCTTCAAATCATTCGATCCGTTGGGATAGCTTGGCTGTGACATCAATTCACTTTTAGCAGCTTTTACTGACATGGACAAGAGATTATTGGAGTGTGAGGCTCAATAAAAGGGCATAAGGAATAATTGGGGAAAAGAGACTCTATTGGAAAAGATCCCCCGTGAGGGATTTCTGCGATAGCCTAGTGGTATTATCGCTGGATTGTTAACACATCAAAGCCAGGTAATATTCTGGGGAGAAGGGTTGGATTCTCACAACGCCACGAAAATGATAGTTTGTGAATGCAATAAATGCCTAGAATTAAGAATACGTTGTATGAAAAACCCATGTGTTTCACTGACGTCCTTGAGGGAAGGAAACTACCGTCCTTATCTGGTCTGGCGTCCACGTGACTCCAAACTGGAAGGCAATAAATGCTGCAGCGCCACCCCCGATGCTGTTACAGAATAGAAATATGTTCATTCGGCTCATTGCTAGAATTGTCCAGGGATGAGTCGCACTGGGAGAGTTGCAGGAGAGATTCACTCGGATAGTGTCGTAACTGAAATTGTGCATTGAAAAATACCTTGATTGTTTGCTAAGTCTCCGATCTGTTAGAATGACCATGTGAGCTTCACTTCTTTCATATGTAAAGTGCAAAGCTTTTTTATTTTAAAGTTTCATTCTCAGGTGATGTTTAACAACTGGTGTCTGCCCCCCTGTGCTGCTGTCTGTTCCATAATATTTAGACTGATTCTAATTTATAAAAATGAGTTACCAGAGACTTACATGGAGTCATGCAGTTTTTGAGCAACGTACAATGTAACTCTGTAAGTAAAAATTCACCCCACAGACGTGTGTGTTTGTGTGTGTGTGTGTGTGCGCGCGCGCACGCGTGCGCACTCGTGTAGGAGGGTCTTTGTTTGTAGATAGGGCAATAGGATCACCTGTACTGTGACATGAACCCAATGACCATGGGTACCAGTCTGCGGGGGCACTTTTAGCTGCTGCCTGTTGCAAAGACCGCCTTGTAGGGTTGTCACCCGAAGATCCGAGTTCGAATGTCCTGGATCACTGAAGTGCTCTCCAACTGGGAAGGTGACACCTGTCTGTTGATTGATGTGCAGCGCCGATTCCGTTGTTGTAGCCTCTGCTCAGCTTCACCAATGTACCATGTCTTAAGGCGTTCTTGCCTGTAGAGTGTTGGTTTTTGTTTAGATGAGCGTCAGTCTAAACATTATGGCATGGACGCAGCACACAGGGACTAGCACCTTCAACATATTATCTGTGCTGACACTAATTGGTAAAGCCCACCTGAGAATGTAACTGTGAAAAGAAAGTTTTTCGATTTACATAAGAAAGAAATGAACCTAACATAGTCATTCTAACAAATGGAAGACTTAACAAGCAATCAAGGTATTTTTCCAATGTATAATTTCAGTGACATTACACTGTAACCGTTCGCTATACATTCTGTACCTTACCACTGTGTACTCCACAACCACCTGATGAAGGAGCAGCTCTCCAAACGCTATTGCTTCCATTAAACTTGTTGGACTATGACCTGGTGTTGTGCGATTTTTAACTTTGTATTAGAATGCGGATCTCACAATTAAAATAGAGACGAAGAAGCATTTATTCTCTCAGACAGTTCTGTATCAGTTGACTTTCTTGGAGCAGAAGGCTGTTGAGGAAGTGTCATTAGGTGTAATGAGGCTGAGATCGGTAGATCTTCAAACAGCAAAGACATCAAGCGTTATGGCGAAAGGCAAGAAAGTGCAGTTCAAGGTTAACAGATCAGATATGAAACCATTCAATAGTGGAACAGACTTGGTGGTCTGAATGGTGAGTATTTGTTCCTAAAATTGTTGGCCTTAATATGAAGCTGCAAAACAGACCTGAGTAAAACGTGCCAAATTTTAAAAAAGCGTGGTCCCCCGGAGCACTGAACCGAGGTGAAATGTACAAAGAGCAGCACACAAAGGGCAGACAATATTGGGTAATTGATCCGAAGTGATCAGTATACCAAGTTAAACAGGAAAACCGATATTCAGTATCTACATTGAACCTGGCTCCACGAGGCATGTAGTTAACTTTCACAAACCACTATTCCCCTTCCGTTTTCCTGACGCCCCCTCCGTTCTTGTTTTAAACTGATTGAACGTCAGGCAATTGCCAATGACATTGCTGATTTGGAACTGTAGCATATAGAACATAGAACATGAGAGTGCAGTACAGGCCCTTCGGCCATCGATGTTGCGCAGCCATGTCATACTAATCTGAAGCCCATCCCATTACAAAATTCCATGTACGTCCATATGCCTCTCCAATGACGACTTAAATGCACTTAATCTTGGCGAATCGACCACCGTTACAGGCAAAGCATTTCATGTCCTAACTACTCTCTGAGTAAAGAAACTACCTCTGACATCTGTCTTATACCTTTCTCCCCTCACTTTAAAGTTGTGACCCTCGTGTTTGCCGTCCCCAAACTTGGAAAAAAACTCTCCCTGTCCACCCTATCTAAACCTCTGATTATCTTGTATGTCTCTATTAAGTCACCTCTCAGTCATCTCTCCAACGAGGACAGCCTCAAGGCCCTCAGTCTTCCCTCATAATACATTCCTTCCATACCAGGCAACAGGCTAGAAAATCCCCTCTGCACTCTTTCCAAAGCGACAACATCCTTCTTATAATGCGGAACCAGAACTGTTGACAATACTTCAAATGTGGCCGTACCAGATCTTTGTACAGCTGCAGCATAACCTTCTGATTCTAGAACTCAATCCCTCTATTAGTAAAGGCCAAAACACTGTTTTCCTTCTTAACAACCCTGTCAATCTGAGTGGCAACTTTCAGGGATGTGTGTACATGGACACCGAGATCTCTCTGCTCATCTGCACTCCCAAGAATCTTACCATTAGCCCAGTACTTTGCATTCCGATTACTTCGTCCAAAGTGTATCACCTCACACTTGTCCACATTAAACTCAATTTGCCACCTCTCAGCCCAGCTCTGCATCCTATCTATGTCTCTCTGCAACCTACTACATCCTTCGTCACGATCCACAACTCCACCAACCATAGTGTTGCCCGCAAATTTACTAACCCACCCTTCTAAGCCCTCATCCAGGTCATTTATAAAAATGACGAATAGCCCTGGACCCAACATCGACCCTTGCGGAATGCCGCTAGTGACTGGACACCAAGATGAACATGTTGCATCAACTACAACACTCTGTTTTCTTTGAGTGAGCCAATTACTGATTCAAACTGCTATGTCTCCCACAATCCCATTCCTCCACATTTTGTATAATAGCCTACTGTGGGAATCTTATCGAACACCTTGCTGAAATCCATATACAGAACATCAACCTGCTTACTCTCATCTACCTGTTTGGTCACTTTGTCAAAAAACTCATAAGATTCGTTAGGCACGACCTTTACAAAACCATGCTGACTGTCCCTGACCAGATTATTCTTTTCTAGATGATTATAAATCCTATCTCTTATAATCTTTTCCAACGCTTTTCCAACAACTGAAGTGAGACTCACTGGTCTGTAATTACCAGGGTTGTCTCTAAAACCCTTCTTGAACAAGGGAACCACATTTGCAATCCACCAGTCCTATTCCTGTAGATAATGATGATTTCTGGATCAATGGCACTGGCTCGGCAATCTCTTCCTTTGCTTCCCAGAGGATTCTAGGATAGATCCCATCTTGCCCAGAGGACTTGTCAATTTTTACACTCTACAGTATTTCTAATACCTCTTCCCTGTGAACCTCAATCTCTTCGAGTCGAGATGCAAGTATCTCTGTATCTTCCTCGCCAACATTTTCATTTTATATAGTGAACACTGTGGAAAAATATTTATTTAGTGTTTCCCATGTCTCCTCTGACTCCACACACAACTTTCCACTATTATTCTTGATTGGCCCTAATATAACTCTCGTCATTCTTTTCTTCCTGACATACCAATGGAAAGCCTTCGGGTTAACCCTGATCCTATCCGCCATCAACTTCTCATGTCTCCTCCTGGCTCTCATGTCTCCTCCTGGCTCTTCTGAGCTCTCTTATTAGGTCATGCAGGGAAACGATTCTGTCTGATGCACAACATCATTCTGCTTCAAAATATCAGGCAGTATTTCATGTTGATTACTGTAAACGTTAACCTTTAACAAGTCATGACAGTGAAATCACTGAATCCTCATCACTATACTACCAGGGAAGATTTCTGTTAAAATCACCCTGGACACCAAGAAATTCGCCATTCTATTCTCCCATCCTTCTGTGCGTGATCCCCTCGGCCCAATTCCGGTCTTGTTGGTTGGTTTACAATACTGAGGCTATCCAATCATCTTTGCATTTCAGTTTCTAAAGGATGAGACCTTCTCTCTGAGCTGGCAATGTGCTTGCTCAGTGGTGATAAAACTGTCCTTGTAAACTAGAAAAGTGCTTGAAATAGGCGATTCCTGTTTTTCATTCCAAGAACTTGAGGCAAACCGTTTGGCAGGACAGGAAATAGCGGGCGTGAGCAGTGATCAAGTTTGGCAGCAAGAACGAGGTGAGGCAGTATAAACTACAGAGTAATGGGGAAACAATGGGCAAAGAACACTGGGACGGGAGGGGCTGAATGCTTCCTTTCTTTGCTGTAACCAGACATTGGTGTTGATCTCTGAAACGGGACAACATCAGACCAGTCGATGAAATCTTACTTTCTCCTTGTTTTCTCCCGAGGCCTGTGTCACACTTGGGGACATGTGTCTGCGTGCTTCAGTCTATGGGTAAAAATGGGGTTCAGTTCCCATCTCAATCTTTAATCCCACTTATTGCGTTTTACGAGATTAAAACGTTCCAGAGAAATTAGTATTCAGGTGAAACGTCAGAGTTCACAAGGTTACAGACCAAGTGCTGGGAAATGAGATGAAGGGACCCATTTCTGTGCTGTAAACACTCGATAATTCAATCGTTTTTGAGGGGAAACATATCTGCAGTGACATAATTCCAAAAACTGAGTTATGAAGAAACGGTGCAACTGCTTCTGCCCTCATCCCTGGTGGTCTAGTGGTTAGTATTCAGCGCTTTAACTGAGTGCCCTGGGTTTCATGACCGTTCAGGAAATCAGGACTTCTTGTTCCTGATGCAGAGAGCGCAGCTCTACCAGGAATCTGTTCCATGCCTTAGATCAGTCAATACCCCAGCTCATCAAAGAAGGGAAAAGTGCCTTCCCTCTCTCTGCATAGTCAGACAGTTAATCCTTCATTCTCCTCTGATTCCACTTTCCAAAGAATTTCAAAATAATGTCAAAACTGAGTCTCAGCTATTTCTTTTCTGTGCTTTTCATCCATCGGAGCTGCAGCGACTAAGTGCTTTGGTTTCTGAAAACGAAACGTACCCATGAGCAATGTATTGGGATATTCCAGGATTGCCTTCTCTGACAACAGTGGGACATGACTGGTGTTGTCTATGATATGGAAGTGCCAGTGTTTGAGTTGAGTAGACAAAGTTAAAAATTACACAATATCAGGGCAGAGTCCAGCAGGTTTATTTGGAAGCACTAGCTTTAGGAGAGCCGCTCCTTCATCAAGTGGGTGTTTTTCTGCAGAAACTTGGTGTGTGTGTCAATATGCGCGAAGTTTTGGAAGATCATTTGGACTTTAACCGATCCGTTCGTGGTGTCGACGGTACCCATGACTTGGAGGTGTTGGTGTTGGACTGGGGTGGATACATTTAATAATCACACAAAGCCATTTTAGATTCCAACAGTTGACAAACACCTGATGACGAAGCAGTGCATGGAACACTGGTGCTTCCAAATAACTCTGTTCGATACAATCTGGTGCTGTGTGATTTTTACTCTGATAGCTCTTGGTAATGTTTAACTGATCGAAGACAGTGAAAGAACTTTCATTCGTGGAGATGAAAATTTCAAATATTATCCACAACAGCATAACAAAAGTGATTAGGTTGGATTTGTGATGAATCTCCACAATGCGCTTGTGCAAAGTAAAAGTCGAACTTACAACTGCCTGATCCGGAGCCAGCTCTTCGAATGGTTGCACCAATGGCCAGATGCACAGCCGAGATTTTACACGCTGCAGAGCTCAGGTGTTAACAAGGACATGAGCAATAACAGTAACAGTCACAAGGTGAACAAAGAACAAAGATAATCACCATCATGATTCACTTCAATTTGGCCTCAAACCAACGAGCATTCACAATCTGATCAGCCAATCAATGAGGTCACTGCCGATCTTAGAAATTGCAACTGACTTTGATGCGTTTTCACCATAATTTGAGGTAAACTCCAGCCTAATCATAACATCGCATATTCCCATTAATTTTTATATTTAGATATCGTTAATGACCTGTCCGAATTTGCAGGAAATGAGTGAAAACGTCCTTCCGATGATGTAATCCAGCGCAGAGTCGGCCAGAAATGAAAAGACAAAGACATGAAGCATCACTCCCATTTCTCTCTGTACCAATGCGTTTTCCTGAGTTGAATATTTGCAGGACTTGTCTTTACTATCTAAAGAATTAATTATTTTCCCGGGAAAGATTCTTCATAAATCAATTAACATATGAGGTGTCGAAACATATTTTACTTTAGATTAAAATAGTTGAATATCCTTTCCCCCAGCCTAATATCCCAATGCTCCCTCCTCTTCCATGTAAATACAAGCTTCTCCAGGTGATGTTGGAGCTCCCAACATGACGTTACAATGCTCCTTGCTGCTCCATGTCAATAGAAGCTGCTTTACTTGAAGTTGGACCTCCCAGTTTGATGTCCCAATGCTCCCTGTTCCATGTCATTACCAGTGGTGCAGTTGAGTTTAGACCTACCACTCTGATGTCCCAATGCTCCCAGCTGTTACATGTCACTAAAAGCTGGTCCTTGTGTGGTTGGAGCTCCCAGTCTGATGTCCCAATGCTCCTTGCTCCATGTTAGTAGAAGTGGTGCAGCTCAGGCTAGACCTACCACTCTGATGTCCCAATGCTCCCAGCTGCTATATGTCATTAAACGCTGATCCTTGTGAGGTTGGAGCTCCCAGTCTGATGTCCCAATGTTCCCTCCTCCATATCAATAGAAGCAGTCTAGTTGAGGTTGGATGTATCACTCTGATGTCCCAATGCTCCCTGCTGCTACATGTCATTAAAAGCTGCTCCAGGTGAGAGTGGAACTCCCAGACGGATCTCGCAAAGCTCCTTGCTCCATGTCAACTGAAGCTGCTCCAAATATGGTTAGATCTTGCATTCGGATGTTCCAATGCTCCCTGCTGCTCCATGTCAACTGAAGCTGCTCCAGGAGTGGTTGGAACTCCCAGACTGATGTCACAACGCTCTCTGGTCCACGTCAAAAGACGCTGCTCCAAATGAAGTGGGAGATCCCATCCCTGGCAGCTCACATACTTCTATACCATCATAGAAATACTGCCCACTGAACATCCCCACCACTGGACCAATGGTGGAATAACCACATCATGAGAACCGAATATTATTTTTAGTCACCACCAAATCATTATTTCCAAAAGTCATTCTTTCTTAAACCTTATTTCGCATGTGCATACTGCAGTCCATCCGAAGTAAGATGATGGTGCTAATTGATGTATGCTTAATAAAAATTACATCCTATTTTTCATGTTGATTAACTGCGAGTTAACAAGAACAATGTTTGTATTCAAAACACACTTTTATTCCAGGTGAGAGAACGTAGTTTGTATTATTTAAAATGAACTTGTTCACTGCGTAAAATGATCAAAAAGATTTCAATTTCAAAACAACATTGGTAACGTTGTCATCCATCTTGAAATGTGGTGTCTTCTTCTTTCAACCAGACAGGTATTATATCAAAAAGTCTATTACTGATATGCGTATAGACACTTTAAATCGCAAGGATTGTGAAGGTTTGTAACTCAGGTTGAGGTTTCAGTTGTAGGTTTGCTCGCTGAGCTGTAGGTATGATATCCAGATGTTTCATTACCTGGCTAGGTAACACCATCAGTGGCGACCTCCATGTGAAGGGAAGCTGTTGTCTCTTGCTTTCTATTTATATCTTTCTCCTGGATGGGGTTCCTGCGGTTTGTGGTGATGTCATTTCCGGTTTGTTTTCTGCGGGGTTGATAGATGGCATGTAGATCTATGTGCTTGTTTATGGCGTTGTGGTTGGAGTGCCAGGCCTTTGGGAATTTTCTGGCATGTCTTTGCTTAGACTGTCCCAGGATCAAGGTGTTTCCCAAGTCGAATCGGACTACCAAGAATCCATAAACCAGGAGGCCCCCCTCAGACCCATAGTCTCATTACCCGGAACACCAACTTACATACGGGCCAAAGGACTACACGCAAGACTGAATGCCTCATAGAAGAGTCACAGCACTCCATCCACTCCACCCAGGAGTTCCGAAAAATCATCAAAAACACCAAAATAGAGGAAGAAGCAACGATCTCATTCGACATAACAGCACTGTTCACCTTCATCAACATCGACCTGGCAAAGGAAACATTTACCACACTTTTAGAAGAGACCATCACAGACGCACCAACAACCATCAATCACATTACCAACGAAAACATCATGAAGCTAGTGGACCTGTGCCTCACCACCCACTTCACTTTCAACAACATATCTACAAACAAACCAACGGCACACCCATGAGATCTCCAGTATCAGGATTCATAGCAGAGGCGGTTATGCAAAGTCTAGAACAAACAGCCCTACCAACAATCAAACCAAAAATCTGGGTCAGCTACGTAGATGACACCTTTGTCATCACAAAACAAAACAAGATAGAAGAGACATTTGACATCATCAACAACACCTTCACAGGCATAAAGTTCACCAAGGAGGAAGAAACCGACAACAAACTCGCATTCCTGAACGTCACAGTAGAAAGAAAGGACAACGGAGAACTACAAACCTATGTATACAGAAAACCAACAAACACTGACCAAATACTTAACTACACCAGCAACCATCCCAACACACACAAACGAAGCTGTATCAGAACACTATTCCAACGAGCCACCACACACTGCAGCACAGACGAACTTCGGAAAACAGAGGAGAACCACTAATTCAACGTATTCGAGAAGAACAGATACTCAAAAATACAGTTCGCAGATTCCTCAAGAACAAACCACGACAAGCAGACCAAACACAGCCAGAACCCCTAACCACCTTACCATACATCGAAGAAGTTTCAGAAATTACAGCCAGACTATTCAGACCCCTCGGAATCCTAGTAGTACACAAACCCACCAACACTCTCAAACAAAAACCAACTTAAAAGACCCAGTACAACCCAAGGACAAAACCAACGTCATCTACAAAGTTCCATGCAATGACTGCCACCAACATTATGTAAGACAAACAGGAAGAAAGTTAGCCACCAGGATATACGAACACCAGCTAGCCACAAAAAGCCACAACCTTCTCTCCTTCGTAACCCTACATACGGATTAAAAATACCACTATTTCGACTGGGACAACACATCTATCCTGGAACAGGCTAAGCAAAGACATGCCAGAGAATTCCTAGAGGCCTGGCACGTCAACCACAATGCCATAAACAAACACTTAGATCTAGATGCCATCTATCAACCCCTCAGAAAACGAACAGGAAATGACATCACCACAAACCCCAGGAACCCCATCGAGGAGAAAAATATAAATAGAAAGCAGGAGACAACAGCTTTGCTTCAATTGGAGGTCGCCACTGATGATGATGTTACCTAGCCAAGTAATGAAACATCTGGATATCAAAGTTACAGCTTAGTGAGCAACCCTACACCCTATATTTTAAATCATTTTTCATGTTTATGTTGCATGAATCTTACGGTTATTGATCCACACTTTGGTTTCACTCCCTATAGGTAACATGCTGATTTCTCCAGTTGTTCATAGTTCAATGTGAAGCATCCAGTGTGTGCATAACGAGAAGGAGCTTGCTTCCCACATCTTGTGTTTATCTGTGCCTTATGTCCAGCATTCATCAATGGCGAGAGCAAGGGGCGAGGGCGAGACCAATGTGTAAGTCTCTCCGTGCGCATGCACGGCACCCACAGCGGCAATTCTCCACTGTGCATTTACACCCAGTTCTCTGTGCCCCTAAACCCACACCCTGCCCCTTTGAAATATCTCCATTATTTTGTGCTGTTTCGCTGTTCTCTTCTCACCAGGATGAATAACTTCTACTCAACCTCCTCCAGATTTCATCTGAGAAAACATTCATTAAGAATCTCTTTGCATAAACATGCACTTCGCAGCTCTCGGTATTTGATTTTCCTGGATGTCTTTCATACGAAAAAACGTTCACAGCAGCTTGTAATGAAAAAAAAATCGCGTTTCGTTTCATTATCCCAAAGCAACCTCCATTTCAATGCAGTTTCGTCAAACGGCACAAACTATTCCTTGCGATTTTGTAATAGCGATAAAGCATATAAACTGACCGTTGGAGCTCCAGTTTTAATGCAACAGCTGAAAACAGCACCATTGAAAGCCGTTAATGACAGCGACGAGAGTGGGATTCGAACCCACGGGTGCAGAGCACAATGGATTAGCAGTCCATCGCCTTAACCTCTCGGCCACCTCGTCACAGACGCTCGAAAAGCTATGACCTTATGAATAATTGAATTTCGTAAATTATGCAGAGCAGCAGATGTTTCTCCCTGGTGTTGGTGAAATGAGAAACAACACAGTCCAAGACGATGGTCTGACCCCTGGGTTGTGGGGCAAGTGCACTCCCACTGTCACACTGTGCACACATTTTTCTGAACAAAAATGAGGAAATGACTATGTAACAAGGTCAGTTGAATTCTGTTAAATTTGAAGTCAACGGAATGAAGAACCCGAGACAGCAGGAGGTGTTCTTACAATAAAGAGTTGGATAGAGCTCTTAACGATAGTGGAATCAAGGGTTATGAGGATAAGGCAGGAACAGGATACAGATTGAGGATGTTCAGCCATGATCATAATGAATGGTGGTGCTGGCTCGAAGGGCAGAATGGCCTACTCCTGCACCTGCTGTCTATTGTCTATTCAACTGCCTGTCAGGAATTGTTTTCCAGACTGGAGGAGAGTGCATAGTGCTCAATGTCATTATTCCGAAGACCTAACTTCCGCTCAGATGTTTTTGACACGCACTTGTGTACAGAACAGACAATTTCAAAATCCAAAATATGGCTAAACTGACAATTGAACTCAACAATGCAAAAACCTTGATGTGTATCATTTTCCTGGGCCGTGTGACACCAAGTCACTGTATGATCACAGGAACACAGTGAGCAAGTGTCAGAAGGAAAATGAGTGCAGCGCCAGAGCGCATGATGGGAGAAGCAGGTGACACACGGGGAAGTGCATTTCCCACAACATGAACACTTCCCAAACAGCGGAATGCGGTGGAAGAATTCAGAGGGAGTTTGCACTATGAAATTTGCTGCCAGAGACACAATGAAGAACTGTCATTGAGTCTGTTCAAGATGAAGATTTTAAGATTTCTACAGATGCAAAACAAAATAAAAAGCTCATGAGTTAATGAAGGCAAAAGATGAAATTGTACATTTCATCAATCTACCCATCTTTACAATGAGTAACTCACCACTTTCCTCACTCAGGGACTGAACCACTGGTGAAGATGATCATATAATCCCCGTTTACTAGCCATGGAATCAGAGAAACTCGGTTTCCCAAACGTTAAAGTAAAACCAGGAATGTGGAGGTAAGCATTAATGTGTTGCTCCTGTGCTGAAGGTGACCAGTGCACGGTATCTCTGTTCCAGTATAGTGGGCTGTGCTGTGCCGAAGTTTTAATTTTGAGCCTCACATGGAGCAGCTTTAATTTGTCCTCGTGTTGAGGGGTACGGACATAAGGTGATATTGAGCAAAGCCAAGTTTATGGGAAAATACCCGTGTTTGTGGATTGAGAAACTACCTCTTCTGGATAATGACTCCTTGATCAACAAAGATACTGCAAGTATCTAAAACGTGAAGAAACATATGTGGAGAGAGAGCCGAAGGTGATTTTTCACCAGATGGATAACGTTTCCAATGTGCACTGCTTTAAATTCTGGGAAAATAGATGTTGAACTGATTTCATGTTACACAGTTTGTTACAAACTCACAAATGTTGTTGCAATAATAAAAAAAGAAATCACATAGGACCGTTTGAATATTGTATTGAACTGAATTTTGGTGTGAGCATATTTTATCTTAACTGGCGTGCTGCAGAGAAGTACAGAGGGATAACAATACAAAAGGACCCATTCTCCTTGGTGGATTTCTTGGGTGGAGTTAAGAATGTACGAAATGTACATAACATCATGTGAATGTGGTCAAATCTTTAAAGTAGGTGTTGCATCTCCAAGTGACGATTCAATTCCTAGTCATTAGGATATAACTTCTGTATGCAGTTATTTTAGGACATCAGCTCCATTTACCGAGTTTCACCTTGAATAATACGCCACACCTTACCAATCCATGAACTTGTTATACTCAGTCTTATTCAGTTGTACGTGTTCATGAAATATCTTTGTGTCTCAAGTCAACAAATTCGAAATTGTTACGCAACCATACTGACTTTCACTCAATGGTAAATTCTCTCCTTGTTCGTTTGTTCGTGTACCTTTTAAACCACTCTGAAGTCAGCTTCTACGTTTTACTTCTGTAAAGTCGTTCACGATTTAAATAACTCTATTGAGTGGAAGAAACTCTCATCCAAACTTTTCTTAATCATTCCCTAATGGTTTTCAAGCTCAAAGGACAGTTATTGCTTCACTCGAAAGAGGGACTTTCCCCGATTTACTCATTCAAACCTCGTGTTATGTGAAAATCTCATTTGTTGACATCAAACTTGCGTGTTTTTGCTCCAGCATTTCCAAATCTCGTGTATAAACTCCGTCATTCTTTCTATCATCCCGATGAAACCGGTTGTGTCTTTTCTGATATTCTTATGTCTTAGTAAACAACGTCACTTGGCTTTCTAATATCTTGCTATCCAGGAAACAGCGTCTGTGCCCTTTCTCACTTCTTTACATGCTTTTGGTGGAGAATGAGGATAAGGATTACACACAATGCTTCCACTGAGTGTGACCTAAAGATTTTACAGTTACACTATGAACTCTTTGCTTTTTCAATACGACGTCTCTATTTATAAACTCCAATAAGGTTAATTACTATCTATCCAGTTCATGAACATCGTCTCCATGGAGACGAAAATTATCTATCACTTCCTTTATTCTTCCACGGAATGTCTGAAAGGTTTGTAAGGCCAACATCTCCATATCCCCGTGTCCGGAGTCAGTCTCAGCTATTTCTAAAGGTGACTGAAGTTCAAATACTTCATAGTGTGTCTCCCGTCATTCCAGTGCAGACTGGTTCTGGACAGTAAATGCCATCACCAAAGGCCACCGTGGATCTGAAATCAACAGTTTTCATATAGTAATAGTCGTACCTATTGGGTATCGTATGTCCATGTTCTTATTCAATTTGTTCATCATTTCTTCGGTCCCTATACTGAATTCTACTGAATGATTAATTTGTGAATGGAGACATTCCCTTCACCACTCATTCGAAGCTCCATGGAACATTAAAAGATTTTACTCATACGCATCCAGACGACAGTCCTGCCATTATTGGGATGAATCAGTGAACATTCCCCATGTATCCTGGAAGGCAAGGATTTCCTTTTCCATTTTAGGAGATCATTACAGCACTGAATCCCATGTGTGCGTTCATTATAACCGAAACAGTTGCAGCAAGACTTTAAAACTAAGATTTTGCTAAGATCTACTTGCATTGGTTGTCCCAAAAATTACATTCCATATTATGGTATGTTTGTGAATGAAAGTACTTTCTGATTCTTGAGCAATTATATTTCAGTTTTGTCAAAAATTATCATTTGCCGTTCTCTCTTTGCCTTTCATTTTCCCGTTTTATATCCCGTATTTTATCAGTTTATCTTAAGTTTTCAATAATTTCAATCAATCTCGCTCCTGATTACCAATCCGAGAGAATGCCACAATTTTGTCAATTTAAATGCAGTGCAGCTGTCGGGCGCGGTGACCAAGTGGAAAGGCATTGGTCACGTGAACCAAATAAAAGGAGCCGGCTGGTGGATCTGGCCATTCCATCGTAGTCATATTTAAAACATTTAATATAATCTTTAGCCAAATCATATTTGGCAGAAAACAAGAAAACAAAAACGAAAAAATGGCTGATGTTGAAAATCAAACAAAAACAGACGTTGCTGGAATATTTCAGGATGTCTGGCAGCATCTGTGGAGAGATGGACCCAATGGATGTGAAACGTTAACTGTGATTCATCTGCACAGATGCTGCCAGCCCACCTGTGATTTTACAGCAATTTCTGTTTTTGTTTCAGATTGGCAGATTTTGTCGCAGTCCATGAGAACAGTGCTCATTAGAATCAAACAGAGAGCGTGGACCTGGTAGTGTGAAATGAGACAGTAATAATGAATGAGTGGAGAGTATTGTACTGGAAAAGGACAGCAGGTCAGGCAACATCCGAGGAGCAGGAGAATGGACGATTTAGGTATAAGCCATTCATCAGGAATTAGACTTGTGAGTCGGGCAGAGGAACAAAGCTGAAGCCAGGTGCCAACTCGCAGGCACCTCCTCCTACAGACCACGATCACAAACTCTCCTCCCCTCACCAAACCATCATCTCCCAGACCATCCACAATCTTATCACCTTTGGGCACCTCCCAGCCACAACCTTCAACCTCATTGTCCGGGAACTGCGCACTCCACAATTCTACCTCCTTCCTAAGATTCAAAAACCTGACTGCCCCAGTCGACCTATTGTCTTATCCTGCACCTGTACCATCCGAATAATCTCTTTCTACCTCGACACAATCCTCTCTCCCCAGTTCAGGAAATGCCCACTTACATTCGTGACACCCCTATGCACTTCACCTCCTTCAGGAATTTCATTTCCCTGGCCCTCAACACGCGATATTCACCATGGTCATCCAGTCCCTGTACAAATCCATCTGCAATGACAGAAGTCTGCAAGCCTTCCATTTCTTAATCTCACACCATCCCAACAGGTCCCCTTCCACCAACATCCTCACCCACTTGACTGAACTGGTCCTCACAATCAACAACTTCACTTTCCAAATCTCCCACTTCCTCCATCGACACTGGTAGTCATGGGCACCCACATAGGACCTAGCTATGTCTGCGTGTTTGTCAGATAAGCGGAACTGTCCATCTTTCACAGTTACACAGGCACCATCCTACACCTATTCCTACGTTACATTGATGAATGTATTGGCGCCACTTGGTGCTCCAACGAAGAGGTTCAATAGCTCACCAACTTTACCAAAACCTTCCACACCAACCTCAAATTTATCCGGATCATCTTGGCAACTTCCTTCGCCTTCCTCGACCTCTCCATCACCGTCTCTGGCGACTGACTAATTAAAGACATATACTGCAAGCCCACCGACTCCCAAAGGTATCTAGACTACATCTCCTCCAACTCTATCTCGTGTAAAAACGACATTCCTTATTCCCAATTCCTCCGCTTACACCACATCTGTTCCCCCGGATGACCAATTGCACCTCAGAAAGACCCAGTTGGTCTCCTTCCTCCACGGTCACAAATTGCCTTTCCACGTTAGTTGACAATGCCCTCCAGTGCATCACCTCCACTTCACGCACCACCACCCTTGAGCCCCATGCCTGTCAACGCAACAAGAAAAGAACTTCCTGGTGCTCACCTTCCACCCCACCAACCTCCGCATAAAACGCATCATATTCTGCCACTGATGCCACCTCCAAACAGACGCCACCACCCGAGATATATTTCGCTACCCAGCTCTGCCAGCACTCCAGAAAGACCACTCCCTCCACGACCCCCTCTTGAGGAAGACACTTCCCCCCACCAGCACATAACCTTCTCCTGGCACCTTTGACTGCCACCAAAGTGAGGGTGAAACTAGCACCCACACAACTCTCATCTCCAACCAACTCCCGAAGGGACCGTTCCACATCCGTTGGAAATTCACCTGTACAAATACCAATGTCATCTACTGCATCCGTTGCACCCAGTGTGTTCTCCTCTACATCAGGGAGACAGGATACCTTCTTGCAGATCATTTCAGAGAACATCTCTGGGACACCCGCACCCAGCAACTTCAGCGTCCCGTGGCTGAACACTTCAACTCCCCCTCCTCCCCAATCAAAGGCTCGCAGGTACTGGACCTCCGCCACGGATAAACCGTTACCCACCCAACGCCTGGAGGAGGAATGCCACACATTCCGGCTTGGGACCCTTACACCACGCGGGATAAATGTGAATTCGAACAGTTTCCTCATTTCCCCCAAGCATAAGCCTTCAACTCGCCACCGCCCTCTCGACCCATTCCATCACTGCCACTTCTGACCTCTTATATTCTCCGTTCTATTCATCCATCTATTGCTTTCCAGCTATTTCCCCTCAACCACACACCACTTCCATTTATCTCTCAGCCCCGACTCACAAGCCTTATTCCTGATGAAGGGCTTAAGCCTGAAACTTGAATTCTCCTGCTCCTCGGATGCTACCTGATCTGCTGTGCTTTTCCAGCATCACACTGATCTCCAGCATCAACTCTGATCTCCAGCATCTGCAGCCCTAACTTTATCCTTGGAATTATCAATGACCTTGGAATGAGGATATCCTTCGATATCAGTGATCACACTGTAACTGATTTTTCCATTTATTTTGGGTGAGGGCAGGCTGGATCTGGGATGAGCACTTAACACCTAAACAACTGGAATAGTATCAGATAGCGAAGTTAGGGCGGGCTGAAATGAAGTGGAAAATTCTGCCAGAAAATGGGTCAGTACAACTGCATCACATCACCCAGATTGTAAAAGACTCGCACAAGGAGAAAATCAACTTCAGTGTAGGCACAATGACAGGTAAAGTGGAAAGGAGACAATACAACACACTGAGGTGCAGTGGAATTATTTATGTGAAAGGATTCGATATATAAGCTCCACCTTTACATATGGACAGCCCTCACATTGGAAAAAGGAATTTCCTGCAGTGTAACGGCGTCTTTTGCCTGTGACATCACAATGTTGAGAGACACTGACATAGTTTCTTCTGTAGCAGCATGGCCGAGTAAAAGCATGATCGTCCCATTAACCAGAACTCAATACTTCAAAGCTCTCCACTGCGCTATCCAACTTATTTGCTGCTCCTTTAGTCAGATCTCAATCGCTTCACTGTGTATCTTCTTCTGCTTCCAGCTTCACGGAAACACTTGAAACGTGAACAAATCCACTTTCCACTTTCACCAATCTTTTGCAACTCCCGAGATGGCACAGGTACGAGTGACCGATTGGCCTTCTCGAGCGCTCTCACTCTGGTATGATCTGAATGATAAAGTGGACTGTGTCTGATCGGCAGAATGTCCCCACCGAGACGGTGCTGTGTATGCCATCCTCGGGGACTGAGCTGTCTCTATTGGCAGAGTATTCAGCCATTTCCCTCCACTTGCAGGCATTATGAGGGGATGTAAAACGGATATGCTCTGAAGCTTCCTCTTACGGGCACAGCCAGGTGCAAGAGGGCCGCTGGAACCTAGCAACTTTGATTGCGATCTTTTTCCAAATGTCATTTATTTGAGAGAGAGAGAAAGGTGCTGAGCTGGAGGGAAAGACAGAAATGGGCTGTGGACTCTCTTCCCTCAGTAAAATTCAAATCAGTGCATTTTTGTGCTGCCCATTTGATGTTCAGAATCAATCTTCACAGAACAATCCAGCGGAAAGGCTTTTGTTTCAGAGGCGTCGGTTTCTTTGCGGCAATCGGGCATCAGTTAACGTATGAGTCCCAACTGTCCCAGATGAAGTGACTCCGAATGAAACCCTCACTCACTGAGAACCATCCCCACAACCAGGAGCTGCGGGGCTGCAGACAGTCCAAAGCAGAAGGGAGGATTAAAAGCGAGCCATTATTTCACCCTCAGCCACTCTGTCAGAGCCAGACAGAGGGACGGCAGAGACGTGTGACGCCATTCACGTGCCGACAGAAGCCGTTCAGCCCATCGAGTCCGGCAAATCTCTATCGCTTGCTTCTCTCTGAGGTTATTCATCATCAGTGATGCTTGTTCTAATAATAGGGAACCGTGTCTGTCTGGAAATGCTGTCTCCAACATACTGAACCACATGTCATTCACGGCTGTTCATTTCACCGGAGAACCCTGCTGTGTGACACAGCGTGGGGAAGAACTGCAAGGCGTCAGGGGCACGGTCCACACCACAACTGATTTCCCTCAACTTCGCCAGTGTATTCCCAGCTCAGGCAAGTGACTTTGCAAATCAGGTCATAACAGACCGACGGAGAACAGCAAAAAAATCTTTCAAAACTTCAAACGTGTGTTTCCTTAAATGTATAAATGTGGCGGGTCTATCTATTTCAGATACCATTCAGTATAAGGACGCAAAAGGCACATCAATATGTAATACGAAGAACGGAGCACTGTTATAGCAAAATACTGGCAGTGGCCGTACACACACTGAAAGCTGGAATTGTAATCGAGCAGAGGATGCTTTTCATTCATTAATTTCTGGATTATGCGCCCACCACGATCCCTCTGGGCCGCTCTGTTATCGCTGACCACAGCAGTTTCACGCAGTCTTCAGGTTTTTGTAGCATGTCCCTTCGAGGATGACGTCAAAAGATCTTCACTGTTATTGTCTGATACGTTGTTTCACAGATGTGTCCCGGCTGCGTCAATATAACTACTGTGTAACTTCGCCAATGCTGCTGTTTTAATTGTAATTTCAATCAGGATCACAAAATGTGCCACACTGCAGACAGAGTCCATGCAGCCCACCTTCGCTCTGCTGGCTCCACGCAATGAGGAAATGACTGTGTTTTGATTGATTGATTGTCACATGTACCTAAGTACAGTGGAAAGCGTTGTTTGCGAAAGGTAAAGGCGGATCAGAGTAATCAAGGACATGCAGATCACAGCGTGAGAAAAGCAAAATTTGACCAGACTCGGGAATTCAGGTTACTATGTATAATACGTGCGCTCAGCAAAATCCAAATTGGCAAGATCAGCATTACTTCAAGTTAGACAATTCATTTCTCAGAGCAGCACCGGCCGAGAAGAAACGGTTTTTGAACTTGCTTGTGTATGGTTTCAAGCTTTGGAATCTTTATCTGAACTCGATCTCATCGAAATCATATCTTCTCAGTCAAAAATGAAGTAGTGTGCAAAATTCCAAGGCTCATCTGCAAGGTGAACCCGAGACCTCTCACACCTATGTCACCTGACTGAGGCAATATCACACCCGAGACAAACAAGCGAGAACGGCGCCAGACGTGGTAATCATAAACGAGGTGAGTTTTTTGCTATTTCTGCTGTTTCGGAGTGAAAGAAGCACCGAGTTTTCATCACAGCTCCTTTCCATTCTGACTCGCTTCTCCCAGGAGGCTGTGCTAACTGCTTTCCCGGAACACGGCGGTCTTCATTGAGAACTGGACGAACTCATCTGCCATTGTCACGTAGTGTTGGTGGAGAGCAGCTTGAACGCGGTCTTCACCTCCCTCATTAAACACGGGTTTGTCCAGCGGAGTAGGGGTCAGCTGGGAGTGGGAAGTATGGAAATTCTGGAAAGGTGTAGAAAAGTGAGATCGTGCATGCACAAGAAATCATCTTCTTTTGGGAACCCTTGTCCAAATAATGCGATCTGAGACAGATAGAAAATGCAGAACTGTGAGCAAAGAGTGAATCTCTCCCCATTATTCAGGAACAGTGTCTGTGCTTCTCGAAGTCACGGGGAGGCTTCTGCTGTCTGAATTAGCATGGGATATTAATGCACCAAATCCTGTCGCTCACGCAGCTGATGTGATTTCCACGTTGCCTCCAGTACAGATCATAGATTTCACAGCTCACATCATCCCAGAGTGACAGGAAAGAGAAGGACACGATTTAGATCATCATCTTAACACAACCTGGGGATAAATTGGATGTGGGAGAGCGGACAGCCTCGACTGATTCCAGCATATACAATCCCACTGTTCACAAGATCTGACCACATGGAAAGAAATGACACAGTGACAAGATGTATTGAATCCGATTCCAAGCAAAACAGAAGCCGATGGAATGAAAAGAGCCATGAGAGCGGGAATGTAACATTATCTGTGATGAAGTTGTTTTCCAGACTCGAGGAGAGTGCACAGTCCTGTTTCCAGGGGTCAATATTTGGATAAGTAGACTGAATCAGCATCGGAATTAGTGGTGCTGGAAGAGCACAGCAGTTCAGGCAGCATCCAAGTAGCTTCGAAATCGACGTTTCGGGCAAAAGCCCTTCATTCCTTTATTCCTGATGAAGGACTTTTGCCCGAAATGTCGATTTCGAAGCTACTTGGATGTTGCCTGAACTGCTGTGTTCTTCCAGCACCACTAACCCAGAATCTGGTTTCCAGCATCTGCAGTCATTGTTTTTACCTCGTTGAATCAGCATCGGCTATTCTTGTACTGCATCTTTTGTACAATGTTGCAAAAGTACGGGCCTTTTGTATAGAGGGGACAACTTCAAAATCCTCAATGATGCAAAACACACAAATGAGGTGAACAACAAAGCAACCGCAGAAACTCGTGTTACGTCATGGGGTAAACACCCGGCTCAACTTTTGCTCAAATTCGCTCTCTGTCAAATTCCTGAGCCTGAGATTCGAATGGTCTATGTTAATAAAAACTGTTCGCATCTCACAGCTTCAGTATTTAATAGGCCCCTACATGTATGTCTGACAACAGTAATTGATCCCTCACTGTGTTACTCAGCACACGTAGAGAAGAAATAAATATAAGAACAACAGTCATGTATCTGACTGGGATTTGACCCGATGCTGCTGCAGCCAATCGATTCAGCTGTAACTGAAATTACTTCCACCTTTCCTGTGTCGGTAATAAGATTGCACAGCTTAGTGGTGAGTTTTCATGCTTTGAATTGGACCCAGCATCCTTTCTCAGGATGAAATTTACTGGGATTTAAAGGCATGGTGAAAGACACGGTAGAGTTTACTGGAATATAAAGACGTTAGGAATGACACGGTCAGTGTTCACTTGATACAAAGTCGATAAAAAAGACAGACATGACGGTTTCTTTGAGATAACACCACTAGAAAAGGAAAGAGCAGATTTAATGGGAAGGTGGGACAGATAAAGAACCATGCGGGAGAAATCAGGAAAGACTTCGTTGTGTCTGAAGGGAGGTGATCCAGCTAATGTGACGTTGGTAAGAGTAAATCTGAGGGAACTTCCTTCGTTTAAGTGAGTGGAAACTAAAGGGTGGAGTTTCAAAACCAACGGGGAATGATGAAGATGGTTGGAGCAGATTTTTCTTTTTTATTCTGAGAATTATTGAAATCGGAGATGAATTTTCAGAAATAAAAACATTTTAGGAGCTGATTTCATTATAGTTCAAAGGTCGTGTGCAGACACACAAGGAGTAAATTTAACAACGATAGGGATTCTGGGCTGCCTGGATGGCGAGGCAAAAGGGACATACTCTCGAAGTGGATAACATTCATCGGAAAGAAATTGCATAATACCTGCACTTGAAAATGCTACGTATAAGAAGAGCTGCTGGCGTTGATAGGTGTTGCAGTTTATTCTACATGAAATATTATATATTGTAAATACACTGAGCTGTTTGGTTTATCTCTGCATTGAATGGAAGTCTGTTAGCTCAGTCCACTGACTAACTAGTTATGTGAAAAGTGAGACCAACAGCTTGGGAGTAATTCTCTCACTGTCTCAGGTTTGCATAAGGATCATCATCTACTCTGCTCTCCTGATCTGTAATACTATGGTGCCTCTAGTGAGTAAGACTTGGCCTGTAGATGGAAAACATCATTATCATTGCCATTTGTTGCCTTGAACATTTGGTCACAATCACTCAAAAGGAGAGTGAGTCCATTTAATACTCACTTATCTCCGCTTAAAGACCCCGGTGACAAGACTCGACCTTATTCAAGTTTGCACCCTCAGCTTCTCCCAACAGCAAAACTACTTGTTATGCCTTTGTCAGAGTTACTGACAACATTCAAACTCCCCAAAGAGATAAATCTAATACTTTCGATTGGATAATGAACTGTGCGTGTTTGCAGAAAATGGAATGATATGAAATGAGTTAAATAGACTTTCCCAGAATGTAATTCAGTGCAGGGTGAGCGATTTGAGAAAAGTCATTAAGCTAAACTTTCACCTCTGTTTCCCTATCCACAGATGGATATTCAACTGGGGAATATTTGTAGCTTTGCAGATAATAATTGACAGAAATGTGAAACTGGAGTTTTCAAATAAATGCTACTTTACTCAATATTGATTTCAACTGCGTATGATGCCCTAATAATCCCTTGTCAATGACAGTAACAGCATCTTTAGATAAGCATTCAACTCACAACCGTTGCATTTTACGCACCTTTAAGTAGCAGGCGCTAAACAATTGCGTGACTGAAGCCGCAGACAAGCGAGCTGGTCACATGTCCTACTCATAACCTTAGGAACTTTAACTCAACTGCCCTACTTTTGCTGTGGTTCTGAAATTAAAGCTAACGCAGACAAGGTGAAACTGACATGGACCTGTGATTATTGAAGCATCAGGCTCAGGAAGGGGACACATAAAAATATGCAAAATAGACTTCATTGAAAAATGGGTTTCCGTTGGTTCCTGCGTTGTTTACAGACAATGTTATATTGCTGCTGTCGCCAGACCTTTCCTTCGATCGGCTTCAATTCGAATCGATAAAACTTCGCAACTTCCTTCTGAAAGTTCATACTGGTCACATGAAACACACTGCATTTAGCAATAATCTCCACCATTCCTACATTCATGAACACGTTACACGGTTTCCATGAATACCGAGGATGTAGGAGTGTGACGCAAGAATACATTCAATTCCAGTTTAAATTGTAAAGTCGGAAGAATGCACAGTAAGACTCAGAATGTCAGAAATTCATGTACGTCTCCGTGTCCAGAACTGCAGCAAATCAGAGGGGTAATCTGTCCCTGAATCCCCACGTTTGCTTGCTCTATGTGTTCAGTGAGAAACCTGTGTGAAGGAGCATGCAGTCTGACAGAGCGCCTGGGAGAATCCTCGATTGTCTGAACTAAGGCTGCATTAGGAGCTCTCCATTCTGGCTGTGAGAGCGGTTGGGTAAATGGGAGGACCTTGATACTCCGTGGTGTAGATTCACATTTCAATATGTTATTGTTGAAAACCCTCTGTCAGAAACAGCACTGACAGAGAGGAACAGGAGGACGCTATTCCAAACACCGGTCCTACCCCACCATTTGACATTGTCATGACTAACCAAATACATCAATATCTTTCCCCGGTCCATCCACAACAGCCTGTCGCCCAAAGGGAGAAAGACATTTAAGCAATCGATAATGCCTGTGAAACTATTGGACTGGAATATGCGTTTAGAGACAGTGGGTTTCTGCACGAATTTTGTAGGTTTCGTGGGTTAGCAGTTGATTCTGGTCTGATCATGCTTCAATTGATATGATTCCGTCGAAACTCACCAACAAGGAGGTCAGGAAATTTCTGTGGTAAACAGCAATTTCAAGAACCCCAGACGACGGGAATTAACGATGAATCAGCAGAATAATAATTGATTCAGCTGATATCTGAACGCCGATTCTGGTGAAACCCAAAACAACAAACTTTGTATAGCAATGTTAACAATGCTGTAGAAATCTAACGCGCTTTTCATTGCACCACCGAGCCGCGCTAGCCATAATTTTACTGTACCCAAAGTTGTGGTTGTCGTGGAGAAAATGTAATAAATCTCCAGGAGATGCGGAGAGTTCTTCAAGGAGTAGATCTTTTATGAGCAGACAAAAAGCCGTGCCACACAGAAAGCAAATTCTTGAACGACCCCGAAACTCAGGATCCGTGGCTCTTTATACCCTTTCTTTAATTATATTTCTATTAGCTTACCAGGATGCCCAACTGTGTTAGTCAGAATTATTTCACTCCAGGTATACAATAAACCATTATCGCTCTACTTCTGCCAATAGGGTTTTTCTATTGTCACGATTATGTATTTTACTGCCACATCTGCTGCAGTGATCTTCCAGCCCAGACTAACCTGTCATGATTAGATTTTTAGCTACCCCATCTGCCACAATGTTTTCCTGTCCCAAGCTGATTAGATATTTAATGTCTTTTTTTCTGCTACAAAGGTTTCAAGCAGGCTGACGCAACTATCAATTAAATATTTAAAGTCAAGTCCTAAATATTTATTGTCACGACTTGTCCCAAACTGCAATGATGATATTTAGCTGGCAAGGTTGACGTTAATAATTGCTATGATCACAGCCTGTCACAGTAACCGTTCAGCCCCAATCTGACTCTGCTAATTCGTGGAGGAGCATTCCACTCTGCTTATCCCATCCAGCCACAGTGGCCCCATCCTACCACAGTGACCTTTTTACTCGTGCAGCATTCCACAGACCCCTTGTAACAGATCGACAGTAGTATCCATGCTTTTACCCTCCCCATGCTTTCATGCTCCGTACTTTCCTTACGGTGTTCGGACATTTGATCAGATCGCTGTTCGTCTTCGTCCAACTTTCCAGTATCTGGTCCTTATCCATGTGTGCTCTAGCTTCTCAAGTATTCGGCTAAGTACTCCTGAAGTGTTTTGATGACTCATAGCTTTACCACTCGTTCAAATAGTGAGTTCCAATGATACAACACTCTCAGAATGAAAATGTTCGTCTTATATCTCCTCTGATTATCCTCCCCCTTGCGTTTAACATAGATCTATGTTTGTAAACACTTCCCATAACAAATTTATTCCTATAACACGTATCTATCCCCTTACTGTACACCCTCCCTCACTCACTCTTCTCCGCTCTCAGATAAAGAGCCTGAGCTAAGCTAATTTATCTTCGCCATGACGAGATTGTCGTGCTACAAAAGTACAGCAGGTCAGGCAGCATCCGAGGAGCAGGAGAACCGACGCTTCTGGCATAAGCCTTTCATCAGGAATGAGACGTGTTGGTGGGGGCGGAGAGATAAATGGGCAGCAGTTGGGGTTGGGTGGAAGGTAGCTGGGAAAGCGATAATTGGATGGAGGCGGGGGAGAAAGTGATAAGTCAGAGCGGGAAAAGATGAATAGTTTCGGAGGGTGGTGCTGAGTTGGATGCTTCGGACTGTGATAATGTGGGGGAAGGGGAATTGAAGATGATTTATCCCGTATTGTTACAGGGTCCCAAGGCAGAATATGAGGCGTTCCTCTTCCAGGCAGCGGGTGGTAACGGTTTGGCGATTGTCCTGTTCTGTAAACCACATTTCAGGGGAGATGTGAAATACCAAAGCCTAAAAAAAGGACAAAACTTACAGAATCAGAGTTGATGGAATTAGACACAACGCAGACAGAAACCATTTGGCCAATTGAGTCTGCTCTGTGCCGCCGAAGAGATTCACACTCCCCCGCCGATCTTTCTAAACCCGCATCATTGATCCAGCTACAAAGATAGAAATATTTTCAAAAGCTCAGCGGGTCAGGCAGCGTCGATGGAGAGAAATCAGAGTTAACATTGCAAATCAAAAACTGTTCCAAGGAATGTTGACCCCAAATGGTCATTCTGTTTTCCCTGAGCTGCAATTCCTACTTTTGACTTTGCCTTTGTCTTTGATTATACAGTCCATTCAGGTTTTGTTTGCCATCTACCTGAAGTGCACTCATTTGGACAGTGAGAAGGAATCGGACCAATCAGAGGAAACCCACACGGAAGAGAGAGAAAAGGAGCGTGTAAATTCCACACAGTCAGTCACATCAGTCTGGAATCGAATGCGGGTTTCTGGCCTCTTAGCCCTCCCAATCTGTAAGCGCCCGTCCCGGATGCGAATTGAACCCAATCTCACGCAGTGACAGGCAGTGGTATTACCCTTGAGTTCAATGCAAAAAGAAGCCTATGTATCAGTACTGGAAATCAATAATCGATTAACTATCCGAACTCTGTTTTTAAATCACTTGACCGACAGCCTTGTATGTCTTGTCATCAAAAATTCACATCTAAATACTTCTGAAAGTTATGAGGATTTCTGCCTCTCCAACCTTTGCATGCACTGAGTTCCTTTCAACCACTCGCCGTTTCAAAACGTTTGTCTGCGCATTCACTCAAATCTTCCCTCCTCTGTTCTTAAATCTATTACCCCGTGAGTGATCTCTCCATTATAAGGAAACTTTTATTTCAGTCCACGCCATCCGTATCCCTGATTATTTTTTATATCTCAATCATGTCTTCTCTCGATCTCTTCTGCTCTCAGTCTATCCAATCCCTCTTCATAACAGGAGCTCTTCTACCCAGACAACGTTCTGGCAAATCATCCCTGCATCATTTCCAGTGCTAATGTGATTGCAGAACTGCACGGAATAGTCTACATAGAGCCGATTGAGCAAGTGAAATAAATGATGTGGAAGTCTGCAGAAAAAGGTCTTTTTGGAAAAAAGTTTCTTTTCCTCAGAGCTGCCCTGTGTTCTTTTCCTGAGCCTGAAGTTCCAATAATATCTGATCCATGTCATTAAAAACTGTTACTTGACCATTGATCTCAACCACAGTATCGAAATGGATTGACTGGTCTGAAGGTCGCAATGGTATGATTGTGGCACGTTCATCCAGGAACAGCGAGCGCAGCAGCACAGACTGAACAGGGTTCAATGTGAAAATGATTGTAAGGGAAATAGGAGGGGGAGCGTAAAGGAGGTCAGTGATTGTGGGAGGGAGAGAAGTCTCCAAGAATGGGTGAGTCTGAATTCTGATATTTACCTCACAGAGATGTATGAGAGAAGGGATTGATGAAAAATCATTAATGTTAGAGAAAGTTTTCATGTAAAATCAATTAATTCATTTCTGTGTTTCGTTGGCATGTACCACAAGGAGTTAAAAAGGGGAGAAGGTTACATGCCGTAACTCGGATTCTGACGAGGTTACTGCGGCCACAACGCACAACACTGAACATTATACGATCACTGGGCCATGCAGAGATGCGTGTTTGAAAAGATCAGTAACGACAGAAACATAGGACATGTTAGGAAGAATGGAGAGACACAACAGGACTATATGGCGAGCAATAATAGACATGTGGGAACTCAGAATTGGCTGTATATTCAAATTGGATGTTTCAAGAGGCTGAGGAAGATCCATCGAGTACTGCATATTGAAGACTGAGGTTGATAGATTTTTACAAAACATCAAATTCTCAAGGGATACTGCAGGATATTGTTGAAATGTATGTTTCATCAGCAATGTGGTTTCACATTTGTTGCCTCACGAGCTTCCCCACAGAAGGAAGTACCCATTTCTGCAGTGGATCACATAATCGCAGTTCCTCCACCCAGAATCAATGGGCTGCAAAGATCAAACTGGAAATTGGCATGGAAATGAACACGTGAAGCTACTCTATCACACCAGTAATGCGATCGGTGAGCACATTGTCCTTCTATGATGGTACAGAATGGCATGAAATTCCGAGACTGGGAGTTCTCCTGGTCAAAGTCGGGGAGGAAGGGCATATTTGTCTCCGGTTATTAGATTATTAAGATACAACAACAGCATTAACCCGCATTGCAGATTGGCTCAGCGGAAGCGTGCTGCAGCCTTAAGCGAGAGGTCGATGTATTGCAAGCATTCAGTGCAATTTTCCTTAACAATGTTGTGTTATTTTGACAGTAAGAACAGTTTTTTTGATCACATCATCCTCTTGCTCCCAGCAAACACTCCAGTACAGCGTACATCAGTTTCATTCCGACACAGCCACATGTCATATTCTCACTCCCTCTGAGATTATTGGAATTTCCAATGTCATTCTCTGAGATGGAGCAACGTAGCATTGAGATGGTAGTGTAGTGAACAAAGAAGAATAAAGAACACATAACATTTGTAGCCCAGGAACAGGCCCTTTGGACCTCCAAGCCTGAGCTGAACCAAATCAACTGTCTAAACCTATCACCCAATTCCTCAGCATCTGTTTCCGTCTGCTCCCCACTTACTCACGCATCTCTCAAGGCGCACCATGAATGAAACGACCGTGCCTGCCTCTACTACCTCTGCTGGCAGGCACCTACCACCCTCTGTGCAAAATATTTTCTACACCTATCCTCCTTAAACGTTTCACCTCTCAACTTGAAGGCGTGACCTCTCATTATTGAATAACTCACCTGGGGAAAAAAGCATATCTCTATTCACCCGGTCTGTACCCTGCAAGATTTTGTAGACCTCAATCAGGACCCCTCAATCTCGTTTTTTTCTACTGAAAACAATCATAAACTTCTTAATTTCTCTTCACAGCAAGCATCTTCCATACCAGCAACATCCTCGTTAACCTTCTCTGCACCCTCTCTGAAACGTCCACTTCCTTTTGGTAACTTTACCAGAACTGTGCGCAGTATTCTAAACGTGGCCGAACCAAAATCTTGTACAATTTTAGCATTACCTGCCAGCTCTTAGACTCAAAGCCCGGCCCTATGACGACAAGCATGCCATATGCTTTCTTGACCGCTCTATCCACCTGTGCCGCCATCGTCATGGTACAAAGGACCTGAACTCACAGATCATCAAATTTCTCCAAGGCTGTCCCGTTTACAGTGTAGTTGGTTCTAGAATTAGGCTTCCCAAAATGCATCACTTCACATTTGCCTCGATTGAACTCCATCTGCCACTTCTCCGCTCAACTCTCCTGTCTATCTATATTCTTCATTCTTTGACTGATCCCTATGCTTTCTGCTACTCACCAATCCTCGAGTTTTATGCAAATGTAGTGGCGATATCGTGGGCGAGCAACCCTTGGAGACTGGAACATGGCAGCTGCTGGTATTTACATCGATGAATAAAATCTGGAGTATTAACCCCGATCAGAGGAACAGAGGCAAAAAATTTTGATTTCCGAATACTCATTCATTCTTGTCCCTTTGAAAGGGGAATTTGCCGTCCTTAACGAGACGTGCCAACATATGATTCCAGACTGACAAAAGTGCGGTTCACCCATAGAATCACTCTGACTCAGTTCAAGGTGAATTAAGAATGAACAACAAATAATGTTCAGATCATGATGGCCACACTCCGTGGGAGAATAAAGAAGAATAGAAAAATGGATGACGTGGAAAATTGGGAGTCATCTCTGTTTGGACTCAAATTCAACTGATTATCCAAGCTAAATAGACACATGGATACCCACACCGCCAAGAAGTCAGCTCCATAGGGCGACATCCGGAAAGGATTCAATTACCCGCTGAAGTGTAAACCTACGTGCCCAGGCACAATGTGGATAGGTCATTCACCACTCCCATATGTGAGAAGGGATCACTCAGGAGGCCAACTGGCAGAGTCACCATCAGGTTTACAAATGACATCAGGGGTCCGATTGTGCTGTTATTGCAGGTGTTCATCCCATCCAGCAATGAACCATGTTTGAACGCCTGTTTCCAGGGGAGTTCCATTGTTTCCTGATGTAGATCAACGATTCAGACTTAGTTGTAGGAGTCATGATTTAGAAGTTTGCAAAGGATGCAACAATTGGTCGTGTATTTGACTATGATGAATAATGTCAGGGCCTGCAGAGATGTATCAATCAGGTGGAAAATAAAAGCGGCGAATGGAATTGAATCCAGACCAGTAAGTGTAATGAATTTGGGGAGTTGTAACAATAACAGTGAGGATTCTGAGTGGTGAACGGAACAAACAGGAACAAAGAGATCTTGGAGTGGATATTTACAGATCACTGAAGATTTTTGGACAGGGAGCTCAGTTGGTCGAGAGTATCTTTGGATATTTTCTGTTGTTGATCTCAGACTGTGGATGATATTTGATCTTTCGCAACCACCAGTTGAGGAAACAACTAAAAGAATGAGCACAAGTCTGGTCAATGCAACCATCAACATTTTAAAAGATGTAAGATAAATGATGGAGGGCTGAAGTATACAACTTTGGCCATCAAGACCGCTTCATCCCTCAATGAATTTACCTCTGATACATCTCCAAGTCATGCCGTTATGTGCCTTGGAGGGTAACTTGCAAATAGTAGCGCTTCAAGACATCTTCAGCCTTGTCCTTATAGTCGGTACAGTTTTTGAGCTTTGAATGTTCTGGAAACACAGCCTAGATGACTTACTCTACCGCATCTTGTAGGTGGTGCACTCTACTGCAATTTTGCCTTAGCGGTGAGGGTAATAAACATTCAGGTATTGAACGTGGTACAGTTAACTGACTGCGTTGTCGTGGAGGATGTCCAGCTCCTTCAGTAGTATTGAAGCTGCACACATCCAGGCAAATGGAGTGAGTTCTGTTACACATCTAATGTGTGCCTTAAAGATGATGCAGGCTTCACGGAGACATGAGTTGTGTTAATAATCAAACGAAGTCGACTGACGGACATTTTTTTGTCGTCAACTTCTTTATATGGGCGGTCAGGTTCCATTTCTCTTAAATATTAGCTCTGAGGGCGATTGCACGTAGGACGTCAGTTACAACAAAACCATTGAATGTCATTAGAATATAATTAGATTCTCATTTGTCAAAGTTATTATTATTGTATTTGTGTGGACTAATCCGATTCCAATCGCAATTTCATTTCAAATTCCAGTTCCCGTGCTGTAAGGGACAGCAGAGATTTACGAGAATGTTGTCAACTTTGGATAAAATGGAGCTTCGGGGAATGATTGGTCAGGCTGGGATTATTCTCCTTGAAACAAAGTCGTGGGATTTTGGGTAGATACAGGCAGGTGCCGTGCACCAGAGGACATAATCTCAGAATGAGATAGCGCTCAGTTAATTGAGAAATGAAGAGTAATTTCCATGCTCAGAGAATATGTGGCTTTTTTTTTGGCAACCGAAGTAGAGGCTAAGTTGTTGGTTATTTTCAAATTGTGTCAGGTACTTAATCAGAAAGATGATGAAGTTTGTCGAGGTAAGTGAGCAGAATGGAGTTGAAGATTATCAGATCAACCATGAGTTCGTTGTATGGTGGGACAGACTCGATGGGATGAATGGCATACGTCCACTTTGTTTAACATTTGGTCTAACGCCAAATTGTATTCATAAATTGAGAATTGTGAGTGGATGCGATGAAATGATAGAAAAGGTTTATCAAACAGGAACGAAGCTCATAAGGTCATGAAGAAGAAATGTGCAGTGACCTGGGAACAACAAATGACACTCTGCACAGCACAGGTGGCGGTTTACAGACGCTATGATTGCTGAAGAAAATTGGTCGACCTTGTACAGTTAGCGAGTCAGTCATCACGCTGCATGTGAAAGAATGAAAGGTTCGTTTCATTGGAGCAGTTTGCTGCGGTTCCAATTCCGAGTGTCTGTTTCAAATACTGATCAAATCATTGTGTGGACTGTTAGTTTAAAATAATCATGAATAATCCCATTGGATAAACTTGTGCTCCCGATCACTTGTTAGTTATTTCTCTATCAGTCATTTAAATTAATGGAAGGACAAGATGGAATGAGGGACATAAAGAAAAAAATGTGTACCTTCTCATTACACCAATTTAATTTACAACTGATTAGAACATCTGCTCTCATTCTTTATTTCAATTTTAATGTGGTGATTATCATTCGTGAATTTCCCGTGCAGTGAAGGGCAAGAACAAAATTCTCGATCCAGTGTAAACCAGAGGTGTGAGATGCAAAATAAAAATGCAGTAGTGTTATGTGGAAAGAGCAACCAAAATGTGACTCAACCCGTGAATGTGGAGCACCATAGTATAATAACCCATAATCTCCCGGTCTCCTCAGCACGTTTTGGAAAGGGGTGACATGTGACCTCATCAAGGTTACATGTGGTGAAATTCGTGGATGAGAAATGTCTAGAGCTAAATTGATTCCACATCATACTGTTTCTGCTTTCACCAGAATTACAATAACAGCAAAATTCAAGAAATAGCCATGCTCGTCGGAATGAACATCTGTCATTGATTCATTCTGAATCAGAACTGTGTCAGAATGAAACAGCAAACAAGAATTTCCCGTCATATTCACACCCACATTTTGCCTTGACTCATAATTTCTTCAGTGACGTTCTCTCTCACGTGAAGAAGTAGCCATGGAGAGGGATATAAAGACGAGGTTGCGGTTCAATAGCCATTCTCATATGGATTAACTGAATTGGGTTAAATCGCAAGAAACGCTGTTTTGATCGTTTCATTTTATTAATTAAACTGAAAGTCACACTGTTCATTGTAATAATTGGAAGTGAATAAGATTTATCTCATTGGAACGATTAATGATATATGCAAATTTGTTCTGATTTATTTCAGCTGAAAGAAAATACTGCTTAGAAAAAGAGACGATTAAAGTCCAAAAGAAAAACCAACAGTTTTGTTGCTCGTGCTTTGGCAGAGTTCAATGATCACTAAATGGACCAAACGTCATGGTGATCACATCTTTTAGCCACGTGATTAAAGCAGGAAGTCGATCTCCAAGTAACGGTTACTTACCGCTCATTATGTAATATCTTTCCTTTACAATAAAAAAATCCACTGAGTTCCATTTGCAATGCTTCAGATGGCATAGTATGCCAAATCTTTCCAAATCCAGGGTATTTGAAACAAAATCTTATTCAGCTGTGCATGTTCACGTAATTTCTAGACTTTTAAAGTCAACCAACTGAGACATTGTTTCCCCGCGGCTTCCAACCGACTCCACCCCACCCCTACAACTTTACCTCGCCACAGGCTATTTCTATACTTGTGAAATTTATTCCTTGTATGTCACCAAATGGGCCTTTCCAAATATTTTGAATAACAGATTCTTGGAGTGTCAGCGATTCTGCTCTCATCATTTCTTTGTCCCTCAAAGGTTTTGAAGGTTTGACATTTAAATATTTACTCACTTGAACACAAAAAACACGAGTCACAAAAATACCAGTCACAACTAAAAACAGTCACAAAAAGCATTGGCTCGTTACAATAAGACCCTTATGAAAAATGTTCTACTCAACAGTAATTCGACGACTGTGAACATCTTCATATCGTCCTTGCAAAGAACACTCTTATTATTCCTAAACTTTTATTATCCTAATTTATTTCGACATTTGTATCAGAACTAGGAAGAAAACGAGAAGCAATTCACGAGTATTTGCAGGAGTGAAAGTCAAAATAAATTAATTTTACAGTGTCACCATTCAGTATTTTCTCTGACTAAGCAGATAAAGATGTTTAAAGTGCGAGCTCAAAATGTTTTCACCTACAGTTGTACTAAGTCAAAATTAAGTTACTTTATTGTGCGACACTCCAACTGGAACCCTGATTGGAAAGCGGCTCCGTATGTTGATGTTCGAATCCTCGGTCATTTGTAATAAAGCATGGTTATTGGTTTTAGTGAAATATTTCCTGTGCAATTACTGAAGTCAGATGTAAGAAATCAAGTGCATGTATTGGGTGGAATTGTTCACCAAATATTTACTGTGGTTCTTGTTCTCAGGAACAATAAGATACTTCCTCAGGTTTTTCTCCTGAGCAGTAATTAGATGACCAGGAAGACTTTGTGTGACTGTATGCGCCGTGTCTGTGAGCATTTTTTAAAAATTACATTGAGATATTTTACTAATAACTGAAGGGATTAATAATCGTGTGTTAAAAGTCTTAACTAATGTCATATTTTCTTTATAAAATTACGAGGATTCCTTTGTGCAACAATGATTTGGAGATGCCGGAGTTGGACCGGGGTGGACAAAGTTCAAAATCACACGACACCAGGTTATAGTCCAACAGGTTTGTTTGGAATCACTAGTTTTCAAGGTGCTGCCTCTGTATCGGGTGATCTGATGCACAGACAGCGCCAGGTAAACCAATGCTTCCAAATAAACCTGCTGGACTATAACCAGGTGTTGTGTGATTTTTTTAACTTCGTGAAACAAACTGAAAAACCACATGTGATAAGTGAGATATATGCAAAATCGATTTTCAAAGCATTTCATCTTTACAATCAATTTGACTCGGCCATTGGAAAAATAAGGTAAAAACAATGACTGCAGATGCTGAAAATCAAATACTGGATTAGTGGTGCTGGAAGAGCACAGCAGTTCAGGCAGCATCCAACGAGCAGCGAAATCGACGTTTCGGGAATAAAGGCAGTGAGCCTGAAGCATGGAGAGATAAGCTAGAGGAGGGTGGGGGTGGGGAGAAAGTAGCATAGAGTACAATGGGTGAGTGGGGGAGGAGATGAAGGTGATAGGTCAAAGAGAAGAGGGTGGAGTGGATAGGTGGAAAAGAAGATAGGCAGGTCGGACAAGTCAAGGAGACAGTAAGTGAGCTGGAAGTTTGAAACTAGAATGAGGTGGGGGAAGGGGAAATGAGGAAGCTGTTGAAGTCCACATTGATGCCCTGGGGCTGAAGTGTTCCGAGGCGGAAGATGAGGCGTTCCTCCTCTAGGCGTCTGGTGGTGAGGGAGCGGCGGTGAAGGAGGCCCAGGACCTCCATGTCCTCGGCAGAGTGGGTGGGGGAGTTGAAATGTTGGGCCACGGGGCGGTTTGGTTGATTGGTGCGGGTGTCTCGGAGATGTTCCCTAAAGCGCTCTGCTCGGAGGAAAAATAAACCAAACTCTCAGGCAGTTCATCAATTGAACATTAAGTAGAAATTAAACTTAATAAAAGACATAGCAATAATGAGATGAATTACAACATTGTATTGTATAATAAAGGTAATCTGAAGAACTGAAGGGTAATAGCAAGTGGCATTTGCTTCATTTTACTGAAGAAAAATCGAACTTTTTTTTCATCTTGCTTGGACTAGAAAATAAGGATAAGTACATGTGAGGTGTTCAAATATACAATACTGATGTGCTAAATGCTTATTGAATCTCTTCTGCAGAATTAAGTTCACAGAATAAACAATGTTTGGGCATTCATGATCTGATTGGCATTAAAATCCTGTTGTCCACCATATGCATAATAATTGGATGTAGCAAGGTATTTTGATTTTAAAATCAAATGAATTTCATTTCTTAGATATATTAAATTTTGAAAACTACTAAGTCCTCAAACTTAAAATTTAGAGACAATGCAATGTGATACATCCTTTTATTAATAACCTGCAGATAAAAGATTGCAGATTGTGAGATTATTAGAATGAATCACAGACAGAAGCAGATCCAAAACTGGATTTAAAAACAATGCAAACTCCGCTTAGTTATATTCTAATCACCATTCTAAGCTGCTCTGATGCATCTCTGTTCAAGATGAACTCACACCTCCAACAGTAATTATTGGTGAAATGGCATTAGATATCTCATAATTTATCAGGTTGTGATTACTTTGATTCTCCTAGGAGAGAGACACTAGTAGAGCTCCACAAGTTCCTTTCGTTATCTTCCCACCAAGGAAGGGTGGGATTATAATCGATTGGGATTACTCAAATGCAAACGAACCAGTGTTCATTCCGATAACTGGGCTGGTAATTAATGAGACTGTTTCTGTGTAATCGACTGAGAATGAAATGGCAATTCACAATAATGATGGAACTAATCACATATGCTCTTACTTAAAAATTAAGATTATGATAATTGAGAGAAAGATAAATAGACACATCATGCACTTATTGTAAATTCATAAAAAAATACAACTGCTGTATATGTTTAAAGTGTTTTTTTTCTTATAATAGAAAGATCATTAGAACATTTAGCAGTAGGACGCAATCTGAAGAAAATGTTATTCACAGTGACTATTCAGCTGCAGAGAACTTCCCCTCCTTCCACAAACGTATAACTTCCAACAATTCCATATTCACTCTGATTGATAAAGGAAAGAGCAAACAGCTGTAAAATCCTTTTTTCTTGTTTACACAAAATGTCACAAATTTGAAATTTATTTTAGCTTTAAAATATTTAAATCTTACTGTGAACAGAAATACAATAAATCTTGGCGTTGAAGAACAATATAATCAAACCAAATTAAAATACACATTGATATTCACAATAATTGGGGGAGTGAACACTGCAATTTATTTCCACCAGTTGATGTACTGAGCCATAATTCCAACTTCATACTCCATTTGGATAGGCAATGGTTAGATATTAGCAATAACAAAATTATTATTATACTGTCAGTGAACTGAATATTAATGAGAAATCTCACATTGCTATTTGAATGAGCAATGTGTCGAAATAAACAGTAATTATTGGTGAAATGCCATTAGATATCTCATAATTGATCAGGTTGTGATTACGTTTCTTGTAGAAATGAGTAGCATTCAAATATTTCCAATGAGCATTGGGTGGAAAAGCAATGCTTTTTGGTGTAGGCCTGAACGGTTTTTTTTAATTGCAGTATCGGCACTAAGAAATAATGGATTAAACTGATGTGCGAATCTCACCTTACTGAATATTTCCAAGCTTTCTAACATGTTTCTAGTTCAATCTTCAGTATAAAAAGGGTAATTTTGGCTCAGCACATCTGTAACTGTAAACATTTCAATACATCACCAAAGTTATTAATCTGACAATTCAGAACAAATATAAAAAAAATACCTCTGTAAATGTCATTGACTATATCTTTTGATTATAGTTAAGTTCATTCTCTACTTACTTTATTCGTATTTCTGACACCAGTGATTAATATTGATTAGATTAAATGTCATATGAGTGAGACATTAGTTTTCTCTCAATGATCTGTGCAGCACAGGAATAGGTCATTTGGCCCATAACGTTGTGCTGAACATAATGCAAAAGACACTCACCGCTTCGGCCTACCCTTGGTCCATATCCTTCCAAATTATCTAAATGAACAGTAAAGAGCCTTAACGCATCTGCCTCTCCCACCATCGCTGGAAGTTCATTCCAGACACCTACTCCCACTCCCGTGTAAAAAAACAAATTGCCCCTTGAACTGTCTCCCCTAACCTTAAACGCAAGTCACATAGTTTTGACGTTTCAACTCTGGGAAAAACATTCAGAGTGTCAAACCTATCTATGTATCTCATGATTGCATAGACTTACATAAAGTCTTCCCCCAGCCTCTGCCACTCCACAAAAAGGTAGAATGAGTTTTTCTCGCCTCTCCAAATCCAGACAGCATCCGGGTAACTGCTCTCCGTACCTTCTCCAAAGCCTCCATACCCGTCTTGTAATGTGGCAAACAGATATGAATACAATCGTTTAAGTATGCCTTAACCAAAGTCTTATAACATGACTTTGGTTACAACATGACTTCCTGACTCTTGTAACCAGTTCCGTGACCAATAAAGACAAGCATGCCATTTGCCTTCCTTACCACCCTATCTACTTGCATGGTCATTTTCAGGGAGCCATGGTCTTGAACGCCAAGATCACTTTGAACAACAAAGCTGTTCAGGGTCCTGCCATTATGTACTTTTCCTTAGTATTAGATCTACCAAAGTGAAACACCTCACACTTATATGGATTAAACTTCACCTTTAATTTCTCTGCCCATATCTGCAATTTATCTTTTATCCTGCAGTATTCCTTGACAACCTTCTACATTATCCACAACTCCACTGAACTTTGTAATGCCTGCAAACCTATTAACTCACTCAATTCGATTTTAATCCATGTCACTTATATCCATTTTTATCACAAACAGAAAAGTTTCAGTTCAGATCCCTTTGGAAAAAAAGACAGAAAATGAAAGAAATGCAGAATTCTTGAATAAATGCGGTTTTTCAATGACAGAACAATGCTGATGAATAATCTCTGAAGGTCTATTTTTGTTTTTAAATTAACCCAATATTTTAATTCTCAGTTTTCTGATCTTAATGAATACCGAGTAAAAAAAAAGCTTTGAAAATATTGAATCATTTTAAGTGTTGAGTTCTAACATTAATTGTTAGTTTATTGTCATTTCAATTACCACACCATAATGTATTTTAATCTTAGTAATGAGCATCAGGCGATTCACATTTCAGTTTAATCCATTATTTCTGATTGCAAGTATCATAATGAAATATTAACTTTCTTTTCAGGTCAACAGACCTGCAATCCACCAATGGTTTCTCATCCAAAATTCATAATAACTATCTCGTTTTCTTTCATTTGAATTCTCATATTAATGGAAGGAATATTAATCAGCCTTATCAATTAAGAAGTGGCTAACTATTTTTCACATAAATATTTCAGTTCTTTCCAACATATTGCACAATTACATTGCAATAAGGGTTTTCTCATCATTCTTAAATTTGCTATCAGCCATTTTAAAACTAATTATTGCAATTAACAAACCGGCAATCATTGTTGAAATCTAATATCTCCAACTTTAGATGAGGAATTACGGCTCAGTACATCAACTGATGCAAAACGTATTGCACTCTACAATCTCTTAATCTTACCAAAAATAGTTTGAAGTGTGGAAGCTTAGTTGGATTGAACTGACTGTGAGCAAAAATGCATTCTGAAGATGGGTCACTGGACCCAAAGCATTAACTCTGATTTCTCTTCACAAATGCTGCCAGATCTGCTGAACTATTTTCCAGCAATTTCTGATTTTGTTTCTGATTTCCAGTAGCCACCGTTTTTTGCATTCTTGTCCTGATTGTTTTTCATTTCAATGCCAACATTTCTGTTTTCTGATTATTACAATAAGAACTAACTGTTTTCATGCTAAATATCATTTCAATTTCATGTATTTCTTCCGTACGCAAAACAGAATTAACAAATGTTTGTTCTCGCAAGGTTTGTGACGGTTTATACCTCAGGTTGAGGTTTAGGGTGTAGGTTTGCTCGCTGAGCTGTAGGTTTGATATCCAGACGTTTCATTACCTGCCTAGGTAACATCATCAGTGGCAACCTCCAAGTGAAGCGAAGCTGTTGTCTCCTGCTTTCTATTTATATCTTTCTCCTTGGTGGGATTTCTGGGTTTTGTGGTGATGTCATTTCGTGTTCGTTTTCTGCGGGGTTGACAGATGGCATCTAGATCTCTGTGCTTGTTTATGGCGTTGTGGTTGGTGTGTCAGGCCTCTAGGAATTCTCTGGCATGTCTTTGCTTAGCCTATCCCAGGATAGATGTGCTGTCCCAGTTGAAATGTGTTTTTTTTACACGGATGAAAAAAAAACACCATTTCGACTGGATCAACACATCTATCCTGGGATAGGCTAAGCAAAGACATGCCAGAGATTTCCTAGAGGCCTGGCACTCCAACCACAACGCCATAAGCACACACATGGATCTAGATGCCATCGATCAACCACGCAGAAAACGAACAGGAAATGAAATCACCACAAACCCCAGGAACCCCATCCAGGAGAAAGATATAAATAGAAAGCAGGAGACAACAGCTTCGCTTCACTTGGAGGTCGCCACTGATGATGTTACCTAGCCAGGTAATGAAACGTCTGGATATCAAACCTAAAAATCAGCGAGCAAACCTACACCCGAAATGTTTGTTCTATTACAGTAAAACTTGAATTCTTAGAAATCACAATTTTGTGAAAATGAGGGAAGTTGTCTTTTGCTGAGTAGTCACATTGAATGACTAATTCTTTATTTCCAATTCATATGCATTACAAAGCAGTTTAATTTTAATTTCTGTATATGAATAATTGTTTCAAACATATCGAATTATTTGACTATCGTGACATTTTTATTTCATTGAGATCAATGTCGCTTCGGTCCATCAGTATTAGAAATTACTAATTATTTTAATTGGTCCATTACACACTGAACTGTCTAATACAATCCTAGTCCAATTATCACAATAAATATCTGAGCAGTTTCCCATTGAGTAACCATAGTAAGTATATGATTATAGTCCTGCCCATCCTGCATGGGAACATTATTGAGCGCTCTGGTAATGTCTGTACTAATACACCAGGAGGCATGGGTTGAATTCCCACCTTCAACAGAGATGTGTCAAAGCACCTCTGTGAGTTGGTTAGAACATATCTAGGTGTCTATTGAATTGCTTTTCAATCCAACATTTCCTCAACTTGTATCTGTTGTTCATTGCTATGACCACAATATCTGCACTTTATTGGCTTTAGGTCACTGATTAAAATATAAAGGGGATTATGCTGCTTCTAAATACCTATCAACTTTGCAGTATTAAAGATTCTACAGTGTAAATAATATTTAAATTGAGAGGGGAAAGATCGAAGAGGGATCTGACGGGCAATTTTATTCGTACAATATGTTTGGCACATATGGGATGAGCTGTGAGAGGAAGGGGCAGCGGCTGGTACAATTACAACATGTAAACGACTTTTGGACAGTTACATGGATAGAAAACATCCAGAGGGGTATGGAACAAACACAGGAAAATGGGACGAGTTTAGTTTAGGAAACCTGGCCAGCATGCCAAGTTGGGCTGAATGGGCTGTTTCTGTGCTGTGCCAATCTACCATTCTACAATTCAAAGTTGACTGTGATTGGTAAAGGAGAGAACGAGCGTGTGTTAATTCTGTTTTGTGTCCAGAAATAAAGTGGAATGAATTTTAATTTTGTCATGTAAAATAGTTCACTCTTACTGTGATTAAAAACACAATGAATATGAACATTGAAGTGAAATATAATTAAATCAATTCAACTATGTTTCCATGGTTAAAGCAGAAATTGATCTTTACAATGATTGTGAGATTGTACACTGCAATATCTTCACAACAGTTCTTGCACTGAGCCATTATTGCACATTTATACCCCTGACTGAACTGAACAATTATTAGAAATTAGAATTTTGAAAATCTATCTACGCACTTAGAAGAAGGAGCAATTTAATTTTGCAATGTGACTGTGCAATGTGTAGACATGAACAAGAATTATTGCAGTGAAATGTAATTGCAGTTCCCTGAATTTCTACGGCTGAGATTAATGCGATCATTCAAATCAGTAAAAGTCAGATACTTTCAAAATATGTTGGATGCAAAATCACTGGTTCCATTGTGGGATAGTTGACCTGAAAACAACAATATTGTTACAGTGGATTAAATTAAACAATACATTAAATTAAAATGTGGATCACGTTAGAAACACAAACAAATTATTCTGCAATTATTATAAGGCTAATGAATTCAAAATAAATGCTGTAATCTGAACAAATAAATCAATTCAATATTTTAAAAACACTTTGCTCTGATGTTGATTAGACGTTCATTATGCTCAGTAAACTGAAAACTGAAATATAGTCGCGAGATTGATGGACTGGGAACAATAAATGAGCCATTCAGTTATTATTGAAAATAATTTATTTTTGATGAAAAATGCAGACAATACAATTCAAAAGTTATTGTGTTTGTTGAACTAAACAAGTGATGTAGGTAACTTCATTTCTCGCAAAAAATACAGTAATGCATTTCATTCAATTCAATTAATTGTAGAAACATGTATTTTTAATTTATGTGATTTTATCCTGATCAATGTTGAAACATTAGTACCTGAATTTGGAAGAAAATTATTGGTAAAGAAAGTGAATATCTGAGTGACCACAAGATACAGTCAATGACATTTGATAGAAAATCAATTTGCATGATTTTGTGATTATTGAACATTAATAAGTAATGTTGTAATAAACATTAAAACAAAATCAACAGTTCCAAAGCAGCTGTTTGTTGTAACAAATTGAACATAAAAACACTTCTGCAGGGCACATGATCTGAAAAAGCAAAAAATCTCTTGACGTGATATTTCAGCTAAAAGATACTTTCCTCTTTTTTTAAAAAAAAAGGGGTACAACTTTCAAGAATTCAAAAGTTATTGTGTTTGTTGACCTGAACAAGAGATGTAGGTAACTTCATTTCTCACAAAAGAAAGTGGAATGGGAACTTTAAATTTTTTTTTAGCAAGAAACACAATGTAGCTTTTAGTGTAATCATTTAAATTAAAATGCATGTTCGTATGGAATTGAAATATAATCAAAGCAAATGAAACAGGATTAAAATAAACATCAACACGAATTCCATTATTGAACTAAAAATCAACTAGCATTGCACTATTACAATAAAAATCAGCATTTGCTATGATTGCAAAACTGTACAGTGCAATGTGTTTACACAAGTCATTGTATGGAAACATGATACTACACTTTGGGATGAATGTACTGGATTGAACTATTATTAAATATTGGATATAAGCAACAATTAGTCTGAAAAACAGTTAATGTCAAACATTAAATTGGTGAGAAATCTTATTTTACTGTGCAACTGTGTAAAGTGTAGACATGAACAGTAATTATTAGAGTAGAATAGCAATCTGACATGACTTAAGGTTTCATATTAATTCCATGATTACTTTGTGTTTTCACATCAAGAAGAGATAACATATTTACTATGAATGCTTGGTTGTTTCATTGGTTGGTTTGTGGATGTTTTAACCTGGATAGAATGACTACATTTTTCATTGTAAGAAATAACATATTAAACTAAAATGGGAATCTCACGATGCTTGTCACAAAGATTTAACTGAATTACCGTCTGGTTAATGGAGTGACAATGAATTTACAATTAATTTTAGTACTCTGGCAAATTAAATGATTCGATATTTTAAAATTATTTTGCTCTAATGTTGATTAGACTTTTTATTGAGATCAGAGACATGAAGATTAAATTGCTTTTTTGGTAGATTGACAAAAAACATATTAGACATTCAGTGATTATTAATTATCATTGTTTTGTCATTCATAATTCTCAGTTATTCAAGAATTTCTTGCTTTACATTTCTTCCCAAAAAGAATAATTTCATGGAATTTTTCATATCATCAATATTTACAAATTTGAGTCAGAGTTGGGAAGAGAATAAATAGATAAGGAATGTGGGTATCACAGCAAAAAATAGGCAACAGTATTTGTCGCACAATTATTTTCAAAATTTCTCTGAAAAAATGTATAATCGGTTATGCGCAAATGCTTGCAGCTACAAATACAGTGAGCCATAATTACACTTTTGCTGTGATGAATAGTCGAGAAACCTATCACAAACATTAGTAATATTCAGGAATTTCTTCATCTCAATAAATGTCAGTATTAGCTTGCTCATCTATTAATGATGAAGGGTGATTATTGGTCAGAGAAAGATGTGTGTAAATTATAAGAAGGTGCCTATTGCATATCTTTGGATGGGGTGTTATGGTGATGTTTGTTGTGGTTATTCATCCTGGGAAAAATAAGATTATTACAAAGAGATATTCAGTGAACAGTGATTAGGTGACCTTGAAGACCATCGTTTGGTTTTATGTGCAGTGATTAAGAGTAATTTGATTTCAGTAGCATTGGGCTATTTTGCATGATTTGGCAAATGATTAATAATCTTGTGACAAAATTTTGAGGATGATCATGAGCTGTATTCGATCCATCCAGTGGGTTGGTACAAACATCCTTCACTGTTTTCCTTCCCATGAGAGGCGTGCTATGCTCAGGAACTGGCTGGAAGCCAAGATGCCAGAAAATCTGGTTCAACCTCTCGAATACACAACTCTCAGGCTGGTTGTCACTGGATCCCCGGAACTTTTGTGACCTCTTTTCTGGAGCTGAATGATGCTGGCTCTGTTTGATTTCATTTGAGCAGGTTTCTTTTCGATCAGATTTCTGTGGCTGTCGGTGAATTTCAAACATTCAATTTCGGGCCACAGGTCACTTGACCTCAGTCAATAATTAAAATAGAGTTCACTTATTGTGACAGCGATGTGATAATTAACGGTGGCGTTTTAACAAATGAAATGATTAAACATTTTCCAGCAGTTTACACAGACATTAATTAGATATTCATTAAGATATGTAAACTGAGAAGTATAATCTAGTTGCAGGATTACTGAATTGTAAGAAAGATTTAGTTACTGTGTTTTCTAGAAGGAATTGTTTAATCATTCAAATAGGTCAGCTCTTCCTGAATTCTACGTACCTTTATTTGTAGCGAACACTCATCTAGGACTCATTTGATTTGTCTTTTAAACTGTGTTTCAAGATTTCAACGGGACATTGACATTGATCTGAGCTGAGAAGTAGGAGATTGAGTTCAACCTGGAAAAGTGTGAAGAGATTCATTTTAGAATTTTGAATTTGAATGCAGACTATTGAATGAAATGTAGGATTTTTGGCAGTGTGGAGGAACAGAGGGATCTTGGAGTCCATGTCCATAGATCCCTCATAGAGGAGGTTTACCAGGATCCTGCCTGAAGTAGAGGGCACGTCTTCTGATGAAAGGTTGAAGGAGCGAGGGCTTTTCTCATTGGAGCAAAGAAGGATGAGAGGCAACTTGACAGACAGGCTTAGATAGAGTGATGAGAGGCTTAGATCGAGTGAACAACCAGAGACTCTTTTTCCCAGGTGGAAATGACTATCATAAGAGGGCATAATTTCAAGGTGAATGGAGGCATGCTTAGTGGAGATGTCAGAGGTAGGTTCCTATTACAGAGTGATGAGTGTGCGGAATGTACTCCCAGCAGTGGTAGTAGAGTCAGATACAGTAAGTGTATCTAAGTAACTCATGGCTACGTAAATGAATGATAGCAAAATGAAGAGAATATAGGTTAGTTTGATCTTAGAAGAGGATAAAAGGTTAGCACATGGACCAAATGTCCTGTACTGTGTTGTACTGTTCGATGTTCTATGTACTGAACTGAACAGTTATTACATATTAGCAACAAATAGATTTTCAAAGCTCTATTAGCGAACATTAGAATAATGATAAATCTCACCTTGCTATTTGACTGAGCTATGTGTGGACATAAACAGGAATTATTGCAGGGAAAAGTAATTAAGGTTTTCAAAATTAATAAATTTGAAGTTACCGAGGTCATTCAAATGGCGGCCTTTGTGCGGAGCCGCAGAAAATGGGGGAGATACTAAATGAGTATTTTGCATCAGTATTTAACGTGGAAAAGGATATGGAAGGGATATAGACTGTCGGGAAATAGATGGTGATATCTTGCACAATGTCCAGATAACAGAGAAGGAAACCCTGGATGTCTTGAAATGGGTAAAGGTGGATAAATCCCCAGGACCTGATCAGGTATACCAGAACTCTGCGGGAAACTAGAGAAGTGATTGTTGGGCCTCTTGCTGAGATATTTGTATCATCGATAGTCACAGGTGAGGCGCCGGAAGACTGGACTTTGGCTAATGTGGTGCCAACGTTAGGGCAAGAAGGGCAGTAAGGACAAGCCAGGGAACAATAGACCAGTGAGCCTGACCTCGGTGGTGGGCAAGTTGTTGGAGCAAATCCTGAGAGACCAGACGTACATGTGTTTGGAAAGCCAAGCACTGATTATGGATAGTCATCATGGCTTTGTGCGTGGGAAATCATATCTCACAAACTTGCTTGAGTTTTTTGAGGAAGTAACAAAGAGGTTTGATTTTGGCAGAGCAGTAGATGCGATTTATATGGACTTCAGTAAGGCGTTCTTCCCATAGGAAACTAATTAGTAAGGTTAGATCTCACGGAATATGGGGAGAACTAGCCATTTGGATACAGAACTGGCTCAAAGGTAGAAGACAGAGGGTGGTGGTGGAGGGTTGTTTTTCAGACTGGATGTCTGTGACCAGTGGAGTGCCACAAGGATCGGTGATGGTTCCTCTACATTTTGACATTTATATAAATGACTTGGATGCGAGCATAAGAGGTATAGTTAGTAAGTTTGCAGATGACACCAAAATTGGAGGTGCACTGGAGAGCCAAGAGGGCTACCTCACATTACAACAGGATCTGGACCAGATGGACCAATGGGCTGAGAAGTAGCAGATGGAGTTTAATTCAGTTAAATGCGAGGTGCTGCATTTTGGGAAAACAAATCTTAGCAGGACTTATACACTTAGTGGTAAGGTCCTTGGGAGTGTTGCTGAACAAAGAGACCTTGGAGTGCAGGTTCATAGCTCCTTGAAAGTGAAGTCGCAGGTAGATAGGATAGTGAAGGCGGCGTTTGGTATGCTTTCCTTTATTGGTCAGAGTATTGAGTACAGAAGTCAGAAGGTCATGTTTTGGGCTGTACAGGACAGTGGTTAGGCCACTGTTGGAATATTTCGTGCAATTCTGGCCTCCTACCTACCGGTAAGAAGTTGTGAAACTTGAAAGGGTTCAGAAAAGACTTACAAGGATGTTGCCGGGGTTGGAGGATTTGAACTACAGGGAAAGGCTGAACAGTCTGGGGCTGTTTTCCCTGGAGCATTGGAGGCTGAGGCGTGACCATATAGAGATTTACAAAATTTTGAGGGGCATGGATAGGGTAAGTAGGCAAAGTCTTTTCTCTGGGGTCGGGGAGTCTAGAACTAAAGATGGTAGGTTTAGGTTGAGATGGGAAGATATAAAAGAGACCTACAGGGCAACTTTTTCACACAGAGGGTCGTAAGTGTATAGAATGAGCTGCCAGAGGAAGTGGTGAAGGCTGGTACAATTGCAACATTTAAGAGGCATTTGGATTGGTATATGAATAGGAAGAGTTTGGAGGGATATGGTGGGATTAGATTGTGTTGGGAAATGTGGTCGGCATGGATGGGTTGGAGTGAAGGGTCTGTTTCCATGTTGTATGCCTCTATGACTCGATGACTCTTAATGAGAAAAAAGTCAGATTTTTACAACGAGTGTTGTATCAGAAATCATTGATTCTTTTGTATGTGTGATGATCTGAAAGAAAATGGATTTTTATATTACTGTATTAGTACAAGGGAACACTAGATTATTTTCAAATATGAAATTCACTGTAATTGTTAGCCAGAATAAGTTAAAGCTTTGTGTAATTATTGTAATGCTGATGACTTAATAATTGTTGTTAGAATTCTGAAAAAAGAAAATGTTATACTATTTGTCCTAAGAGTCAATAAATTAAATTGATATATGAACCACAATATACCTGTTAGCAAAACTAATTTAAATTATTATGCAATTATTGTCAAGGCAATGACTTGATAATTAGTGCTAGTATCTAAACAAATAAATTGATTCAATATTTTGAAAGCATTTTGCTCTGAAATTGATTGGATATTTATTAAGATCGGAAAACGGAGGGAATAAAATGCAATAGCTCGCTTGATTGGATTGAAGAAGAAAATGAGACAGTCCATGTCAGTGTCGGTTACCACAGCACAGTCCTTTTGGAGACAGGTCCCACCTGCAGATAGAGCTGAGCGATGCAGCAACCAACAGATCAGACCTAAACTCGACATTCATTCCACATCCAGTCGAGAATGGTGGTGGAGAATTGAACAACTCACCGGAAAAGGAGGTTCTACAAATATTCCCATCATCAATGATGGAAGAGCTGAACACATCAGTGCAAAAGATAAGGCTGAAGCTTTCTGGGAGCTAAATATCCAAGAATGCACATCCAAATGAAAAGGCAGGCAGGTGGGCAGAGAGGCTGGGGTTAGTGAACAGTAAGAAATGGAATTAAGTCAAGAGCAATAAATGACATTGGCTCAGATGATGTAGAATCTGTGTGGGTTGAGATGAGGAACCGCAAAGGTTAAAAAAAACATAATGGGAGTTATCTGTAGAGCTCCAAACAATAGTCAGGATTTGGGCATAAGTTACATGAGGAGATAGGAAAAGCATGTAAGGAAGGTAAGGTTACAGTGATCGGGGGGATTTCAATATGCAGGGGGACTGGGAAAATCAAGATGATAGTGGATTGCAAGAAAATGAATTTGTGGAATCTCTGCAACATGGCTTTTTGAAGAAGGTTGCAGTGGAGCCCACTAGGGAACAGGCAATTCTGGATTTAGTGTTGTGCAATGAGGCAGACTTGATAAGGGAGGTTAACGTGAATGAACACTGAGGAGGCAGGGACCATAATATGATAGAATTTACACGGCAGTTTGAGAGGGAGAAGATGGAATCAGATGTAACTGTATTCCAGCTGAATAAAGGCAGCTACAGAGACATGAGGGAGAAGCTGGAGTGAATTGACTGAGAGAGGAGTCAAGCAGGAAAGAGAGTGGAACAGTGATGGCTAGGGATTCTGGGAGTGTCCGGGTGACACAGTAAAAATTCATCCCGAGGAAAAAGCAGCATGGATCAGGGAGGGTGAGGCAACCATGGCTGACTCGGGAAGTCAGGGAAAGCATACAAGCAACATATCACATGGCAAAGGGCAGTGGGATGTCAGTGAAATGGGAAGCCAAAAAAGAACAATGGAGAACAATGAAGAAAAAACATAAGGAGAAAGAAGATTAAGCATGAGAGAAAGCGAGTGTGTAATATTAAAAACATGATTGCCGGAGTTTCTTTAGTTACATAAAGTTCAAAAGAGAGGCGAAAATGGACATTGTGCTGCTGGAAATTGAGGCTGGAAGAATAGTAATGGGGAACAAAGAAATGGATAAGGAACTGAATAAGTACTTTGCATCAGTCTCCATGGTGGAAGACACAAATAATATCCCAAAATTTCAGGGACAGTCGGGGTGGCGGGGGTGGGGGTGGGGCGGGTGGCGGTGGAACAGAGATGAGTGTGGAATATAAATCACGAACAGATCAGGCTTGGTCTTATTGAATGGTGGAGCAGGCTTGAGGGGTCGAATGGTCACCTTCTTCTTCTTTCTCACATGATCCCAGGACTGACAGCTTTGTTTAAAATTCATTCACTAGATGTAGGTGCCACTGGCTAGGGCAAAATGTATTACCCAGAGAGCATTTAAGAGTCACCAAGGAGAAAATGCTAAAAAATTGAAAAATTTGAAAATAGATCTATTACCTGGACAGATGGACCACGCCCCAGAAGGTGATAGCTGAAGGGATAGTGGAGGCTTTAATTGTGAGCTTTCCGGTATCACTGGAGTCAGGGACTGTCCCAGAGGACAGGAACATTGCTAATATAACCCCCAACCACAAGAAGGGAGTAAGGAAAAAGAAGGGAAATAACTGGGTATTAATCCTGGCCTCAGTCATTGGTAAATTGTTGGTACTATTTTGTCAGTAATATTTAACGAACTGGTTATTTCAATTAGAATGCAATCTCTACAAAAAGACCAAATATTTTTTTGACGACAACAAATTTTCAAACAACTTCTCTCAATCTATCTCTCCTTCCTTTTCATTAGACAAAGTAGGGAGGCATGGAAACACTACAGTGATGTAAGCTATATGTAATACAGTGAGACAGGAAAGCTAGTATGGCTCATGTTGATTCTTGAAACCCACACAGTGAAGCAACACATTCACTGCATAATAAAGATTAGACAACATTTCAACCCCACTCATACCGGCATGACAGAAATAAAATGTGGGTTGGTTGGACAGGCTGGTTTTGTTTCAGTTGGAGTGAGGGGTGACATGACTGAAGTATATAAGATCCTGCATGGTTTGATAAGGTGGATGTGGAAAGGATATTTCCTCTTGTGGGTCATTCCTGAACTAGAGGGAACTGCTTTAAAATTGGCTTCACCCTTTCAGGACATAGATAATGAAATTTGTTTCCTCTCAGAAGGCTGTGCAACTTTGGAACTCTGCCCCAGAAGGTGGATTCACTGAGTATTTTTAAGACACCGGTTGATAGATTCGTGTTAAGGGGCATTGGGGCAAGATGGAATAAAAATCACAAACAGATCAGGCTTGGTCTTCTTGAATGGTGGAGCAGGCTCAAGGGGCATAATGGTCACCTTCTGCTTCTTTCTCACATGATCCCAGACTGAGAGCTTTGTTTAAAATTCATTCACTGGATGTAGGCGCCACTGGCTAGGGCAACATTTATTACCCAGAGAGCAGTTAAGAGTTAACAATATTGCTGTGGGTCAGGAGTCACATGTAGGCCAGACCAGGTAAGGATGGCAGATTCCTTCCCTAAAGGACATCAGTGACACAGATGGGTTTTTCCTGACAATCAATAATAGTTTCATGGTCATCAACAGACCCATAATTTTAGATGATTATTAAATTCAAGGTCCACATTTGCTGTAATGCGATTTGAATCAGGGTCCCCAGAATATTCGCTGGGTCTCTGGATTAACAGTTCAGCAATGATAACACGAGGCTGTTACCGAGCTACAAAGGGACAGTTTTACGGGTGGAAACCAAAACCTTGATCAAACTGGATTAAATAAAGGAGTGCTGATAGAATGGAGGAGAGTTGAAGGGATTGGGGGAAGAGAATTACCAAGTTTAGGTTCAAAGCAGCTGAAACTAAAGCCACCAACAGGGAGGAGATGAAAACAAGAAACTCTCATGCAGCTGGAATTGGATAAGTGCAGCTACCTCAGGGAGGTGTGGAACTACACTGGGAGGACAGGGTGAAGGCATGGGTAGGTTTAAAAGCAGTGAACCAAATTTTGAAATCATATTTCTGAACATAATGTCGATGAGGTTAAAATGGAGGGAGATGTCTTACGTGACTTGCTAGAAGGACACAGACAGTAGAATCTGAGGTGATCATGAGGATGTGGAGGTGAAGGTGGGAGACAAGCTGGGACTGTATTGGAGTAGTCACTGTGAGAGGAAACAAATGTTGGATGGAGGGTTTCAGCAGCTGATGGACTGACACTGAGGTGAGCCATCAGAAACTGAGCAAGTGACCACCATCTAATAGGACAGAGAAACTGATCCATCAGCCTGAAACTGACTGACCACGTGGCTGTCAGTGACTCCAACACAAGTGAATGGAAACATTGCTCAGAGCCTGTTTCTGTAACATTCAACACAACCAGGAAATGGAAAGTGAATAATTAGCTGAAAACAAGGCGACTGCTCTGTTAGAGTCAAAATCATTCAATGTTCAGTTATTGAATATTACTGACTCTCAGAATATTCTAACCTGCAGAATCACAGTAAAAGGGGAAAGTAAACAACATTCTTGGCAAAGACAGAATGAACCAACTACTTGTATAAAACTAGCTCAAAACAAAGGTGCTGAATCCTCCACAAACTGACAAACACAGGTATATGACAAACACACCATCAGTTTGTAGATAGACAATGAAATTCTTCAGAAAAACACTTCCCTGCTTATGGTGTGTGGTAGAAATCATTCTCAGTGAGAACTGCCACTTATTTCCTTTGAAAAGAGTCTCTGTTTCCCTTCAGAAAAGCAGGTGTGTCGCGCACTTACAGACTGACTTACAGACAAAGGAAACCTGATCTGAGACTCGCAAGTTAATTAAGCTATTAGTGACAGTCCATTGCACACAACAAGAGCTTACACCACAACAGATTCTAGGGAAACCAACAATGAAATGAAAAAGGTGAATTAGTCTTAATAATCATGCAGCCTCTCTCGATTAAATAATTCTAGTCAACTTCCAAACATTTTAAAACTATTAATACCAATGCATACATATTTATTTCCTTTCCTAAGTTTCCTCCAAAAAATATATCTGACTATTCTCTTCAAAATATATTTTAAATGGTCAATTCATAATCACAATTCATTTCCAATTATTCTTAGAGCAAAACAACTTGCAAATTAAAATAGTTTTCATGTCAATAATGACACTGGAAACTTTGTTATGTAGTTTAACCATATTTCCAAATATTGTTTTGGTTCATTATTGCAGTGAAGCTAAAATTAAAGTCTATTTATTTTCTCTGATATCCTTCCATTACTTTATTCCCTAATAACAATGCCCACGGTGTAATGGGTGACAAGCATTAAAATAAAATTGAATTTTCAATGCAAGAACTGGTACAAATAATCACATATTATTCAGTTCATTCATTGTCGTTGATTATCAGAGTTATATTCATTGTATGATCATGTTAAATTCACTTAAATAATCACAGTACAATTCTCACCTCTATAGATATGTCAAAGTGAATGTCAAATTATTAATATTCCAAGTCAAACCAAATTTACATTTTGCTCTGTTTTATTCCAGGAATGACAGGATGTGTTACATTATTATGGGAAACAGGAACAAGTGAAGGTGGTGGCTCTCAGACGTGAGGCCTTAAAGCCAAAGGGCCAGGTGGTAGTTACAGTGGGGGAGGTACCTAGTGCCCCGCTCTCCTCAGAAGGCAGTGAGGATGGTGACACTGACTGGAACGGGTTTGATGGTGAAGCAGCCACGTATGGACAGAGGGACGACAATGGGTGGGATGACCCACCGCCCTATAAGACCCAGAAGGCCCTGTCTATGGCTCCACTGTGCATCAAAGCTCAAACTTGGACAGACAGTAGGGAGCAACAAGGGGAACTGACAAAAACGAAACCTGAACCGTTTATCCAGCTGAACGACAGATGTTGGTGAATGAACACCCAGCCTGACAGAGAATTGGTAATAATGGGCCTTATTGGGACAATATGGATGAATTAGTAGAGGTACACAGTCTCACCGAAAATGATGTACGGACCCTCCCTCGGCCCAAGATGCCCTGACGTGTACAGCAGAATCTGTCCCTGCAATAAGAGGGTGAGGGTGAGAGTCGGTTCCCCCAATGCACAGCCGATCAGTGGCTCCAGGCATTTACAGATATTACAGGGACACACTGGGGACGGGACAGGCTGAATGGGCTAAAATAACTTTGGTGACTCAGAGACAAAAGGGTGATATCGAGGATCATACAGAAAGGAAGCCTGATGTATGTAAGGACCACGGGGGATTACCAAACCCCAACCTGTGATGATGAAATCGGTTTGATGTATTTAAAAGATGACATGGGACCCTATTTAACTGTAATTATAAACATGGGACTCTCAGTGGGAGATAATTCTAACCACATTCTGAATTGGGCCATGAGAGCTGAGGCAAACGGAGAAACACAGGGGAATAGCTGCAGTACAGGGAGGGTAACCAGACCCACAATGTTACAAGGGAAGCAGGAAAGGGCACATAGACAAGGAATGAAGGCAGAGAGAGGGAGATAGGTGTTCATATTGTGAGTGGCCTGTGTTCACGTAGGTATATGCATAGCCCATGAATATTCATTGATGCGCTGTTAAGGGGCCAACACTTTCATGATTCTAACACCGGAGCACCTTTGCCTTTTATGCCTCACCCTACAACTCAAATCCTCCAACCCGAACAACATCCTTGTAAGTCTTTTTTGAAACCTTTCAAGTTTCACAGCACCCTTCTGATAGGAGGCAGGCCGGAATTGCACACAATATTCCAAAAGTGGCCTAACGAATGTCCTGTACAGCAACATGACCTCCCACATCCTATATTCAATGCTCAAACCAATAAAGGAAAATATACTGAACACCTTCTTCATCATCCTATCTGCCTGCAACTTGACTTGAAAGGACTATGATCCTGCAGTCCAAGCTCTCTTTGTTGCGCAAACGTCTTCAGGGCCTTGCCATTCAGTGTACAAGTCCTGCCCTGATTTGCTTTTCCAAAATGCAGCACATCACATTTACCTAAATTAAACCCCATCTGATCAATATCTTATTGTAATCTGAGGTAACCTTCTTCATTATCCACACCCCTCCAATTTTGTATGACCTGTAAACTCATTTACGATACCAAATTATTTAAATGAATGACGAAAAAAATCCAGAAATAAACATCCATTTCTCGGAGTTTGAACGTGCTCTGTGTAAATCCTGCCCAATGACTCTGTACCAGAGAAAGGCTGCACATGCGCCTGGCTGCACCTTGCCCCCTACAAAACTGGTGGCTCCACATGTGTACAGAGAATTCTTGCCCCGAATAAAGATGGCGGCGCGCACTCATGCCTGCAGCCACACTGAGGCAATTCCCCGTTTACTGTAAACACGAGACTGGGACGTTCAAATTTGTGTTTTCCGACGTGCACATTTTGTTTGTAAAATCTCACCGCTCATACAGAATCGCTCTCACCTCCTGCTGTTCCACAGACAGCCTTGATGATTTTTGTGGGTACCTATTATCTGCCTGGTTACTCGTTTGTCCTTAGTGTATTTGTACAATCACTCTGGATTCTCCTTAAGCCTATTTCCTAAAGCTATCTCATGTCCCCTTTTTGCCCTCCTGGTTTACCTCGAGTATACTCCTACTGCCCCTATTCTCCTCTAGGGATTCACACAAACACAGCTCTCTGTACCTGCCATATGCCTCCTTCATTTTCTTGACCAGGCCCACAATATCTTTCGTCAGGCAGCATTCTTTACACCTACCAGCCTTGAACTTAACAGGAACATACTGTCTGTGTACTCTCATTGTCGCAGGCCTATGGAGGCAATGGCAGATGAGGAGACAGAAGCAATCATTCTCAGTAAAGAGGAAATGTTGGGAAAGATAACAGCCTAAAGGTAGATGGGTATCCAGGCTCTGATGGAATGCATCCCAGGGACTAAAGGAGATGGTGGGGGAGGGGAGGAGTAACAAATAGACCTCGTGATAATTTACTACCATTTGTTGGATTCTGGGATGGTTTTGACAGACTGGAAGCTGCAAATGTGGTGTTACTATTTTTCAAAAAGGACCCGTTAGCTTAACTTCTGTAGTGGGGAAAATGCTTGAATCTCTCAAGGAAGTAGTGGTGAGATATCTGGGTAGAAATTGTCTCATTGAGCAGACACAGCATGGATTCATGAAAGGCAGGTCACGTTTAACGCATTTAATGGAATTATTTGAGGATACGACGAGTACGTTGGACAAGGTGGACTCTGTGGATGTGGTGTACATGGATTTCCAGAAGGTATCCGATACGTTGCCAACAAAAGGCTGCTGAATAAGGTAAAAATGCATGGCATTGTGGGTAATGTATTATCATTGATACTGGATCGGTTAACTAACAAAAAATAAAGAATGGGAATAAACGGGTGTTTGGATTAATGTTGGCACGACAACTGTTTGCAATTTACACAAATGTTTTGGAGTTGAGGACCAAGTGTACGGTGTCAGAGTTCATATTTGATACAAAGATGAGGTAGAGCAATGTCTGCAGAGGCCTCTGTCAGTCTGCACAGGTTAAGTGAGTGGGTAAGGGTCTGGCAGATGGAGTTCAGTGTTGGGATATGTGAGGTCATCCATTTTGGTCGGACTAACAGCAAACTGATGATGAAATGGTGAAAACGTGCAGCATGCTGCTGTGCAGAGGGAGCTGGGTGTCCTTGTGCATGAATCACAGGAAGTTGGTTTGCAGGTGCAGCAGGTAATTATGGCAGTGAAGGGAATATTGTCCTTCATTGCTAGAGGGATGGTTATGATGCAGCTGTACAGGGTGCTGGAGAGGCCACACCTGGAGTACTGTGTACAGGTTTGGTCCCCTTGCATTAGCAAGGATGTACTGGCACTGGAGGGAGTACAGAGGTTCACTAATTTGAGTTGGGAGTTGAGGGTTGGTGTATGTGGAGAGATTGAGAAAACTGGTTCTATAATCATTGTAATTTAGAAGAATGGGAGGTTGGAGAGGAAACAATAAAATTATGAAGGGAGTAGATAAGACAGAAGCAGGGAGGCTATTTCCACTGCGGGCGGGTCAAACTACAGAGCATTACCTCAAAATAAGGGGGAGTAGATTTAGGACTGAGTTCAGGAGGAGCTTCTTCAGCTAAAGGGTTGTGCATCTGTGGAATTCCCTGCCGAGTGCATCATTTGACGTTGTCAACTTGAATGCCTTTAAGGCAAAATGTAGATTTGTGAACAGGAAAGGAATTAAGGGTTATGGTGAGAGAGCAGGAATGTGGAGCTGAGGCCATGAAAAGATCAGCTCTGATCTTATTGAATGGTAGAGCAGGCTTAAGGGGCCAGATGAAAGTTCTTGCCTTGTGCCATCAAAATTGGCCTTTGTCCAATTCAGAACCTTAACGTTTAGATCTGGTATATTATTTTCTGTAACTATTTTAAAACTAGTAGAATCATCAGAGACTCCCAACAGTGTGGAAGCAGGTCATTCAGCCTATCACATTGATCTTGACCTGGAGAGCCTCCTAACCTTCCCCTGTAACATTGCATTTCCCAGGGCCAGCCAACCTACACATCCCTGAACACTATGGACAATTCAGCCTGGATAATCCACCAAACCTGTACATCCCTGAACACTGTGGGCAATTCAACCTGGACAATCCACCCAACCTGCACATCCCTGAACACTGTAGGCAATTCAGCCCGGACAATCCACCCAACCTGCACATCTTTGGACTGTGGGAGGAAACCAGAGCACCCGGACGAAATCCTTGCAGAAAATCCCAATAAGGTGATTATCCCTTTCTTATTTCCCAGTTCCACCTAAATAACTTCACTGGGCGTACTCCCAGGAATATCTTCCCTAAGCAAAAACATAATGCCATCACAAATCAAAAATGCCACTCCCTCTCTTGTCCCCTTTCTAGTCTCCCTATAGCATCTATACCCTGGAACATTAAGCTGCCAGTCCTATCCATCCCTGAGTGGTGCCTCTGTAATTGCTATAATATCCCAGTGCCATGTTCAAAACCATACCCTGAGCTCATCTGCCTTCCCTGTCAGGACTCTTGCATTGAAGTAAATGCAGTGCAACTGCTCAGTCCGACTTCATTCAGCCCATCATATTAATACTGACCCTTGCCTGCCTTGACTATTTGACTTCTGAGCTCTACCAGCCTCAGACATACCACTTTTCTCAGCATCTTCTTGGGTTTACACCCACTCCCTCACTGGTTTAATGCCTCCCGAGTATCACCAGCAAGTCTCCCTGCCTAGATATTAGACACCTTCCAATTCAGGTACAAACCATTCTTCTTATGCAGGTCAACTCTACTCCAGAGGAGATCACAACGATCCAAAAAACGTGAATCCTTTTCCCCTGCACCAGCTCCTTAGCCACTCATTGAGCACCTCCTCCTCCTCCTCTGTAATATGAACATTTTTCAAGATGTCACCATTTATTTCCCCACATTCTATATCTCCCATGTACTTTTTCACAGTAAACACTAATGCAAAATACTTGTTTCCTATCTCGCCCATCGCCTGCAGCTCCACTCAATGGCTGCCTTGCTGATCTTTGAGGGTCTCTATTTTCTCCCTAGTTGGCCTTTTGTTCCTCATGTATTTACAAAAGCCCTTTGGATTATCCTTAACCCTATTCGCCAAAGCTATCTCACGTCCCATAAGACCATAAGACATAGGAGTGGAAGTAAGGCCATTCGGCCCATCGAGTCCACTCCGCCATTCAATCATGGCTGATGCGCATTTCAGCTCCACTTGCCAGCGTTCTCCCCGTAGCCCTTAATTCCTCTAGACAACAAGAACCTATCAATCTCGGCCTTGAAGACATTTAGCGTCCCGGCTTCCACTGCACTCCGTGGCAATGAATTCCACAGGCCCACCACTCTCTGGCTGAAGAAATGTCTCCGCATTTCCGTTCTGAAATGACCCCCTCTAATTCTAAGGCTGTGTCCACGGGTCCTAGTCTCCTCGCCTAACAGAAACAATTTTCTAGCATCCACCTTTTCAAAGCCATGTATTATTTTGTACGTCTCTATTAGATCTCCCCTTAATCTTCTAAACTCCAACGAATACAATCCCAGTATCCTCAGCCGTTCCTCATATGCTAGACCTGTCATTCCAGGGATCATCCGTGTGAATCTCCGCTGGACACGTTCCAGTGCCAGTATGTCCTTCCTGAGGTGTGGGGACCAAAACTGGACACAGTACTCCAAATGGGGCCTAACCAGAGCTTTATAAAGTCTTAGTAGTACATCTCTTAGTAGTCCCCTTTTTTGCCTCCTGATTCCCCTCTTAATTATACTCCTACTGCCTTTATACTCAAAAATTTTTTGGATTGGAATAAATGCAAAATATAACATCCTGACAAAATAATCGAGGGTAGGACTGACACTCAATAAAAGTAGGGTCTTGAGTAGTGATATGGGAACAAAGCGACCGAGGGCTTCAGGTCTTTGAAGTGTGTGTTACATGCAGACAGGCTGGTGAAGAAGGTGCTTAGCAAACTTACCTTCATTGTTCAGACCTCTGAGTCCAGGAGTTGGGACGTTATGTTGAGCATGTACAGGACATTGGGGAGGCCTCTTCTGGAATACTCTGTCCAGTTCTGGTTGTGCTGTTATAGGAAGGATATTATTAAAGTGGAGCAAGTTCAGAAGAGATTTACCAGGATGTTTCCATGAATGGAGGGATTGTGTTCGAAGGAGAGGCTGGATAGCCGGGGGTGGGGGGGGAATTCAAAACTCAGGTGCATTCATTTTGAGAAGAAATTAGAAAGATTTGGGAAAAGACATTAGGGTTTTAAAAAAAAATTATACGTGTGAAATGAACTTCCAGAGGAAGTGGTAGCTGTGAATACAATCACAATATTTAAAAGACTTTCACATAAGTACATAAATAGGAAATATTTGGATGGATGAGGACTAAGCGGAGGCAGGTACAATTAGTTCAGTTTGGAATTATGGTTGGCATGGACTGGTTGGACCACAGGGCCTGTTTCCTTGCTGGATAACAATATGATTCTAATCCTCACTAACTCTAAATTCCTCCATCCTCAACTCTCCCGATCACTGTCACTTCATCCAGCCTCACAACTCTTCCTTATTTATATAATTCCTCACCAGCCACAGAACGCTCCCTATCTCATGTCCTCCAGTTTCTCAGATCTCTGCGATATGTGCCTTTCTTTAGTTCCAGCCTTGAGGATGCCCTCATTCACTCCGATTGGTTGGAGGACAAACTGGTACAACCTGGTCCTCCAGTACTGCTCTCTGTCCCCTATTGACCTGCGCTGACATCAATCATTCGGGGCCCATTGTGAGGTGAGTGGTGGGATCCTCCCTCTCTCTGCCCTGGGATGAGCTTCAATATTCACAGTCAATGGGGCAGTATCACAGAGCACAGGGGCTGGGGATATTCAGCCCATTTGGGATGTACCCTCTCCCTCTGGAGATGCTGCAAATCTGTCCCAATTCTCTTCCCATTTGCCCATAGACCCCCAAATCTTCCCTTAAAAAGTAAAATTCCAAATCTGTTTATGAATAACTGCTGAGTCTGTGTCCAGCTGCCATTCAGACTGTTCCAGATACTCAGAACTTACTGAATAAAAAAAGTTCACATATTCACATTATTTGCCAATTACCTGAAAATAGTTACTAAAATTGTGACATTGTTAACAATTCCCCTCTCTCTGCAGATTAGATATCCTAGAAACAAATTTGCACATGGTCAAAATCATTGCTTAACCTTCTCAGCTCAAAGGACAATTATCTGTGCTTCTGCTAGCTCTCCACAAAAGAGGAACACATCTTATTTTCATTTATTAGTGTCATAGAGATGTACAGCACAGAAACAGACCTTTGGTCCAATTGGTCCATGACAACGAGGAATCCTCAACAAATGGAGCCCCATTTGCCAGCTATTGGTCCGTATTATTGGAAACTCTTCCTATTCATGTACCCAATCGGATGCCTTTCAAATGTTGTAATTGTATCAGCCTCCACTACTTCATCTGGCAGCTCATTCCACACATACACCACACACAGCTTGAAAACTTTGCCCCTTGGATCCGTTTTTAATCTTTGCCCTCTCAACGTAAACCAATGTGATCTTGTTTTGAACCCACCTAACTGGGGGGAAAAGACCCTGGCTGTTCACCTTATCCATGCCCTTCATGATTTTATAAATCTCCATGAAGTCACCTCTCATGCTTTGACTCTCCAGGGAAATTAACCCTGGCCTATTCAGCCTCTCCCTGTAGCCCAAATCCTCCAACCCTAGCAAAGTCTTTGTAAATCTTGTCTGAACTCTTTCAAGATTCACAACATCCTTTCCAGAACAGGGAATTTCGAACTTAAAACATAATTCCTGAAATGGCTTCATCAATGTCCTGTTCAACCACAATTTGACGTACCAGCTTCTGTACTCAATGCATTGACCAATAAATATAAGCATACCAAAGACCACGTTCACTAGTCTGCCTACCTGCGACTCTACTTTCAAGGAACAATGAACTTGCATTCCATGGTCTCTATGTTCAGCAACATTCCCACGGACTTTACCATTAAGTGTACAAGTCCTGCTCTGATTTGTCTTTCCAAAATCCAACAGCTTACATTTGTCTAAATTGAACCCAGTCTGCCATTCCTTGCTCCAATGTCCCATCTGGTCAAGATACTGTTGCATTCTGAACTAACCTTCTTCATTGTCCACTACACCTCCAATTTTGGTGTCTTCTGTAAACCCACTGACCATATCTCATATATTCACATCCAAGTCATTTATTTAAGGACCCAATATCCATTCCAGCAGGACAATGCTGCTCACAGGCCTCCAGTCCACAAAGCAACCCTCCATCACCACCCTCTGCCTCCTACCTTCAAGCCAGTTTTGTATCCAAATGGCTAGTTCTCCCAACATTTCATGTTATCTAACCTTGCTAACCAGTCTGCTTTGTGGAACATGGTTCAGTGTCAATATAGACAGCGTCCAGAGTCTGCCTTCATCAATCACCTTTGTCACATCTTCAAAATAACTCAATCAAGTTAGAGAGAGGAAGAATTTCCCACACACTAAGCCATGTTAACTAGCCCTAATCAATCCTCGTCTTTCCAAATACATGTAAATCCTGTCCCTCAGAATCCCTTCCAACAACTTACCTACCACTGACGTTAGGTTGACTGTTCTCTTGTTCCCTGGCCTTTCCTTACCACCTTTTTTAAATAATGGCACCCATCTTCCAGCACCTCACCTGTCACAAACAATGATATAAATACCTCAGGGAGGGGCACTGCCAAAACCTTCCTAGCTTTCCACAAATTTCTGGGATACACCTGATCAGGTCCCAGGGATTTATCCACCTTGCTACTGTTTAAGACATCCAGTACTTCCTCCTCTGTAACATAGACACTTTTCAAGTTATCACTACTTATTTCTCCAAACTCTGTAGAATAGAAGAGCATAGTATTTCTCCCACATCCTGTTGTTCCATAGATGGCCTTCTTGATCTTTAAGGGGTCCTATTGTCTGTCTGGTTATTATTTTATGCTTAAAGTATTTGTAGAATCTCTTTGGATTCTCCTTAAACTATGTCCTAGAGATATTTCAAGTCCCCTTTTTGCTCTCCTGATTACCCTCGAGTATATTCCTGTAAAAACGTGATCTTGTACTCCCAATACCTCCGCCTCTGCCATATCTGCTCCCAGAAGAAGCAATTCCACTCCAGGACATCCCAGAAAGGTTTCCTCTTTCAAGGACCGCGTTTCTCACCCACTTGATCAACAATGCACTCCAACGCATATCCTCCACTTCCTGTACCTCTGCCTTCCCCCTACACCTCCAACCACAATAAGAATATAATCCCCCGGTCCTCACCTGCCACCCACTAATCTCCATTAACCTTTGCTATGTCTGCTACCTACAGTCAGACCCCACCACCAGGGATATATCTCCCTCCCCAGCCCTTTCTATCTTCTGCAGAGACCATGGGATCTTTGGTGCTGATGTGCTGCCCCACGGATACTTCAGTCTCTCACCCTGCCAAATGGCCGAGTGAGATTATCATTAGATGGATAATCCAGACACCCAGATAACGTTCTGAGGCCCAGGGTTTGGATCCGGTCACGGCAGACAGTGGAATGTGAGTTCAATAAAAATTTGGAATTAAGAATCTATTAAAGACCACGAATCCATTGTTGATTATTGCGAAAAAAACCCTCATCAGATTCGCTAACATCCTTCAGGGAAGGAATCTGCCATCCTTACCTGGTCTGGCCTACATGTGACTCCAGACCCACAGCAATGTAGTTGACTCTTTACTGCCCTTTGAGCCCAGCCAGTGACACCCTCATCCTGTGAATGAATAACAAAGAAGGTCAAGTCTTGTACACAACCATACTATTCTTACAGATAAGTGATCTCTTAGTAAATTTGCTTCTCAACTCCCTGCTGAGTATTGGGGAAGTTGGGGGGCGGTCAATAGTACCATCCCAATAAGGAGATCATCCCTTTCTTATTTCTCAGTTCTGCCTGGATGTACTCCCAGGAATACCCTCTTGAAGCCCAGCTGTAATGTTATCCCTTATCAAAAATACCTCTCCCCCTGCTCTGTTGCCCCCTTTCTATCTTTGCTATAGCATCTATACAGTGGAACATTAAGCTGCTGGCCCTATCCGTCATTAAGTTATGCCTCTGTAATTGCTATAATATTCCAGTGCGATGTTCAAAACCATACCCTGAGCTCCTCTGCCCCCTGCATTGAAACATATGCAGTATAACTGCTCATTCTGTGCCTTGCCCTTGTCTGCCTTGACTGTTTGACGTCTGAACTGTACCAGCGTCAGACTGAGCTCTTCCCTCACTCTCTCTATGAGTTTACCCACAATCCTTCAATGGTTTAATGCCTCCTGAATAGCACTAGCAACTGTTCCCTTCCAGTGCCAGTACAATCCATCCTTCTGATGGAGGGCAATTCTACCCCACAAGAGATTCCAATGATCCAATAATGTGAACTCTTCTATTCCTATGTCATTGATACCAATAAACAACAGCCTCCCCTCAAAATGGTTATTCTCCCCTTTAAGAATATTCTGCTCCCTCTCTGAGACATCCTTATACAAAAATTACACATTCGAATTATAAACCTTACACTCATCAGGTCATCATAAAAGGATTACATGACACATTGAAGGTTTGGGGAGACCTTTTGAGAGAATGTGATGATTCAAAGGAGAATTTTTAAGCAGCAAATGGGATTGATCTGGAACACAATACTCACACACACAATGTGAATATCCAGATCCTGATATACTGAGTAATTCAATCAGAGTTTAGCAGAATATTTACTGAGATTACCAACTGAATGTCCACCTGTAATATCCCGTAATACAAGTTTATAAAATCTGTCACTATCAGTTTAAGTTAGAAACTCACAGCATCCCCTCCTTGTGGCCCAGGATTACTGTACATATTACCCTAGAGGACATCAGCAGTCAACTCAGAGGGAAATCTGTGGGTTTCTAGGACATTCCAACTTGAGATCTCATGTGACTGAACACAGCAGTTCTTTGACACATTGGAGAAAATGATCCAAGGGTCAGTGAGATATGGGGAAGAAGAATTACTTTCTTTTCTTTCATTCCGTGCTGCCGCTCTGCCTCATCAATAAGACATGGGTGTGAAAGGCTAATGCCTAACGATGGGCAAGTTGTCTCCATCCTGACCAATGGGTAGGAAGATCCTCTCAATCACTCCAAAGCGTATCCCTAAAAAGACAGCAACTCTGTCTGCTTCCCACTGCCCAGTGCTCCCAGTAAATGTTTGGAAGAATGGGAAGGGGGGATATCTCCTAGAAAAGGCATAACTGTAAAGGTCTAGGAGGATTATGAAAAGAGAGAGATGCACAGGAGAAGGGGGCAACAAGTTGCCAGATGGGGTGTAACTTGGGAAAAATGGGAAGTTGCTCATTTTGGAGGAGATAATAAAAGAACAAAGTACTATTTAAATGGTGGAAACTGTAGAAAGCTGCACCACAAAGGGACCTGTGGTAATTGTTCAGGAAACACAGAAAGCTACCACACAGTTACACCAGGAAATCAGGAAGGGGAATCGAATGTTTTGTTTCAAAAGTTTTCAGTATTAGAGTTTGGAGTCTCTACCTGAGAGTAACGTGTGGAAGTGCTGGTGAGACCACCATATCTGCAGTAATGAGAGCAGTTTTGGTCCCTTTAGATAAGGAAATGTGTCACTTTATTGGAGGCATTTCAGGGAAGATTCAATGAGATGATCCCTGGTTTGGAGGGATTATCTTTTAAATAAAGGTTGAAAAGGTTGGGTCTCTACTCACTGGATTTTGGAGAAAGAGAGGTGATCACATTGAGACAGATGGGATTCTTTAGGGGTTTGACAGGATAAACACTGAGAGGATGTGTCTGAGGGTAAATACTGAGAGGGGAGTCTGAAACCAGATTATGAGTCACGGAATCAAGGGTTCGGTTTTGGATTCAAGTTTAAGGTGACACAGACGCGGGTAAGGGGTTTCAGTAGCAATGGAGCTGGGGTGAGGTGGAAAAAAGTAACGTTTAAGAGATTGGAATTCCTGGTGTTTGTGATTGTGTGGATGTCTGATCAGAAGGTCACCTTGGGGTCAGATATAACAGCAATATTGTGAAGAGTGTCATTCTGCTTCAGAGAGTTCCCAGTGAGAGGGAGGGGCTCAGCAGAAAGGTAAATGTAAGGCAATGGGTTTAACCATGACAATGTTTCATTGGAGGAAACTGCAGCTAATCGAGTAGTAGGAGTGTGGTAAGCAGTTTGATAACTGAGTAACAGTGGAGTAATGGAGAGGGATGATGGGGAGGGAGAGCTGGGCATCGTCCGTGTACATGTCAAACCTAACACAGTGTGTTTGGATGATATCACCTCCTGGCATGATGTACGTGAGATACAGGAGAGACCAAGGATAGATCGTTGAGGGACACCAAATGCAAGGAATTCAGAAAGGAAAAGGAGAGTGGAGATGGAGCAGGATTTTCCAACAACAGTGAGGTCAAGTATTAGTTTTTCACAGAATGGGAGAGAAGGACATAACCAAAAAAAAAGACCAACAGACAGAACAAGGAACAATATCTATGAATTGGCGAGGGGGAGTGATGAGGCGGCAGCAGAGGAAAGAGAGTTGGAAAGTGAGTTTAGTGAGATTAGGCTAAACTGTCAAGGTGAGCTCTGATAAGACTTGACAAGACACTGGAGAAAGATGTAGGTTCAGGACAAAACCAGGAACACCACGTGAGGCAGTTTGGCTCAGTGGGCTAGCGGGAGGGAGAGAAGCAGCAGATCGGATTATCTCAGTCTTAGTGACAGAGAAACTCCATGTGCTCCTCACTCGTTGTTGGAGGGGAGGATGGAGGAGACAGGATGATGGGCAGTGTTTTACAAAGAAACAAAACCAGGGTTAGTGATATTTAAAATGAATGAACAAACCTGGTGTATTTAGGTTTTATCCAGAATATTAAAACAAATGACTGAAGTCCAGGTTCGAATCCCATCTTGGCAAATGGTGGCATCTGAATTCAAGAAAAAAAAACAACGTATTAGGAATCTCCTGATCTCCATGAAACCATTGTCATTGGCGAAAAAAATCCTGCCAACCTGACAGCAGCCCAGCCAGCTACTCAGTGAAATAATCACTGCAAAGTCTCAACACAGGAATGAAACTGGATGGACCAGTTGGCAACTAACAAGGCACCAGAAATTACAACCACAGAATCAGCTCTCTCGATAGTGCAACGTCCTCCTCACTAACATATGGTTTTTGGTGCCAAAATGTGCAGAGCTGTCTCACAGACTAGTCAAGGAACAGCCTGACATAGTCATACCCACGGAATCATCCCTTACAAACAATGACCAGACACCACCATCACCATCCCAAGATATCGAGAGTGTGGTGCTGGAAAAGCACAACAGTCAGGTAGCATCCGAGGAGGAGAATCGACGTTTCTAGCCTAAGCCCTTCATCAGCCTGACCTGCTGTGCTTTTCCAGCACCAGACTCTTGATTCTGATCTCCAGCATCTGCAGTCTTCACTTTCTCCTAAAATCTCTGGATATGTCCTGCCCCACCAGCAGGACAGACCAGGCAGAGGTGGTGGCACAGTGGTGTACAGATAGGGAAGATTTGCCCTGGGAATACACAGCATTGGCTCCGGAGACCAGGAAGTCTCATGGCTCCTGCTGATTACCACGTCCCGTCCTCCCTTGGCTGATGAATCACTCCTCCTTCATGTTGAATAACATTTGGAGGAAGCACTGAGGCAATAAAATGGTGTCAAATGTACTCTGGGTACAGGATTTCAATGTCCACAATCGAGACTAGCTCTGCAATAGAATTACTGACTGAGCTGGCCAGATCCTAAAGGGTATAGCTGCTCAACTGAGTCTGCAGCGGGTGGTGAGGGAACCAACAAGCGGGAAAAACATACTTGATCTCATTGTTATGAATTGACCAGCTGCAGATACATCTGTCCATGACAGTATCAGTAAGACCAACCATCACACATTCATTTTGGAGACAAAGTCTTGCCTTAAAGTTGAGAAAAACCTCCATCGTGTTGAGTGACACTATCACCGTTCTAAATAGGATAGACTTTGAAGAGATGTAGGATCTCAAACTGGGTATCTCTGAGGCACTGTGGGACATCAACAGCAGCAGAACTGTACTCCAGCACAATCTGTAATCTCATGGGTTTGTAAATCCTGCTCTCACCCATCACAATGGACTGAAAGGAGGGCATGCCATGAGCAGCACCAGGCAGACTTAAAAATGAAGTGCCAACTCGGTGAAGTTACCAAACAGGACTATCTGCATATCAAACAGCATCAGCAGCAAGCAACAGAGCTAAGTGATCCGACGTCCAATGGAACAGATCGGATCTCTGCAGTTCTGCCACACCCAGTTGTGAACGGTGATGGACAATTAAACAACTCACTGCAGGAAGCATCACAGATATCCCCACCCTAACTGATAGAGGGGCCTCACACATCCATTCACCAGATAAGATGACAGCATTTGCAGCAATCTGCAGCCAGAAGTGCAAAGTGGGATGATCCATCTCAGCCTTCTCCAGTGGTTTCTAACATCACAGATGTGAGTTTTAAAGCAGTTCAATTGAGTTTGAATAACATCAAGAAATGGTTAAGTAGTGCAAAGGCTACGGGCCCTACCAATATTCTGGCAATAATACTGATGGCTTGTGCTCCAGAACTTGCCACCCACCAATCCAAGTACCGCTCCAGCACGGGCATCTACCGACAATGTGGAACATTGCCCAGGGATGTTCAACACAAAAACACAGGGCAATCCAACCCAGCCAATTTCCATCGATCAGTCAACACTCGATTAGCAGTAAAGTGATGGAAGATGTCATCGACAGGGCTACCAAGCAGCAGCTGCTCAGCAACAGTCAGCTCAGCGACGCTCATTTTAGGCTCCACCAGGGCCACTCAGCTCCCGATTGTGTTACCGCCCTGATTCACAATCTGGCAACCAGCTGAATCCCAGAGGCGAGGTGAGGTGAGTGTGATAACTCAGTCCCACTCCAAGACCACTATTTCTAGCTGATTCCACCCTTGTCTCAGCTCATACACTTTCATCCACCTTGTGTTATCTCCAGACTTCATTTTCCAAACACACTCAGGGTCAGCTTGCCACAATCAACCTCCCTGTAATCTCAAGAAAGTCTAAATCTCTGCTTGTTGATTCATCAAAAGGCTCCTAATTATAATCAACATACAGCCATAGAGATGTATAGCAAGTAAACAGATCCTTCGGTCCAACCCGTCCATGCTGACTAGATAACCCAACCCAATCTAGTCTCACCTGCCAGCACCTGGCCAATATCCCTCAATTTAAAATTCTCACACTTGATTTAATTCCTGACTGTGATAATCCCTAGCTCCCTGCACCACACACACTGAGACCTCGACAACCCATTTTCTTCGAGACTCCCAACCATTTGTTAATTCATTACTTCACCTGTGTGGCTGTTTCTACAGTTGCTGAAGCAGCTTGGTCTGAAATTCGCAGCCAAAACTTCACAGGTCTGCCTTTAAGACATCCCTCAAAACCTGCTTTTTGGCAATGCTTTTGGTCACCTGACCTAAAATCTCCATCTCTGGCCTTATGTCTAAAGTTCTCAATAGTATTTTTGAGAAATTATAAGCATGATAATAAAAATACAAACTGTTGTTGATTTGGACATTATTTTCAAATCATCACTGTTACTGAATGAGTAATCTGTAATGCCACTTACCCAACCACATTGTAGGAGCACCTCCACCACACAAACTGCAGCTGTACAAGAAAGTCAAACATCACCCTCTTCACAAGCAACAGGGATTTGGCATTAATCACTGGTATCTGTGGAAGGAGAAACACAGTTGATGTTTCAGGGAGTGCAAAATGGATTACAGGGAATGAAAATGGTGCAGAATTTGATCGTCAGAAATGAAAGGAAAATACACTTGCTTGTTGGAAAAAAGAATTCTTGACTGTCAAATATATTCAAGATAAATGTAATCTGATAATAGAGCAGTACATGGTCAGGGGCTGGGCCGCAGTGAAAAACTCATTTACAAAGGGTCTATAAAAGTAATAATACAGTAGTAAACAGACCAAAAATACACCTATGGTTCGAGACTGAGGAAACTAGACATTGACAAAGTGGTTATGAGGGAGCCCAGAGGTGAATCAGAGCAGTATTGGCTGCTCTGATCCCAGTGACTCTATACTAGAGAAAGGCTGCACATGCGCCTTGCTGCACCTTGCCCCCTACAAAGATGGCGGCTCCGCACGTGTCCAGTGAATCGTTGTCCCGAATAAAGATGGCGGCGCTCACTCAGGCCCGCAGCCGCGCTGAGGCCATTCCTAATTTACTGCAAACACGCGACTGGGACGTTCAAATTTATGCTTTCCGACGTCCATAATTTGTTTGTAAAACCTCTCCGCTCATAGCAACACAGTTTTTCTCCCGTTTCCCTGTTTATTTCTTTCCTTACCGTATCCTTTCTCTCCATAACTTCCCAACCATTCATTACAGCGACTCTGCGCCGCGCGCGAGGGTGATCACATGGTTTAGTTTAGCTCCGCCCTTCATTCACTTTGATTGGCTGGAAGACCAACATCCCGCTCGGTTCTCTGGCTCCGCCACCGTCCTTTCATTGGTCCGGTGCTGACATCAATCACCCGCGGGTCACTGTGTTAGATGGAGCATGCGCAGTGCGGCCTGCTTTTGCTGATATGTTGGGTAATGTGATGGGAGAGTTTACTGAGGGGAAGGTTCCCTTTGTGTGAGCTCTGCAGTAGATTTTCTTTATTCATGGAGGGAAGTGCCTTCCCACTCATGACTGTATAGCTGTGATTGATGAATCACTGCCATCTGAACCAGTACATAAACACCCCATTTTCACAACATCTGAGATCTTTAGCACATTGTATCACACTCTTCTTTGGAGACAACAAAAAAACACGAAACGGAGCCTCAAGGAATCGGAGCAGGAGTAGAGCATTCATTGCCTTCAGCTTCTTCCCCCATTCTATCAGATCATGGCTTGGCCAATCCAGACCTCAACACCTCTTTTATGCTTGATCCGCATAGCCCTCAACTGCTCAATATTTCAAAAATCTATCTGCCCTCTTTTAAAATAATTTGAGACAGAATCACAGATTCCCTACTATGTGGAAACAGGCCCTTCAATCCAACAAGCCAGAACAACCCTCCAAAGAGTAACCCAACTATTCCCCTCCCACATTTAACTTTCACAATTGTTTGGGTGAGAAAATTCTAGCCATTCACTGAGAGAAACAAATTCTTTACATTTTCTAAAATGAATGTTCCCTTATGTAATGTCCCCTGGTTTGAGACTTCACTGGTGCTAGAAGATCTAGTCAACATCTACCCTGTCAAGCTCCTCAGAATCTTGTTTCCATTAGATCACCCCTGCGTATCTATTCTTGATAGGTCAACCCTTTTGTCCTCAAAGCAGCTAAGTGAATCTTTTTTGAATGGTCTCCGATGTTAGTTTATCCTTTATTAAATATGGGAGCTAACACTGTATACAGTACTCCAAGTGAGGACTCAGCAACAGCCAGTGTGGTTAACCAATCCTCAGTCCATGCTAATACATTTCGCCGATACCATGAGCTCCTAAATTGTGCAATTAACTTTTATGTAGCACCTTATCATTTGCATTTTTAAAATCCAAATACAGAATATCATTGGATTGCCCTTTATCACCCTGCTTGTTATCTCCTCAATGAACTGTCACAAATTTGTCGAATATAGTTTCTCTTTCACAAATCCCAGTCTACCATGTTTAATGATAAGCTTTTCTAAATATCCTGCAATTTCTTACTTTAATATTAGACTCTGTAGATTCTTTCAGTAGATTTGCTAATTCCCCTCTTTTAAATCCATGTGGACTCTGTCCAATCCTGTCACTGTTCAGTAAGAAACTTGACTGTACTCCAATATACTTAGTAAGTGTATCTGTATTTATATTTAAAAATTGATTTCTTATAAATGCTGGACCCATGCAATATCAATGAATTAGTGACTCTGAATTTGGGTTATAATGTTTTTTCTATTAATTCCTTTTTGTACTGTGTTATGCAGATAGCACCAAGTGATCACTCTTAATTGTGAGTAACTTTGAAAATAATATATTTTAAAAATGACATCCCAAAATGCTGCCTCATTATTGTGCAAGGAGGATTTTGCATTCAATAGTTTGCAGATAAAATTGAACAGATTTTTGCTGCAATTTGGCCAGACTGCAGGTTACACCAAAGTGGCAACTCTGCTATCAAATTTTTACTTGACACTGCCCAAGGCGATACTGATGGAACTTCACTTTGCCATTCTTGTTCACCAGCTTTATTTCCAGGTTTAATCCTATAATCATCCTAGAGCTTGTAATTTTAGACAACTTCTCTTTTAGGTACATATGTAAATATCATACTGAAATGTTGCACTGAATGGTACCAAATCTGAAATTAGGCTCTAATCTGACCCTTCTACATATGTATTGGCATAAGTCTATGCCAGTTATTTTTCTGAAGCCTGTGATTCCTGATGAAGGGCTTATGCCTGAAACATCAACTCTCCTGCTTCTCGCATGCTGCCTGACTTGTTGTGCTTTTCCAGCATGACACTTTTCGACTCTGATATCCAGCTTCTTTGGTCGTCACTTTCTCTTTTGAGAAGTTTAAACCAAGAATAATTTTTGTTGATCAAAGTGCAATAGGAACCAATTCATGAAATTCAGATATCTCACATTTACCTTAACTATGGGAAGGCTAAGTCATGACTAAATTATTGTCAGTAATTGAAACTGTGCTGACAAACTTGTGCAGTATCAGTGCCTCACCTTTACAGTGTTCCCAGATATCGCACAGCTGCAGTATTTTGTTTTGCACTGAGCTATATGTTGTTTTCACTTTTTTCTTTGTGAAAGGTTACAAAATTAACTTGGATGAATATATTTATAATTTCTTTAACCAATGTTGGGAGGAAAAAAAATGTCAGTATTTCAAGTGCTGATAAAGTAAAATAAACTGAATCAGTAGAAAGGGTTTAAGATGGATATGGAACAAATGCTGGCAAATGGGACTAGATTAATTTTGGATATCTGGTCAGCATGGGCAAGTTGGACTGAAGGGTCTGATTTTGTGTTGTACAACTGCGACTTCATTCTCTCAATTATTCAAGAAGTTGAAAACTTCAAGGAGGAAAAGGAGAATTTATGCAGAGAATGCACTTGAAATGATGATTGAGGTATATCAAACTCACATTATTTCATGACCTTTTCCTCTGGGTTCTTCACTAAACAAACTTGTTTTGTTAGCTGAATAACTATGTATCATGTGATTTGTTTCGCACAAAATATTTCATTAGGATCTTGCGAACTATTAAGAAGTGTTCATTTTTAAAATTTAGGTAGCTTGATTATTAAGCAAGAAAAGGTTAGCGTTTTACTCCCACTGAATCATTCCTCTATAAAAGGTAACAAGGTTTTTATTTTTTCTGGACTTTGAATATATGGAAGTCAATTCTGAAAGAAAAAAATCCTCGTCGGTAATGTTCCCACAGATGTGGAGTAATTGCTTCTGGTCAGTCTTCAGGTTATAGAGGCTCGGAAAGAAATGAGTTGGCCAAAGGAAGCAACATCATTTGGATGGACTATGCTCATTGGGGAAACTTGCAGGAACTGCAGAAGGAACACGTGTTTCAGAGTGTATGCAATAAACCTGAACATTGTTATTTTTTCACAGAGCTTGTGACCCGACTGGAGCAGCAATGAAGCTCGAATTGTTTTTTAAATTTCCGAGCTTGCCAAATTATTGTTGGTAAATGCAGGTGACTTTATCAAAGCACATTTCACACTCCCCAGCCAGGAATTTGATCCCAATTCTGTCAGTCCATCCATTCCTATGGATAACAGGTATTTTAAATGTGAGCACTCCATTTAACTATTTGAATTGAATACTTCAGTGGTTACATTCTTTTGGATTCTTAATTTCAAATTACTCAATGTGATTATTTTGTCCCCCCTGAATTTGCCAAGCACTGGGCAATTCTGGAATACTCCAAACATTTACAGTAGATGCATTCACACTATTGAAGGCAACCTGGCAGATTTGAATACCATTCAGGTAGTCAACAACAATACATAAGTAACTTTATGAATTGCTTACTGTACACCAACAACGCAAGTCAAGTATTAGTGAAACCACAGATTCTCTCCCAAGGATTCCAAAATCTAAACAGTGCATTCGAGATATGCTCACTATCACCATCTGGGAGCATTCTCCCAAAGTGCTCCCAGAATTTAGAAAGCACATACACTACCCTCCAAAGCTAAATCTGCTATCACAGGCTTCACTCTTATTGCATACAATGACATTTATTGTCCAGTTCTTTAACGTGACAAATGATTTTACAAACAATTTATAAAATTCATTAAATTCTGAAGAAATGTGATGTCAGCCCTTTGTAGAAGTGAATGGAAAGTGTGATGTTTGCTTGACCTTTGGCTCTATGTATCAGACCGAACTGAACCTTGAGCAAGATGTGGGATGTTTCCCACACTTTGTTTAAAAAAGCAAAGATTATGCTCTGAGATTTAAATGTTCAATAAGGTTTAGTAAAAACCCTTCCAAAAATTGAGTTTGTCTTGAGCTCCTTTAAAGAGACATGCTCTTGGCCTTCAATTTTGCGATATATAATCATTCTTTGGTGAAGGTGGCTGTGTGAAACACTGCAGGATATTGTGCTGAAGTGCCTCATTGGGTGGATGAGCTTTAATACTGGTGAAACTTGGCTAATTTCGAGATGGAATATTATTGAGAGTTAAATCTTGTTTTTAAACCGAGACGTGCTTGTGTAACTCAAGTGTGGAAACTATGCTCATGTTTGCAATGAACCTTTCACTTTTGGAGATTAGTATTTTTCTGATCGGTTTTGTAAATAAAGTTCACTATAGAAAGCACAGTGCTGGAGAACTGCAGGTCCAGCAGCATCTCTGAGGGGAATAAAACATTGGAAGCTCCAAGTCTCATGACCATTTGTCCATTCAGACGAAGAGTCACTGAAATTGAAATGTAACATTATTTTTCTCTTCACCGATGCCCTCAGAACTGCTGAGTTTCTCCGGCACTTTGTTTCTGGGATTCAGATCTCCAGCACCTGCAGTTTATTGTTTTGTTATAGATCCTATGATTTGACTTGGGTAGCGAGAGGCAGCAACTGTGATCAACTCGGATAAAACTCTCCAACCATGGAAAACAAACACATAGTTCTTTACACTTTGCAAAACACGACTGTAAATAAGAAATGCAATTATGCTAAGTGCATGGCGGCATACCACCGGCCTTGTCTCAAACTTGCTATTCATCTTTGAGGACTCATCTGTCAGAATTGTGTTTGCTCGCCTCCTTTGAGATCAGTCCACAAATGTCCCAGTTCCAATTCCTGGGCCGGGCCCAGTTACCACATTGCAGTGGGGTGGGGAGCTTTGTGTCAGCCTGAAGTTTTTGTTAAGAGCAACATTGCAGGTTGAAGTTGACGGTTTTGACGAATATTGCGTCATCAAACTTGGAGGAAATCCTTCCGAATGTATTGATTAACTGGACTGAGCCTGTTTATATGCAGCCCTATTAATAGTGCTGTAATATTCTCAGTTAATAATCACACAACACCAGGTTATAGTCCAACAGGTTTAATTGGAAGCACACTAGCTTTTGGAGCACCGCTCCTTCATCTGGTGATTGTGGAGGGCACAATTCTAAGGCACAGAATTTATAGCAAAAATTTAGTGTGATGTAACTGAAATTATCCATTGAAAAATACCTTGATTGTCTGTTGAGTCTTTCATCTGTTCGAATACCATGATAGTTTCACTTCTTTCATGTTGAAATCACAAAACCTTTTTTTAAAAGTTGCATTCCTGACAGTGGCCCATCAAATCACTCATTGTATTAATCACTGCACAGTCTCAACAAAGGAATGAAACTGGATGGATCACATTACATCTACCAATGCACTGGAAAATACAACACAATCAGCCCTCTTGACCCTTCTGTCTCACTGTGGGCCAAAACAGCAGCAGAACTGTACTCCAGCCCAATCTGAAATTCATGGCCTGGTATATTCCCCACTCAACCATTAACATCAAGCCAGGGGATCAACCCTAGTTCAATGGAGATTTCCGCAGGGCATGCCAGGAGCAATACCAGGCATACCTAAAAATGTGGTGCCAACCTGGTGAAGCTACCCAACCTGCATTCCAAACAGTGCAAGCAACACCAAATAGAACTATGTGATCCAACAAACAATGGATCAGCTCTGAGCTCTGCAGTTCTGCCACACCTAGTCAGGAATGGTGATGGATAATTAAACAACTCACAGGAGGCAGCATCACAGATATCCCCACCCTTACAGATGGAGGGGTCTCACACATCCATGCAACAGACAAGACAACAGCATTTGCAGCAATCTTCAGCCAGCAGTGCCAAGTGGATGAGCCTTCTACATTGGTCCCTGACATCAGAGACGTGAATCAACTTGGTTGAAAACTTATTTCAAATCAGATCAAGAAATGGAGAAGTAGTGTAAAGACTGTCAGCCCTACCAAAATTGTGGCAATAATACTGATGGCTGTGCTCCAGAAATTGCTACCCACCAAGACAAGTCCAGCACTGGCACCTACTGACATTGTGGAAAATTTCTCAAGAATGTTCAACACAAAAAAAGCAGGACAGAGCCAACCCAGCCAATTTCCCTCCATCAGTCGACATTCACTCAGCAGTGAAGTGATGGAAGGTGTCATCAACAGTGCTGTCATGCAGCTGCTCAGCAATAACCTTCTGTGATACCCAGTTTGGGTTCTGCCAGGGCCACTCAATTCCTGATCTTGTTACAGACTTGATTCACAAACTGACAAACAGCTGAATTCCAGAGGTGAGGCGAGGGTGATAGCCGAGTCCCACTCCAAGACCACTATTTCGACTTCAGTGATATCACCTGACCTCACCACAGTCTCAGCTCATTTACTGAAACTCTCATTCACTTATTTTGTTAACTCTAGATTTGATTATCTAAACCCACTCCTGGCCAGCATCCCACAATCACCCTCCCTATAATCTCCAGAATAGGGAAAACTCTACCGCCCAAGTACTCACTTGTACCAGAACTTGCTGATCCATCAAAAGGCTCCCATTTATAAGCAACAACAATTTACTTTCACACCCTTGACTTAATTCCTGGCTGTAATCATTCCTATCTTCCTGCACCACACACCCTTTCATATCTCAATAACTTAGTTTAGACTCCCAATAATGTGTTTATTTTTGAGTTCAGCTGTGTGACTGTTTCGAAAGATTCCAAGGCAACGTGGTCTGGAACTCCCACCCTCTAAGATCTGCTTTCTTCCTTTAAGGCATTCCTGAAAAAATGCTTATTTGGCAATGGTTTTGGTCACTGGACATAATATTCTCCAGCTGTGGCCTTATGTCAAAAGTTCTCAATATTTTTGTGAAATTAAAAACATGTTGAGTTGTACAGATATCTTCTACTTTTCACTATCGCTGAGTGAATAATCTGTAATGTCTCTTACCCAACCACGTTGTGGGAGTGCCTTCACCATTCAAACTGCAGTTGTACAAGGAAGTCAAACATCACCCTCTCCACAGGCAACAGGGCTTTGGCAATGATCACTGGTATCTGTGGAAGGTGAAATACACATGATGTTCCAGGGAGTGCAATATGAATTATATGGATTGAAAATGGTGCAGAATTTGACTGCCAGAAATGGAAGAAAAATCCACTCACTATTGGAAAACAAGAATTCTTGACTGTCAAAGATATTGTGGAAAAAATAACCTGATAATGGAGCAGCATACGGTCAGGAGTCGGGCAGCAGTGGACAATCCATTTACAAAAAGGTCTGTGAACGTAGTAGTAAAATATTAAACAGAGCAAAAATACTCTCACGTGAGACTGAGGAAGCTAGATAACGAACAAGTGGACATCAAGGAGCCCAGAGGTGAATCAGAGCAATGTTCACTTTTATGATCCCACAGTCAGAGATGTCTAGCACAAAAACAGACTCTTCAGTCCAACCCATCTATGCAAACCAGATATTCTAACCTAAACTATTCCCATTTGCCAGCACTTCACCAACATCCCTCTGAACCCTTCCTATTCAAATGCCTTTTAAATGTTACAATTTTGGTTGCCGTTTAGGCTCCTTTTGAATTTTCCTCTGTCACCCTAAAGCTATATCCTCTAGTTCTGGGCTCCACAACCCCAGGGTAAACACCTTGTCTATTTACGCTATCCATGTACCTCACGATTTTTTAAACCTCTTCAACATCACACCTCAGCCTATGACACTCCAGGGAAAATGGCCCCAGCCTATTATGCCTCTCCCTGCAACTCAAATCCTCCAACCCTGGCAACATCCTTAAAAAATCAATTCTCAAACCTTCCATGTTTCAGAGCCTCTTTCTGATAAGAGGGAGACCAGAATTCCACACAATATTCCAAAAGTGGCCTAACCAATGTCCTGTACAGCTCCTTTACTCAATGCTCTGACCAACGAAGGGAAGAATCCCAAACAATTTCTTCACTATCTTATCTACCTGTGACTCTACTTTCAAGGAACTATGAACCTGCATTCCAAGGTATCTTTGTTCAGCAAGACTCTCCAAGACCTTACAATTCAGTGTGAGTCCTGCTCTGATTTGCTTTTCTAAAATGCAGCACCTCACATTTATCTAAATTAAACCCTATCTGCCACTCCGCAGCCCATTGGCCCATCTGATCAATATCCCATTGTATTCTGAGACAACTTTTATCACTGTCCACAATACCTCCAATTTTGGTGTCATCTGCAAACTTACGAACAGTACCGGCTCTATTCACATCCAAATCATTTAAATGGATGAAGAAACAAATCCAAGAAAAAACAACATCAATTTCTATGGGTTTGAATGTGCTCTGGGGAAATCCTGCCCTATGACTCTCTACCAGGGAGGGCTGCACATACATACCTCTGAACTTTGCCCCCAACAAAGCTGGCAGCCGCGCACGTGTCCAGTGAATCTTTGCCCCGAATAAAGATGGCAGCGATCACACAATGAGGTTATTTTCCAGTTTACTGCAAAAACAGGACTGTAAGTTTCAAATTTGTATTTTCCGATATGCACCCAATGTTTGTAAAACCTCTCAGCCCATACCAACACCATTTCCGTCCAACCTCCTGCTGTTTATTTCTTTCCTTACCAACAGCTCTCCATCCACACATCCCGCACATCCGCGCCCACTGCAAGGATGATCACGTGGTATAGTCTAGTCCCGTCCTTCATTTACTCTGATTGGTCGGAGGACCAAATGCCCCGCCAGGTCTTCCAGCTCTGCCCCTGCCTTTCCATTGGTCTTCCACTGACGTCAACTACCAGGGGCCCATTGTTGCCTGGAGCATGCGCACTGCTTCATGGCTTTTGTTGCTGTTTATCAGTTACAAGAGTGAGACACAAAGTTAAAAATCACACTACCACTTGATGAAGAAGCTGCAAAGCTAGTCCTTCCAAATAAACCTGTTGGACTATAAGCTGGTGTTCTGTGAATTTTAATTTTGTCCATCCTAATCTAACACCAGCACCTGAAAGTCAAGAGTGTGGGAGGAATGCAAAATGTAACAACAAAAGAACTAGGAACAGGTGAAGGCCGTCCTGCCCTTTGAGCTTGCTCTGCCATTCATTAAGATCATGGCTGATCATTTTGTGGACGCAGAACCATTTACCAACGTTCTCACCATATCCCTTAATTAATTAATTAATTAATTCTTTTTTTAAAAAAAAAACTACCTTAGCTTTAAAAACGTTTACTGAACTAGCATCAACAATTTCCTTGGCAATGAATTCCACAGAGGTCAAGAAGTTCTTCTCAATTCAGTCCTAAATTTGCTGCCTCTAGTCTTATGGTGATGCCCTCTTGTCCTAGCTTCACCTGCCAGTGGAAACATTCTCTCTACTTCTGTTTTATCCATTCCATTCATTATTTTATATGTTTCCCATTCTTCTGAATTCCAATCAATATAATCCCAATCTACTCAGTCTCTGTTAAGCCAACCCCCTCAACTCCGGAATCAACCTAGTTAACCTCCTCTGCACCCCCTCTAGTGCCAGTACATCCTTGAGCAAGTAAGGAGACAAAAACTGCATGCAGTACTCCAGGTGTGGCCTCACCAGCACCCAATACAGCTGAAACATAACCTCTGCTTTTAAACACAATCCCTTCAGCAATGAAGGCCAAAATTCCATTTGCTTTCTGAGTTGATTGTTGTACCTGGTGACCAACCTTCATGCAGAAGGTTACTCAGGTGCCCCTGCATATCAAATGATGCAACTTTTTAAAATTCAAGTAATAATCTGTTTTTTAATGATACTCCAACCAAACAGTAGGACTTTACATTTATGAACATTATATTCCAAATGCCAGACCATTGCCCACTCACTCAATGTATTAATGTTCCTCTGCAAAGTTTCACAGTTCTCCGCACACTTTGTTCTGCGACTCATCTTAGTGTCATATGCAAACTTTGACACCCTACATGTGGTCGCCAACTCCAAATCATATGTATCAATTCTAAATAATCGCAGTCCCAACACTGATCCCTGAGGCACACTATCAGTCACTGATTGCCAGCCGGAATAGTACTCATTTATCCCCACACTTTGCTTCCTGTTAGTCAACCAATCTTCTATCCATGCTAATACTCTACTCCTAATGCCATGCACCTTTGTATTATGCAACAGCCTCTTGCACAGCACCTTGTTGAAGGCCTTTTGGAAATCCGGGTACACCACATCCACTGGGTCCTTGTTGTCCACCTTGCTCGAAATGTCTTCATAGAATTCCAAAAGATTTGTGAAGCATGACCTGCCCTACATGAACCCATGCTCTGTTGTCCAATGGGACAATTTCTATTAAGATTCCCTGCTATTTCTTCCTTGACAATCGACCCAAGCATCTTTCCCACTACAGAGAATAAGCTAACTTGTGTATAATTCCCCACCTTTTGTCCACCTCCTTTTTAAAAACGTGGCATCACTTTTGTTGCTTTCCAATCTGCTGGGACTGCCACAGAGTCCAGTGAATTTTGGAAAATTACTGCCAGTGCATTTTCTATTTCTCCTGGCATCTCCTTTAGTACCCTGGGATGCATTCCATCAGGCTCAGAAGACTTTTCTGTCATTAGGTCAATTAACTCCAACAGTCCAACACTAGCTGTTCTGTAATAATGATGGTTTCCAAATCCTCACCTATCTTTGTCTCTTTGCTAATTATTGGCAAGCTATCAGTTTCCTCCACTGTGATATCCCATAATTAAATGTTCCTTCTCATTTTCGAAAGGACCAACATTTACTTTAGCCACTCTTTTCTCATTCAATATAAAATTTTGTTTTCTGTCTTTATAGTCTGTGCTAGATTTTTTTTTCATGTTCTATCTTACTTTTCTTTATAACTCTTCTGTGGCTTTCTGTTGACCTTTATAGTTTTCCCAGTTCTAGTTTCAGGCTGTTATTGGCCACTTTGCATGCCTTCTCTTTCAATTTGATTGCTTTCCATAGATACCCATCACAGAGTATGCCTTTTCTTACAGTCCTTCCTTTTCACTGAAATATATCATTGCTGAGCACTTTGTAAAGTACCTCTGAAAATCTTCCACTGCTCATCAACTGTCCCACCATAAAATCTTTGTTTCCAGTCTACTTTATCCAGGTTCTCCCTCATTCTATTGTAGTTTCCTGTGTTGAAGCACAGGACCCAGGTATTAGATTTTATCTTCACACTCTCCATATGTATTCTCAATTCAACCATACAGTGATCACTTCTTTCAAGAGGATCCCTAACTCTGAGGTCATTAATTATTCCTGTCTCATTGCACAGGGCCTGATGCTGGATAGATTGCTCCCTTGTCAGTTCCATTTCATACTGTTCAAGAAAACTTTCATGGATACACTTAATAAACTCAAGGCTACCCTGACTGAGCTGGTTTGATCAACCTCCATGTAGATTAACATCACCCATGATAATAGCCAGACCATTTTTACAGGCAATAGTTATTTCTTTGTTTATTGCCCATCCCAATGTGATGTTATTATTTGGTGGCCTGCACACTACACCTGTCAGTGACTTTCTTGTTGGAATTTTGAATGCATCATTCCTGTTTCTCCTACTGTACAGCAATAACAACAACTACTTGCATTGTATGGAATCTTTTACAATGGCAAATCTCCTAAGGTGCTTCCTGGATGATCAAAACGTTGATTAAAGAGAATGATTTTAAAATACATCTTAAAGGAGGATAGAGAAGGTTCGGGAGGGTATTCCACAGACTTCTGCCCTTGACTGCACCATTCGTGGAGTGATGCAGGTGGGGTGGGTTGGAAAGGGAATGTGCAAAGGGGAAATGGAGGAGCACAGGCAGTGCATAAGGTCTTAAGGACAGAGGAGGTTCCAGACTGAGTCTCTCTGTCACAGAGTATGGCTGCCTCATGGAGTTTGAAGCTCTGCAATGGGTCCATGCATGTCACATTAGTCGAGGAGAGTATAACGGTGGCTGAGAGAACTTTTGATGAGGACTAGTCGCCTGAGGTAGAGTGCGCTGAGGTTAGAAACAGAAGAGGAGAGGTCAGACTCCTTGGAGTTTTTTATAGGCCTCCACAGAGTTCCAGGGAGGTGGAAGAGAGGATTAGCAAAATTATTCTGGATAGGAGTGAAAGTAACAGGGTGGTCATTATGGGGGACTTTAACTTCCCCAAAATTGACTGGAAATGCTATAACTAATACGTTGGATGCATCAGTTTTATCCAATGTGTACAGGAGGGTTTCCTGACACAGTATGTTGAAGGGCCGACAAGAGGGGCAGCCACATTGGATGTGGTCCTTGGTAATGAACCAGACTAGGTGTTTGATTTAGTTGTAGGTGAGCACTTTGGAGTGTGACCATAATTCAGTTAAGTTTAGTTTAGCAAGGGAAAGGAATAAGTACATGCCACAGGTCAAGAGTTATTGATGGGGCAAGGGCAATTATAATGCTATTAGGCAAGAATTAGATGCACAGAATGGGGTAGCAAAATGTAGGGTATGCAGACAATGGAAATGTGGAGCTGGTTTAAGGTATTGCGTGTCCTTCAGCGGTATGTCCCTGTCAGGCAGGCGGAAGTGATAAGGTAAAGGAACCTTGGTTTACTGCGGAAACTGCATCTCTTGTTACGAAGAAGAAGGAGGCTTAGGTGTTGATGAGGCAAGATGGTTCAGATGAGGCGATGGAGAATTAAGATCAGCTAAGAAGGATTTAAAGAGAGAGTTAAAAAGAGCAAAGAGAGGACACGAGCAGTCTTTAACAAATAGAATAAAAGACAACCCTAAAGCTTTGTATAGGTATGTGACGAATAAAAAGATGATTAGGGTAGGAATAGGGCCAATCACAGACAGAATGGGAAGATGAGTGTTGACCCTGTGGAGATTGGAGAGATGCTAAATGAACATTTCTCATCAGTTTTCACTCAGGAAAAGGAGAATATTGTGGAGGAGGAGAATGAAGTATGAGATATTAGACTAGAAATTATTAAGGTTAGTTACGAACACGTGTTATCAATGCTGGAAGGAGTGAAAATACACAAGTCCCCTGGGCTGGATGGGAATTATCCGAGGATTCTCTGGGAAGCTAGGGAGAAGGTAGCATAGCCTTTGGCTTGGATATTTGAGTTGCCATTGTCTGCAGATTTGGTACCAGAGCACTGGAAGATTGCAAATGTTGTGCCCTTGTTCAAGAAGGGCAGTAGAGAGCCTTACTTCTTTTGTAGGAAATGTTTAGGAAAGGATTATAAGAGATAAGATTTATAATCATCGGGCAAACATCAATTTGATTTCAGATAGTCAACTTGGCTTTGTCAAGGGCAGGTCATGTCTCACAAACCTCATTGAGTTTTTTGAGAAGGTCACCAAGCATGTAGATGAGGGTAGGGCATTTGACATGGTATACATGGACAAAAGTAAAGCCTTTGACAAGGTTCCACATGGTAGGCTGTTGGAAAAAATGCAGAGCCATAGAATTGAGGGTGATTTAGCAGTTTCGATTAGAAACTTGCTTTCTGAAAGAAGGCAGCGAGTGGTGGTTGATGTAAAATATTCAGCCTGGATTCCAGTTACTAGTCACGTGTCACCAGGATCTATTTTGGAACCACTGCAGGTATAGGTGAATGGATTAGGAAATTTGCAGATGACACTAAAGTCAGTGTAGTAGTGGACAGTGTGGAAGAATGTTACAGGTTGCAAGGGGACTTGGATAAACTGCAGAATTGGGCTGAGAGGTGGCAAATAGAGTTCAATGCAACTAAATGTGAGGTGATGCACTTTGAGAAGAATAACAGGAAGGCTGAATACTGGGTCAATGGAAAGATTCTTGGTAGTGTGGTGTGCAGAGGGATCTTTGAGTCCATGTACATAGATCCCTGAAAGTTGCCACCCAGGTTGATAGTGCTGTTAAGAAGGCAAACGGTGTGTTAGGTTTCATTCGTGGAGGGATTGAGTTCCGAAGTTGATATACCATACTGCAACTCTACAAAAAACTGGTGCAGTCACACTTGGAATATTGTGTTCAATATTCCTCTAGCTTATCTCTCCATGCTTCAGGCTCTCTGCCTTTATATCTGATGAAGGGCTTTTGCCCGAAACGTCGATTTTACTGCTCCTCGGATGCTGCCTGAACTGCAGTGCTCTTCCAGTACCTCTAATCCAGAATCTGTACCCCACCACATCACTTTGCCCCACAATCGTGGTATCTGGTTGTACAGAAGGAGGAGTGGCACAGTCTGTACTGAGATGCACTGGGGCCCTGAAACACATGGTAAAGACTGAAATCACCAGAGCATTAAGAGCCCCACCACATTGTTTGCATGTTCTATTGTTTATACACTGTTCCTGCCTTCCCTTGTTTTTTCTTAATCAAGTTGTTATTATACACACCTGCACAAGCTGTGAAATGAACTCAGCCCTCTCAATCCAAGATTCAGGATATTTTCACCACATCACAAGGCATCGACTCTAACCTCCCCTGTCCCTTAGCCTACTGAGTCGCGCCTGAATCAACTCCGCAATTGGGAGGAAAGGGCGGAACAGGAGGACCGAGCAGCAGCCGGTCGTCTAACCAGAGTGAGTGAGGAGCGCGGCCAAAGCATTCTCGGGAGTGAACGCTTCAGGATTGGTCAGAAAGCAAACTATTTTGCAGGATTGATCATTCTCACTACATAGTGGAGCATTCAACCTTTCTCATGAATCAATGTGAGATTTTTACAAAATAGTTGAGATGTAAATCTGATAACGTACATTAGGGAGATTTAAACAATCCTTGGATAAACACATGGGTGATTTTGCAAAAGTTTAGGGGGACGAGCTGAGAATAATTCACAGGTCGGCGTGAATAATTCACAGGTCGGTTTACACAATGCGAGTAAGAAACTTATTTTCAAACTCCCAGAACGATTGGTAATTTACATACCTGGCTAGTATGGTTAAGTTGGACCGAACAATCTATTTGCATACTAATGATCTCAATGACTGTAACTCGACAGAGCAACTGTTAATGACTAAAATTTCACCCATGATCCTGTGCAGATATGAATATTCTCTATAAACTCACCGATACTCTCAGACGCACGCGCGGTTTGGATTCTATGTGGAGCATGCGCAGTGTCACATTGATCAGGACACCGAGAGAGCGACATGGAGCTGCTTTCTCCGGCAGCGGTTGCGATCGGCTTCAGAGAGTCGCGCTCAGAGCCGGTGTGTGGGAGCGTCGCTCGGAAAAAGGAGCGAAGAGATTTCACAATTCCTGGATACAGGTTAAAAATAACTCTAAAAATGCCCTCCAGGCCCGGGTAAGGAGGCGGCGGTCTCTGATCAGGGAAGCGGCCCAGGGTCACGGCCGCCATTTGTTTGAGGGAAGAGGGAGCGCGGGCCTTAGGGCCGCCATCTTGAGAAGGTCAAGGAGCAGGAGGGCGGGGTATCGGGGTCTGCAGAACAATCCGAGGAAAGGGAAGACCCATTGTTATTGATTAATCCCATGAACACAGCTTCACTGGGCGATCCTGCAGGAATATCCTCTCTCAGTCCTCCTGGGATGTTTCACCCAATCAGAACCAGCAGCTCTCCTCCTCTCTCAGCTCCCCTTCTGTCCTTCCTGCAGCATCTGTCCCCTGGAACATTGAGCTGCCTGTCCTGTCCCTCCCTCAGCTGTTGTTTCTGTAATACCTGGGATATCCCAGTCCCACCTTAGATTACTTCACTAAAGACAGGAATGTACCCGATGGATTTTTCTTAACATCAGCAATTGTTTAATACTCATTTACACGTTTTTAATTACATTGTTTTTGAAGCATTTACTTCACATTCAATCATTTGCAATGGTGGGATTTGAACCTATGTCCAGAGAACACTTGCTGAGTTTCTGGATAAATTGTCACACAATAATGCCTCTAGGCCATCACTTCGCCTGCTCACAGTTTGTATATCCCAGTGCAACATGAATTAAAACTCTTTTTTCCAGCACAATTGTTTGACCCGGCATTCTGATGATGTGACTCAGTAACTTTCCATGTGGTATCCCTCACTGTGTGGGTCTAATTGCTGCCTCTGTCAGCGTCTCTCACTCTTGAAGCTACTCCAGATCATGAGCCAACAGAATTCTCCACTCCAGAGAGATGAGGCAACACAGGTCAGGATTTTCCAGATCTCTGTGGGCTCAGTGCCATTCTATATGTGTAACCCTCAAAGCATTCGTCTAATTGCCCATTCTGCCTATTTCTGTGTCCTCTACAGGTAATCATGAAGTTCCAGACTCAATAGATTTGCCAACTGCTGGTTGGGATGATGGTTGGTCAGCCAGAAAGACAAAGTCAGGGAGGTCGGGAGTCTTCAATAAATCCTGCTGCCAGGTAAGATCATTCCAGTGCACAGAGCAGAAAGTAATAATCAGCACGCCTGCTGCAAGTTTTGTTGCAATGAGACAGCATCGGGAGTTCCCAGTTATCAGTCCAGTCTTGTGCTTTCTTAGGGAGCATCAGAACAACTGAGGGGAAAGCAGGCCTCCCACGAGAGGGTGGTAATGCAGCCTGGGATCTTTCTGTTCCCTATTCCCTCTCCAACATTGTATCTATGGCTTGTATTGAGGACCAGTGTCTTCAATCATTCTAACTCCTATAACAGTTCCTATCTCTGTCATCTCCTCCCCTCTCACCAATTATTTCACATATTTGAAACCTCCAGTCCAGATGACCATCTGTATCGCTGTAACTTGCTTCAGTCTCTACAACATGCCTTGTCTCGATAGTCTCCTCCTCCAATAACTGGAGACATCGGGTCTGTTTCTGTGCTGCATGACTCTTCGGCCGAGGTTTCCTGAATGGAATGAGTCGGAATTGCCTGTGTTTGGCTCATATCCCTTCAAACCTTCTCCTCTCCATGTACCTGCCTGAGTGTCTTTTCCATGTTGTAATTGTACTTGTTTTTACCATTTCCTCTGGCAGTCCATTCCGTCTATGCACCATCCTCTGTGGATAATGTTGCCCCTCAGCTCCCTCTTTAAATCCTTGCTGTCTCACGTCACGTTTATGCCTCTATCTTTGGACTCACCTACCCTTGGCAATTCACCTTACTTAGACCATACATGGTTTCATAAACTTGTATAAGGTCACCCCGTGGCCTCCTCTGCCCAGGAAAAATATTGACGACAGAGTTACCAATATCTCCAACTCATGTACTCAATGCTCTCACCAATGCTCTCACAAGTGTGCCAATTGCCGCTTTCAACACCCTGTCGCCCTGTGATGCCAGTCAAAGGAACAATGTAACTGCACCCCTTGGTCTCTCTCTTTTCTACAACACTGTTCAGGGCCCAACCATTACCCGTGTTAGTCCTCCTTGGTTTGTCTGAACTAAATCCAACAACTGAATTAAACTCCATCTTTCATTCCTTGGCCCCTTCGTCTATCATTTTGGTCACATCTTGAGCAAACTCCAGTCAAGTTTGTGGGACATGTTTTCCCATGCACAAAGCCATGCTGGCTGTCCGTAATCAGGCCTTATCTTTCCAAATGCATGTAAGGCCTACCTCTCAGAATGACCTCCAACAACTGACCCACCCTGATGTCTCGCTCATCAGTCTGTAGTTCCCTGGCTTTCTCTTGCAGCCTTTCTTAATTAATGACACAACATTATAATCATAGTTGGAGGCATACCGCACTCCGCACTGTTCAGTTAACGCTAACCATACTCTAAAACAGATCTCATCTCACCTGCCTGTTCCTGGATCATATCCCTTCCAACTGTTCCTATTCCTGTACTAATCTAAATGTCTGTTAAACATTGTAATTGTCCCCAGGTTCTTGGGAAGTTCATTTCACACACAACCCACCCTCTGTGTAACAATGTGCCTCTCAAGTCTTTTTTTTTAAATGTCTCTCCTCTAAACTTAAAAATGTAGTGCCTTGTCTTGAAACTCCCCTGTCCATGGGAAAATACAACTCCCATTAACTCTATCTATCCCCCTCATGATTTTATAAACTTCTATGAGGTCATCTGTCAACATTCAGGTTTCAGTGAAAAATACCAACCTATTCAGCCTTTCTTTATACTGAAGCCTTTCCTACCCAGCCACATCCCAGTAAATCTCCTCCCAACCCTTTCCAACTTAATAATATCCTTCCTATAACTGGGCGACCAGAACTGGACACAGTATTCCAGAAGAGGACTCACCAATGGCCTGTATAATCTCAATGCGACTTCCCAACTCCTATATCCAAAGGACTGAGCAATGAAAGCAAGTGAGGCAAGCACCTTTTTTTAAACTATCCTGTCTCTCCATGTTACAAACTTCAAAGAATTATGTAGCTGAACCCTGAGGTCCCTCTGTTCTACAACACTGCTGAAGGTCTTGCCATTAATTGTATAAGCCCTACCCGGGTTTGTTGTACAAAATGCATTACCTCGCATTTATTCAGATTGAACTCCATCGACAGTTTTTCAGCCATTCACACCTTTCATCAGGATCCCTTTGTAATCCCAGAAAACCTTCTTCACTGTCCACAATGCCACCCTCCAGTCTAACAGCCTATCACACATAGCTCTCTATGATACAAATATCTCTGTTAGGGGCCCTACAATTTCTTCACCAGCTTCCCACAATGTCCTGAGATCCATTTGATCAGGTCCTGGGGATTTATCTACCTTTGTGTTTTAAAACCTCCAGCACCTCCTTTTCTATAATGTGGACTCATTTCAAGACGTTGAGTCATAGAGATGTACAGCACAGAAACAGGCCCTTCGGACCAACTCCTGCATGACGTTTCTCGTCACATTTGCCACAATTTTGCCAATATCCCTCTGAACCCTTGCTATTCATACACCCATCCACATGCCTTTTAAATGTATTTCTATCAGCCTCCACTATTTGCTCTGGCAGCTTATTCCATCCACTCTGCGGGAGCCAGTTATTCTTGAGGTTTCTTTGAAAGTTTCCCTCGCCTGGGGAAATGACCTTGTCTATTGACCCTGTCGATGCCCATCATGATTTTAAACACCTTTTATCAGGTAACTCCTCAGCTTCCCATGTTCAAGTGAAAACAGCCCCAGCCTATTCAGGCTTTTCCCTGAAGCACAAACCCTCCAACCCTGGCAACATCTTTGGTCATTTCTTCTGAACACTTTCATGTTCCACAACATCCTTCCGATGGCAGTGAGACCATAATTGCACACATTATTCCAATAGTGGTCAGGCCAAACACTGTTTAGTTCCTTGAGCGCCCCAGTCTTTATCCACACTAAGTTCCAAAGTGAAATATTTGTTTTGGATCTTGTAGTTTCACACATTGTTGCCTTCATTGATTATTAAGGAGACCGGGTTTGTCCCGAGCTCTTCTTTTGCTCTTAATACACTTGTAAAGTCTCTTTGGATTCTCCTTAACTTTCTCTGCCAACGCTATCTCGTGTCCCCTTTTTACATTCCTGATTTCTATCCTAAGTGTATTTCTACAGCCCCAATGCTCCTGAAGGGATTCCCTTCAGGAGAATCAGTTATATCAGTTATATCTGACATGTGACCCCCTTTTTCTTGACCACAGCCTCGAAACTCAGCCAGTGTTTCCTAATTCAGTCAGCATTCAGCTGCACACTAACAAGAACACACTGGCGCTGAACGCTCCTTTTATCTCGATTTTAAAATATTCCTACTTGCCAGATTTCCCTTTATCTGCAAATACTCTCCCCTGATCTACTTTAAAAATTCCTGTCTAATACTATCTTGCTCCATTGAATAACTTTAACTTGTGGACCAGGCCTGTCCTTTTCCATCGCTATTTTCAAACTAATACAATTGTGGTAACTTTCCAAAGTGCTCCCCCACTAACACCTCAGTCCCGTTCCCTACCTTGGGGAGGTCAGGTTTGGCCCCATTCTCCAGTTGGGCCACTTACATAATGACTGGGAGTTTTCGGAACACACTTAACAAATTCCTTCTAACCAAATGCTTAACTTAGTAACAATCCCAGTCCAGGTTTGGAACGGTTAAGATCCCCTATCATTACAACCCTATTATTCTAAGAGATGTCTGAAATCTCCTGACATATTTGCTCCTTCATCTCCGTTTGCCTATCGCTGTAGTCTGACCGTAGAAAACTAATGACCAATTTTTATTTCTCAGTTCCACTAATATCATTTAACTGGGTGATCCTACATGAATCCTCCCTCTAGTTACTGCTGGGATGTTTCACCCAATCAAACCCACCAGGTCTCCTCCTGTTTTGCCTCCTGTTCTCTCCTTCCTGTAGCATCTGTCTCTGGAACATTGAGCTGCTGGTCCTGTTGCTCCCTCAGCTGTGTTTCTGTAATATCTATGGGATCCCAATCCCATGTTCCCATCCATGCTCTGGGTTCATCTAACTTATCTGTTTGGCCTTTTGCATTGAAATAACTGCAGTTTAATCCACCACTTTTCCATAATTGTCTGCTATGTTCTTGCCTGCCTTGTACACTTATATTCCTCTGTTGAACCTATTTACCAGCCTCAACTTTCTTTCTGGCCTTATGACTCTTTGGCGTCACACAGCCCTGCCAGACAAGTTTAAATCCTCTCGAGCAGCTCCAGCAACATTCCCCACCAGGATGTGGGTCCCCCTCCTGTTCCCAGTTCAGGTGTATTCCCCACCCTGTCTACCTGTGCTGACACCTTCAGACATCCAGGGACTTGCCCACGAATGTCCCTGTATTCCTCAGTACTCCAGGAGGACCTAACATTCATGATGTATATCATTCATTTATTAGACTTCCCACAGTGCATTACCTCACAGTGACCAGAAGTAAACTCTGTCTGCCATTACTCTGCTCAGTTTATCATCTGATCGATATCAGACTGCAGCCTGAGTCCATCCCCCTCACTGTGGACAACACCCTCACCTTTCATGTTATCGACAAACCTACTAATGTTACCGTCTGCTTTCACATCCGAGTGATTAATGTCCAAAATGAACAGCAATGGCTCCTGCACAGATCCCTGTGGTACATCCGCTGGGCAAAAGCTTTCAGTCACAAAACCAACCCTCCACCATGTGTGGAGCCAATTTACCAACTGACCTTGGATCCCATGGGATCTTCCCTTTTGGACCAGCCTTCCGTGTGGGACCTTGTCAAAGACCTGAATGAACTCCATATAAACCATATCATCTGCACGGCCCTCATCAATATCAGAGGACAGTCGTCTAACAAATCCATACAGACAATCCCTAATGAAATTGCGGGGGGAATCCGTTTTTGGTGGATACATTCTTCCTCTTTTTGCAGTTCTGTGTACTGCAGTGTGTTGTGGCCCTTTTGAACAGTGTCTTGATGCAACTTCTTTTGTGTGTGTTGAGGTGGTTGCTTTCATAGATCAGGACTTGGTCTGTGTGTGTTGCTTTCCTGTATACCTTTGTGGTGAATTCTCCATTCGGTGTTCTCTGTACCGTCACGTCTAGGAATGGGAGTTGGTTGCCCTTTTCTTACTCTCTTGTGAATCGGATTGCGGTGAGTGTGGCGTTGATGATCCGGTGTGTGTTCTCTATTTCTGTGTTTTTAATGATTACAAAGGTGTCCTCCACATATCTGACCCCGAGTTTGGGTTGAATTTGCAGTAAGACTGTTTGTTCTAATCTTTGCATTACCACTTCTGCTATGAGTCCAGAGATGGGTGAGTCCATGGGTGTGTCGTTGATTTGTTCATATATTTGGTTGTTGAATGTGAAGTGTGTTGTGAGGCACAGGTCCAGTAGTTTGAGTATGCCGTCTTTGTTGATAGGTTCAACGTCCTGTTGTCTGTTCTGTATGTCCAGCAGGTTGGCTATTGTTTCTCTGGCTAGGGTTTTGTCGATAGAGGTGAACAGTGCCATTACATCAAATGAGACCATAGTTTCTACCTTGTCTATGTGTATATTTCTGATGATGTCCAAGAATTCCTGTGTTGACTGTACAGAGTGTCTGGATCCGCTGATCAGGTGTTTCAGTTTCTGCTGTAGTTCTTTAGCCAGTTTGTGTGATGGTGTCCCTGGTAGTGATACTATGGGTCTGAGTGGGATGTCTGGTTTGTGAACTTTAGGTAGTCCATAGAATCTGGGGGTGTTGTTGGTTTCAGCTTTCATTCCCTGTCGGTCAAACCTGGTTATCTGTCCGTTTTTTATTGTAGGTTTCTCAGTGTGTTGTTTATCCTATTGGTGAGCTGCGGGGTGGGGTCAAACTCCACGCAATTTCATCCACAGATGCCTCAGGGAAAGACAACTGAATGAAGACATGCCACGACCCAAAGGACTAGCCACACTACCATACATCAGGAACATTTCCGAACTGACAGCCAGACTACTGCGACCACTAGGACTCATAACAGCACACAAACCAACAGCCATTCTCAGACAACAACTCACCAGGACGATGGACCTGACACCCAGCATGAGCAAAACCAATGTCGTGTACAAAATCCCATGCAAGGACTGCACAAAACACTACATAGGGCAAACAGGAAGATAGCTAACGATCCGCACCCATGAACACCACATAGCCATGAAATGACACGACCAGCTATCCTTAGTAGCCACACATGCAGATGACAAGCAACGTGAGTTCGACTGGGACAACACTACTATTATAGAACAAGCCAAACAGAGAACATCCAGGGAATTCCTCGAGGCATGGCACTCATCCACAGATTCAATCTATAAGCACATCGACCTGGACCCAATATACTGGCCACTGCAGCGGACAGCTGGATATGACAACCGCAAGCGGCAGATACAAATCACTATAAATCCCGGAGGAAAGATCACAGAAGCGCTTCACAGGAGGCTCCCAAGCACTGAGGATGTCACCTAGACAGGGGACGAAACGTCTGCAACACAAATTCCCAACTCGGCGAACAGAACCACAACAACGAGCACCCGTGCTACAAATCGTCTCCCAAACTTTGAAGCCCTTTAGACTCTACTAAGCTCAGTCATGAACAAGCCACCATCTCTCTATTTCCTTTGCCTTGTTCAGTGTCTGCAACTTTCGCTGTATCTTCCAGTAAAGTTCTTTAGATACTGCAGGTCTGCCTAGCTCCCCAGATAACCTGTTTCATCCCCTACAGCTCCCTCAATCACTGTAACACCCTCTGCTCTGTCTAATCCTCCCCTTTCCCACTGTCTTCCAGGCACAACGGCGATCCTGTAAGAGAGCAGTGTGGAATGGGATGTTATAAATCTCAGCTGAGGCTTGAGGCCTACCATTACCTGGGAATCACAAGGGGAGAGAAGCTGAGAGAGAGCAGCACAAAGTGGGAGAATATAAATCAGCAGCGAGGGTCAAGGCCGACTGGGACTTGGCGTTGGATATAAAGCAGAGCAGGAGGCTCGAAATCAGCACTGAGTCACAGAGGGAGTGACCGTGTGAGGGAGCAACTTGGAGCAGGAGCTTGAGGCTGACTCACACCTGGGAGAATATAAATCAGCCCTGAGGATCGAGGCCTAGTTGTACCTGGGAGTCACAGAGACGCTGACACTGTGAAGGCGCAGACTGGAGTGAGAGCTGGATAATGACATGTCCGAGGAGACACATCACTGTGTGTGCACGTGTCCCTCCATTGTTCTGTGTTTGTGTGTGTATGCGTGCGTATCCCCTTCCCTCGCTGTGTGTGTGTAACTCTCCTCACTTGTGTGTTTGTACCTCCCTTGCTGTGTGTGAGCATGTCCCTCCTTCACTATGTGTGTGAGCATATCCCTCCCTCACTGTGTGTGTGCATGTCCCTCCCTCGCTCTGTGTTTTTGTTTGTGTGTGCGTATGTCTGTGTGTCACCATCCCTCACTTTGTGTGTGTGTGTCCCCTCTCGCTTTCTGAGCAATGTCCCACCCTCGCTGTGTCTGCGTGTCTCAACCTTCTTGTGTGTGTGCGTGTCCAACCCTCGCTGTGTGTGTGTGCGTGTGCCCCTCTTGCAGTGTGTGAGGGTGTCCTCTCCTCGCTCTGTATGTGTGTGTATGCATATCACTCACTCACTGTGTGTCTGTGTGTCCGTCCCTCGCTGTGTGTGTGTGTGTGCGTGTGCGCGTCCCTCTCTCACTGTGTGCGCGTCGCACTTGCTTTGTGTGTGTGTCCCTCACTCGCTGTGTGTGTGTCCCTCCCTCGCTGTGTGTGTCTGTGTCCCTCCCTCGCTGTGTGTGTGTGTGTGTGTCCCTCATCGCTGTGTGTGTGTGTCTGCGTGTCCCTCCTTCACTTTGCGTGTGTGTGTCCCTGTCCCTCACTGTGTGTGTCCCTCCCTCGCCGTGTGTCTGCATGTATCCCCCTCACTG